>NC_136809.1:10431964-10621964 GCF_951216825.1 Electrona antarctica | reverse complement strand
GAAGACTAATTGTCTCAATAGAAGAGAAGGAATACAAAATACAATAACCCCAATTTTAAGAATAACATTTCATTTTATTCATTATAAAAAGGGATATTAGAGGGTCACATTGTGCCCCTCTAATATCAGTGAAAATACAGTATTTATGAAATGACATGCCAGGCATCACTTATTGTGTGTCAGTCCTTCACTGTTCCATGTCTGTCTTAAAGGGACACTTCACCCTTTTCGCAAAAAAATACATGTTAATGACGTTTAGGAGCTTTAGAGCACTTTCCTGGGGGTCTTTAAGTGTGTAATATGTGGTTTTAGATATTTTAGATTGTAGCTCACTTACTTCCTGGACTACATGTTGTCTCAGTAAGACAGCCATCCCTATCCACAAGGAGGAGCAGTGCACCAAAGTATTATGGGAATTGTAGTACAGGAAGGAAGTGAGCCCAGTGTCCATGACATCAGAGACACTGGGCTCACTGCTACAATCTAAAATATCTAAAACCACAAATTACACACATAAAGACCCCCAGGAAAGTGTTCTAAAGCTTCTAAACGTCATTAACATATATGTTTTTGCAAAAAGGGTGAAGTGTCCCTTTAAGTCATCTATTATTTTTCCTTGTGACTTGTCATTGTGCTGTTCTGTGCTGTACTGTGCTGTGGTGTGGTGTGCTGTTCTGTGCTGTGCTGTCCTGTTATATTTCACCAATATGTTTCAAAATAAACCAATTGTATGTGACTATGTATGTAAACACATACATACATACATCTATACTGGAAATCCATTTTCTCAATTTTTTTCTTCCATACGTGAGTGTGCAAAACTAATATTTTTGTAATTTTTATATTTTGAAACATATGAAAATATTTGTTCGTACCAAATAGTCGTTTGACGTGACGTGACGTGCTGTGCTGTGGATAGAGACTAAATAATAGACTATGAATATTATATATTTAGTTGGTTTTAGGAACATAAAAATAGTTGTTGTACGTCATACCAGAGAGCGTAAAGGAATAAGAGAAATTACACCTATGTTGATTTCAGAGGATTTGATGAGATTCTCTCTGGCCAACTACAAGTATGAAGCGAATGGTAAGCACAGCACAGCTACTGCTATTGGTCACTGTCGGCCAGAAACCTTGGACCTCCACGTTCCATCTCTTTATCGTTGCTGTCTTACAGTTGGAGGCCATCGATATTGTCCTTTTCTTTTTGCTGAGGTTTGCGTGATCTGCGCAAAAGGACAGTTAACCCATTTTGGGCGGGAACCCCTTTTGGTGTTTTAAACATTATGTTATAATTTAGCTATTGAAAAATAGCAGATCTACAAGCTCATAGCGCGCCACCGAGTGGCGCGCTACGAGCTTGTAGGCCTGCTATTTTTGAAAAATCGTGAAAATATTTTTTTCAGAAAACTGGAGGATTTAGAAGGATTTTTTGTTAATTTTGAGGTCAGGCCTAAATGGGTCAAATGATAAGGGACAATATCGGTGGCACCCAACTGTATCTCACTCTCTTTTTGCGTTTTTTTTTTTTGCCCTACTTGATCATACTACAGCTTCACACAAAAGCATCAAAAGCAGTAGATCTGCTACCTTTGCTGATCTGCTACCACGTTATGTTTTTCTCCATAAAAGGAGTGCCCTCGTCGTATTGCAGTGACGCGCAAAAGACAGGCGATCTACAAGCTCACATCATGGCGACTTGTGAGCTCGTCCATCGCCTATTTTACTCATTTAAAAAAGAACATTTTCCGCCTATAATATATGACTGCGGCACGGCATTACAGGCCTCCCGGGAAGGCCAGGGTGACAGTGGTTTAGTCCGTCTGTTGTTTTTGAGTGGTGCAACCGCTCCATGGAACAGCAATGTCCGTGTTAACCTATGTGACTATGAGTACCAGTAGGGGCAAAAGTGGCGCTGTTATGCCAGAAACAGAGAGAGAGAGATAGTACTGCACTGTTGCCTGCTAATGAGAGAGAGAGAGAGAGAGGGGGGGGGGGGGTGTCAGGGGGAGAGGGGAGAGGGGAGTTGCACCACTCAGTTCCCACGGGTGTGATTCTTTATAAATATTTGACCAATTAACAATACCCACATTGGACCCACTGGAACGCAGGTTCCTTTTTTCCATTTCGTTAAGTTAAAGGACCACTTCACCACTTTTCAACTTCTCTTCCTATAATTGGTCCTAACTAATGTTCATGATAAAATACCACCATTTTTTCCTACTCAGTCTGTGTCTCATAGGAAGGCTGTGAGCAGTTCAGAAACCAGTCCACCAGTGACATCATCGATGGTGAATCCAAGCTAATAGAAACGGCAGGCTTTCTTTTCCTGAAAAGTTGCAATGCAAAAGTTGAAGCCCTCGTTCTCACGATAATACAAATCTAAATATATTTTAAAACAAATCTTGTTTAAAAAGAATCTACCTAATGATGATGTCACTGGTGGACGGGTGTCCGAACTGCCCAAAGCCCTCCTATGAGACACAGACTGAGTAGGAAAAAATGGTGGTGTTTTATCATGAACATTAGTGAGGACCAATTATATGAAGAGATGTTGAAAAGTGGTGAAGTGGTCCTTTAAGGCTTTGGACATACAAGGTTTCTACCCGACAGAGATGTACTGTACAGCACAACACAAACCATCATGCTTTCTGACACACGCTGCTCGCCTGTGTGTGTGTGTGTGTGTGTGTGTGTGTGTGTGTGTGTGTGTGTGTGTGTGTGTGTGTGTGTGTGTGTGTGTGTGTGTGTGTGTGTGTGTGTGTGTGTGTGTGTGTGTGTGTGTGTGTGTGTGATTCTCCATTTTGTGCGCACGCATGTGACTGTGTGTGTGTAATGGTTATTTTAGTTTTTCATTTGCATTGCATTTCGACGTTGATCTGTTCCAATTCAGTTTAGTTTGAATTAGTTTCTAAGGTGTGTATAGTTTTTTATTTCATTTTCTGTAGTTTATTTATTTTATTTATTGTAATATGGGGTATTATTTTGTCAGAAATAATATTAAAAAGGTCTTTTTTTAAATAAAGCCTAGTTTTTCTTTTATTTTTTTTAACTAAAATGTGCTTTCAATTCTACGTATAATGACTTGGCTCTGTGTGTGTGTGTGTGTGTGTGTGTGCGTGCGTGCGTGCGTGCGTGCGTGCGTGCGTGCGTGCATGCATGCGTGCGTGCGTGCGTGCGTGCGTGCGTGCGTGGCCCTTGTGTGTGTGTGTGTGTGTGTGCACATGCACTTGCTTGCGTGTCTCCACGGCCTTCCCCTCATGCAGGCGTGCTGGACTGGCCGTTCTGGACCAAGCTGATCGTGGTGGCCATCGGCTTCACCAGCGGCCTCATCTTCATGTACATCCAGTGTAAGGTCTACCTGCAGCTGTGGCGCCGCCTCAAGGCCTTCAACCGCATCATCACCGTGCAGAACTGCCCGCCGCGCGTCTCCACGCTGGCCGCCACGCTGGCCAACGGCAAGCACCACCACGAAGCAGCCGTGGAGGTTCCGCTCGCCCCGCTCCACGCCCCCGCCCCGGACACACACACAACAGACTCGGAGTATTCGGTGGAGGCTGCCTTGGCGCCCGCACAGACCCCTGTGTGAGAGCGAGGCTTTGTCCCTCGATCCCACCCATGTCTGGGGGAGTGTCACTGTCTTCCTAGTCTCTCGAGACAGACAATTTACAGGAAAAGAGGGCGCTGTTTTTCCTTCATTTTTTTGACGATGGGTTCTCAGATTGCTGTCTCCCTGACCCCACAGGTCAGGAGGACCCTGTACTAGATGGGTGGACCCTGTACTAGATGGTTCACAGATTGCTGTCTCCCTGACCCCACAGGTCAGGAGGACCCTGTACTAGATGGGTGGACCCTGTACTAGATGGGTTCTCAGATTGCTGTCTCCCTGACCCCACAGGTCAGGAGGACCCTGTCTCCCTGACCCCACAGGTCAGGAGGACCCTGTCTCCCTGACCCCACAGGTCAGGAGGACCCTGTACTAGAGCAGAGGTTCTCAAAGAGGGGTCCCCACCCCGTGGAATTAGTTAATACAATCATTTTAACCACTTTATACATTTACACGTTGGCTATTCAAAAATAGCAAATCTACGAGCTTGTAGGAAAACATGTTATAAATCTTCTCTTCTAAGGGGCCCTGGCACGAAACATTTTCAGACTGGGGTCCGAGGCCAAATACTTCAATTTGGGGAACCGTCATCTGAAAAGGTTTGAGAACCACTGACTGTACTAAAGGAACCATACTCTGTTTGAGAACCACTGTACTAAAGGAACCATACTCTGGTGTGACGGGTTCATCTGTGGTGGTGAACCACTGTACTAAAGGAACCATACTCTGGTGTAGAACCACTGTACTAAAGGAACCATACTCTGGTGTGACGGGTTCATCTGTGGTGGTGAACCACTGTACTAAAGGAACCATACTCTGGTGTAGAACCACTGTACTAAAGGAACCATACTCTGGTGTGACGGGTTCATCTGTGGTGGGGAAGGGGATTCAAACAGTGGTGGGACGCGGATGTGGACAGAAGGAACAAACCAAACTGTTACTGAGCATGTCTCTCACTGCATTTCACAATGTGGTTCAAATCATTATTTAAGAAAGAATATCATCTTATATCAGTCATTATGCTTGTGATTTGAGCCACTTGATTGTTAATGAAAGCAGTCCTATAACAGTCCCTAAAGACCCCTGAGTGCTTAACTTCAATGACGATGATAAGAAAAGGAACAAGACCACCAGCTCAGTGGCCTTGTGGTTAGAGTGTCTGCCCTGAAACTGGGAGGTCAGGGTTCGAGCCGGGTCTTACCAAAGCCTGTAAAAATGGAACCCAATGCCTCCCTGCTTGGTACTCAGCATCAAGGGTTGGATTGGTGGGGGGTTAGATCAACTACAAATGATTCCTGAGCGTGGCACGGCTGCAGCTCACCGCTCCAAGAGATGGGCCAAATGTGGAGAACAAATTTTGCATACAGTAATGTGACAGTGACAAATAGTAGGACTTACTAATAGTAGGACAAAAGACAGTGAGGATCTATCGAATGCAGTGGTTTAGGGTGCAGACCTCTAGGGACTCTCTGGGTTCCATTCGTACACTCTCAGGGGGTCCTTGAAATTAAACAATTTGAGAACCACATAATGACATCTGATGATGAGACTGCGGCTACTTGTATACATATTTCCTTTTTTGATTTGCACTGACCTGAAAACAGACTAAAAGCACTCTTTACTGGACTATCATGGCTTGAGAACACCAAAGAGTCAGACATAGCCAATCAAACTATTTAAGGCAGTGGTTATCAACCATGTTTTGTTTTAATCCGATGCCCAAATGTTTACCTTCTCTATCAAGTTACGACAATATAAACACGTGACAGTGACACTATTTTCCCATTTCCAAGTACCATTCATGATCCGTTTTTGATCTGGATTGTCTTTGGGCCTGCTTGTGGGTCACAGCCCACTGGTTGAGAAACGCTGTTTTAGAGGAAGGTTAAGCCATTTCTGCAGTGCACTGAGTGCAGCCAGTCTAGCTAAGACTTGACTGCACACTATCAATGGAATCATAGTTGACAGCAAGATTTACTGTAGCAATATGTGAACATAATTGCACCCAAAAGACCGAATACGTCATATCAGGTTGAAGCTGAATCATCTCACTGTCGAGTGCGTTCCCATTCTCGCAGTCTGGCGGGTTTATAACGTAAATAACGTTGCAGTCAGTGTTGAGGTTGAAGTATGAATTTAATGAAGCCATAGGGTGTTACTTATCCAAATATTATCAAACATTATGCAGCATCAAATCTTGCTTTATACAAGATATCTGCACTTCTAGATTTCTGCAATTATCTATATTTACCAAGTTGTTTAGTGTCGCTGTGTGTACGTCAGATGTAATCACTTGAAACCTATATACTTTGACGACCACGGTCCCTCAGGGATTTGTACCCGAACCCCCCAAATATAATCAGCACAACTTGACAATCTACAAGCTTGTTCGCCTATTATGAAATAATAGGGGCGATAGCGTTCAGCGTTAAGGTAGATTTTTCCCCCTCACTGACACTGTGAATGTGGTTGACCATGACATCTGTCAATGTTAACTGTTTAGATTTATCCTGAATTCTAGGCATAATTTTAAAACAATATGCTGTGTATTAGAGGATTCTCTTTGACACCGAGTATGAAACCATGGTCTTCATACATGATTATGATGCAAATGTGTTTGTGCAATAAACAATGAATGTAGACGAACCACCGAGGACAACTGGTGCTTTTATTTTCAGAACGTTAAATCAAGATGTTTTGCTGCCATCTTCTGGACAGTGTTGGAACAGCAGCATGTAGTGCTTCCAGGTAAGACAATACATAATGTGCATGCTTACTGCTTACACATACAACACACATATTTAAAGTTTAAACGAAGTCTCTTACAAATACTCAGAACCTTTTCAAGCAGCACCTGTATCTGTTTGCTTCTTTTCAAAGAACATGGATGCTGTTAGGTTGCATGTTCCTGTAATCACACTGAAAGAGCCTAGCATGTTTGAAGCACTGGTCACTCACTGACCAGTAGGGCTCGTCTGCTCATAGCCAATGAATTGATTAGTCAGTCGTTTTGGTTTTAGTCAACCAAGACTTTGTGTTAGCTGATTAGTTTTTTCTCCTTTGTATTGTGCTCATCCGTTGTGAACTCGAGATATAACCCTTTAATTATGCCAGTCTATAACTTTCACTAGCCAGTAGCCATTGTGAAATCAACATATATAATTTACTACTAAAGCCTAAAAGGCTGAATTTTACACATTTTGTTAATTAAATGAGTCAACCCATTCCAATGACTATTAGTTGACTAAAAATGACAGTAGTTGACAGCCCTACTGACAATAATATAAATGAATCAACATTGCATCACACTTTATCAGCAGCAATGACTGCATCCCAAGCATCTGAATTTGAGTGACTGACCCAGTTAAATGATCATGGTTACTATTCACGAAACAGCAAGGTTTTCTTGTCAAAGTGAGCTTGAACAGAATACAGAACTCGCTCCCTCACTGTAAGTCACTCAGGGTAACTGACAAACTACTCAATTCCTAAAATGGTGGGAGATGTCAGTTAACTAATGTCATAATGTCAACAATAGTTAAAATAGCAACATTACTCACATTGTGAGCTTGTAGATTCACTAGATTGGATATTCATGCACACAATCGGGATGCCAAGTTTGAAGGTGGTCTAAAGAACAATTTAAATAGCGCTGTGGACAAAATGTTACACAGCCTGTGGACGGTGTTGACGGCTGACCATAGCTGCTCATATTGTGCCAGCAGCACCGACCTGCCAAGAGTCTCAATTTGAGTCCGTCATTTCTCCATGTCCTCCAACAAGTCATCCCCTTCCTCATCTCCCAGCTCATCATCATCATCATCATCATCATCACCATCATCACCACAGTCATCACCAGCTTCCTCCTCTCCTGCCATCTGTTTCTCCTCTTCTGTTGTCGTCGCGTCCTTGTCTTTGCTCGAAATCTTCTTCATTTTGATGTTTGGGAGTTTCTTTAGGTCACCGCTCCACGCTCTGTCAATGTCGCACACACACAGGCACGCACACACACAGGCACAAACACACAAAGGTAGACTCAGCTCTAGGTGTCACGCCATTTTTTGTCAGATGTGGCCACACATAGATAACATAGATAACAGTTAAGTTAACAGCTATTGGAAGAACTTTTTTTTGTTGAGTATGAACTAGAAGGGCCAAGCTTCATGAAAAACAGAACAAAGTGGTTGTGGCACAGTATTAAAAACAGAACCAAGTGGTTGTGGCACAGTATTGCAAATATTGCAGTTATTGTGACAGCCCCTAACCGTCTTTTGAGTTTTTTTGCAGAATGTTTAATTTTACTCACAGGGAAGAGACTTTGAACTCACCTGAATGTCTTCAGATTCTTTGTATTGATGATATCTGGGATCTCTGAAAAATAATAACAATAATACCTTAAATTAGTTTTGTATGTTTAGTGCTATTCAAACATAATGCAGCTCAATGTGCTTTACAACAGTACCTCAGTAAAACTATGCCTAACAACCTAACCCTAGCCCTAAACCTAACCTCAGTAAAACTATACGTAAACCTAACCTTAACCCTCCTCTTTTTTAATCCCCTAACCTCAGTAAAACTATGCCTGCCCGGGAGCCAATCGGACACATGGTAAGGCGGGTCTAACCCAGAACGTTGGTGGGATTCATAATCACGCGTCTGGTGGTCCAAATGGACCGTTACGGGTCAGTAACTTGTGAGTGTACAAATGGAAGCAAATGGAGCCGTTAAGGGTCCATTTGTAAACTCTCACGTCACGAGTTGCATCCCAGTTAGAAAATGGTTTCAAATGCATATCAAACTGGAGTTCCTTTGTAATGAATCGATCAATCATCAACACTTTCAAAGAGAGCCTCACCAATCCCATTGGTCTCATACTGCGCTCGCTCTCGCTCTATGGTCTGTGTGATCATCGTCTCCCTGGCCCCATGGCGCTGACCCTGGCGACCTTTGATCCCGTTGACCAACTCTATCTGGTCCAGCTCAGAGTCAAACCTGTGGAGGTATCTAAACACACACTCACTAAATTAGTACATAAGCAGTTCAATCATTTTAGACGCATAGACACAAATGGACCCTTACAAGTCTGTATCTCTGAGAGTGTACAAATGGAATCCTCAACGATACAAATAAAATACAAACATTTAAATGAGTACGTCTACCAAATCAATGGTAATCGTTTATTTTGAGTTTACCTTTCAATGACCTCACAGACCTCTTTCTTGGTGTATATGGTCTTAGTGGGATCCAGCTGGCTTTGAAACCATAACAGCCTGTCACCTGTCACATAAAAAGCACACACATTAATAGTAGATACCAATAAGACGCCTGAGAGCGAGAAGCGACCTCGCCCTTAGCAATAACCTCATAGCACCCAGTGTCAGTCAGTAATACACACGTATTGACAGACAGACAAAAGCAGGAAGTCATCATCACAGAGACACAGACTCACCAGTGCTGTTCAGTCGTACGTTTTTCTCACTCTTCTGCCTGCAATATCAGACAAACCATTAGATTACGTTTTTTTTTTAAATTTGGTTTTTAACATTTTAAAGAACAAAACATTTCATTTCCCCACACCTTCTCCCCCAGCATAAATACAAATACATCATTGTCCTCTTTCTCTGTCATGTCTTTGTACACTTCATACTCTGTTTCCTCACATGATAGGTATTGGATAATAACAACAATAATTACTGCAAAAAATAACGAGTACATATATAAATATACACACCAGCAAAAGGAGATTAAGAATAAAGAGAAAGACAGCTTCAGGATAGACTTCGATAGACTTCAGAGAGGAGTTCGACACCCTCTGCCAAGAGGATCCTATTTTCTTATTTTCTTAATGAGTTTATCAGTTCATCAATCTACAAGTTCATCATAGTCAGTTTGTTATGGTAGTCTCCCCTCAATATTTCTTATATTAAGTGCAGCGGTGGCCGAACGGATAGCGGCGCGGTCTTGATACCGGAAGGTTCCTAGTTCGAATCAGCCGTCCGACACGTTAAAATTACCACCGCTGAAGTGCCCTTGAACAAGGCATTGAACCACTACGATGAAATGTGTTCTATGAGCAGGGCCTGGCTGGAAACAAGTTCTTGAGCTTAGCCCAGATACCCTGGGTAAATATAGATTTCATTTCATTTCATTAATAATGTTCCCCCATATTCTGTCAAATTCCATTGGTTTCCCTTTAACGTCATTTTTTCTGATGTTCTGTATGATAACAATTCTCTCCACCATTGTTTGAGTGTGGGCGGTTGAGATGCTTTCCAGTTGGTTAATATACATTTTTTTGCTGCTGTCATTATTAAGAGTATCGATCCCCTCTCATCCTTATTAAATTCCTTGAGCATCTCAACATCTCCCAGTATTTAAATTCTGGGGTCTGGTGGCACCTCTTTTTGTAATATCTCAGATGTATATTTGTAGATATTATTCCAAAAGCTATTTAAGTGTGTGCACTTCCAAAACATATGTATGAGGTCCCCATTATCTCTGCGGCATCGTGGACATGTAGGTGGTGTGTTGGGGCTAAATCGATGCATCCTCTGTGGTTTGTAATACACACGATGGAGTATTTTGAATTGTGTAAATCTATGTGTGTAGATTACGTTAACATACTCAGCATTCATGCAGCATTATTAGGATTAGGAAACATTAGCTATCATTACATTGTCAGTCAAATAATGGACGCTTCCAAGACAATTCTTATGGAAGTATTCACATTCCAATTTTTTTATCGCATATTTGAACTGTGTTCCAAAATTATAACAAAATAAGTCTGGGCATCCTGTCAGTTGGGGAGGTGGTAGGCTGTATTATTGTTGTATGTTGTTATTATTCTTATTATTTACTAGATGTTTTGTGTGAAGCACACTGCTTTGTTGTTGAAATTCCTATACAAATAAACTTGCCTTGCTTTGCTTTAACTATAAATTAATGATCATTGAATGATTCTAGAACTCTAGAGCCATAAGAGCTTGTCCTTCACCTGTCTTTCTTTCCTAGACGTATCTCCTCTCGGGCCAGATATGCAGCTTTCCTGCTGTATGGATGCACAACCTTCTCCGGAGCCTTCTTCTTCTCCTTCCGGGCCTTGGGCTGAAACACGCATTCTGTTATCATCACAGTCTGACAACATTCTACAGCCAAAAGAGCAGATATGTCAAATCAAATGATATTTGTTACCATGATGCTGATGATCGAGTTGAAAGATAAGTTGAGGAACGAACACACGTGTTTCTGTTGTTGACACCTGCGGCGGAAGTTTAACGGTACGCCCTTCAAATAGTTCCGGGTGTGTTTTAGACGAATTATTAAGGTTCCGTACGGTCTATGTTCCGTACTCGGGGTTAGTTAGCAATAACACGGGCAGATTTCTCCGCGCGTCCCGTTTTTATTTAGCACGACTCTGCACGAGGATGGATCTTAGTTTTAAATAAACGAGATGGAACTGTGAAAAAGTAAAGAACCCGGTCTCTTTCTTTCTTTCTTTAAATTATTATTAATTATTAGGGTGTTATTATTTATACAAAAAACGTCTACCAAATGTTGAGATAGAAGCTGGAAGGGGACATGAAAGACATTTTAATAAAAGCACATGTAAAACAGAAGAAATTCAGAATAGTCATCAGTTGCATTGCAACACATCTATGTTTCCTTTTGTGTTGCAGCCTAACCTCAAACTGTAGGAGGTTATGGCTCACCTATGATGATTAATCACACATAGGCCTATTGCCCAATAAGCCTCTATTCCACTATTGAATGCGTTGTGTACTAATTTGTTTCCGATTACTTTAGCCTCCTTGCTTCACACCTCAAGGAGGAAAGCCTTCACCCTGACGACATCATGTTGAAACCTGCTACCACGCCGGCCTGTGCTTGTGGTTGGATGAGAGTGAGGCCAGATAAAACGCCTTTTACAAGCAGAACAATCATCCCATCAACTCATGTGATGATCAAGTGATCATCACAGGGCAAGTAGCCCTTCCTCTAATTGTTGATTTGCTAGCCTGACTTGTTGAAATACTGAGTAATAATCACATTAAAGTGACGAGTTTTGTATCTATAGACAACCCCTTTATAGCCATGTTTTCTGTAAAATAAAAAAAATAAAATCAATGATCAACATAGCTATACTCCTCAATATGAGCACATTTTCAGGGGAGATACCCCACCAGCTGCTCCTCTGAGTCCATGGTAAATGTTGTTTTCTTGCTGAGCTTTTCCCTTGCCTCCGGTAGCTACACTGACTGCATACCTATGCAGGAGGAATGTGACTCTTCAGCAGCTGAGGTGCTGCCAGACTTGTGGCTACAAGTACACACAGTCGATTGCATCACATCCGAGACAGAGAGATAGAGAGAGAGGGAGAGAGAAGAGAGAGAGAGAGAGAGAGAGAGAGAGAGAGAGAGAGAGAGAGAGAGAGAGAGAGAGAGAGAGAGAGAGAGAGAGAGAGAGACAGAGGGAGAGAGAAAGAGAGAGAGAGACAGAGGGAGAGAGAGAGAGAGAGAGAGAGAGAGAGAGAGAGAGAAAGAGAGAGTTATCTGACTGAGAGTGCATATGGGCGTGTATCTGAGTTCTCTCTCTGTTTCTATCAGGAAGTATGATGCTGTCTTAACTCTTAAAGGAAGACATGGGCTCATAATGGCTCATAATGTCTGCCTTTAAGTCTGGTAAGGTGAGGAGAAGAGGCCCTTGGGATATGAGCCTACTGGTACTACTGCTGGTGCTGCTCTCCAGTCTGACTGGCACAGGTAAGACAGAATCACTCTTTTTGCTATTTTCTATTCTCACCACATCTTACAACTAACATTTTCACCGCTTTCTCTGACTGCTGTCCTTATCTCCTCCTACAGTATACCTGTCTTTACCTGGCTTTGTGCGAGCTACGAGACGAGTCACATAATACTTATGTCTTTGTGTGCGAGTGTGGGAGCCTAGTGTAGAACAGGGTTATTATATTTCTGTTGATGTGGTGATAGTCTGAGTTACACGGGCACTTGAGGACTGGCTTCCTGTATGCCACAAGTTTTGTCAAATACTGTGTAGTATAATTTAGAATGAAAATCTCTCGACACTACAATGCCACGTGAACCTCTTTTCTAATTCTAATAACAGATTCTGTAATGGTAACTTCTTCTGTTATACTTCATAGCCCTGTGGTGCTTAGCTTTTGGATGGGGACACTTCTCTTGTTACAACACGTATCCAAGCCATAAAAACCTTCACTCGTAAAATCAGTGCAATGTTTCTCTTTCTTCTGTTTAAGTTGGCTCACCTTTCTTAATCACATGGACCCTAGCGTCCCTATTCTGGGGGCGAACAGTCGGCGGAAATAGCGGTGTTGTGAGCTTGTAGATCTGCTATTTTTGGTGTAGAGATTTGGTGTAGAGGGAAATACTAGCAGGTCTAGTGTAGAGCCCTGGGGGACCCCGGTCAGTATTGTTTACGTGGTAAAAAAAAAAGTTTTTTTCCCCAACAAAACATTTCATCTTTAGTCATCATCATGACAAATACCTGACCATAAAGATGTTTCACAAGGCACTCCAACGTCCCTGCGGCGTATAAACTAAGTACTGCCTGTGTAATAGCTCATTTTTGCAACTGTTTTGACTGTTTCGACACTAAAATGTACACAGAACTTCGGAAGTCACAAGGCCCTGCATGGTGTCACAATTAACACTTTAACTGTCATTGTCTTGTACTGTCTGAAGTATTTCCCTGCTCTGGAATGCTTACCTGTTTCAATGGTTTGAAAATTCTGTGATGGAGAATGTCTTGGTTATGTTCATTGAAGGTGGAAGTCTTATTACAGTAGGTATAGCTTAGAATGGAACGTTTCCCTCATGTTTCTAGGTCAAACAACCACAAAAGATGATATCAATAGACATACTGGTATCGTTTTTTATATCATGCCGACTGTGTGATTGGAAAGTGTGTTGTGTGACATTCCCTTGTTCTACCCTCTTCTGCTCATCTTTCACCGCTGTACAGTCAAAAGAAAGCATACTTTTTTATCTTTTTAGAAACAGAATTATAGAAGTCCCTTTCCTACATACATACAGTAGTTGTAATCCAATTCCATTATGGATAACTACTTGTTTCAGTCTGTGATAAGATCTGTTTGTTTACTGTAATTGTAGATCTCTCATAAAGTGGCTTAGGCTTAAATGCCATTTGTGGAACTAGAGTTTTATTCATGTGGATGACAGCTAATATGAAACTAATGGGAATACAGAAACTCATTAGTTCGGGATGTCCACCCACTTCAGTGAGAAAATGCTGTATCATACATCACTGTGTGTGACACACATTTATCTGTATTCATTGGTGGAAGATATACTTTACTCAAGTATAAGTAACTGACTCACACTTATTCATGTTAATCACATCCCACATTGACTACAGCAATAGCCTCCTATAAGGTGCCACCAAGGTTCTCAAGAATCTACCGTGTACAAAACTCTGCCGGCCTGCTCACCAGAACCCGATCCAGAGACTATCACACCAGTCCTCCATGACTTTCACTGGCTCCCATCAGTCAAACACAGAATAGATGTCAAAATAATGCTCACCTCTCTGACCTCCGTCACTGCCGCGCCCCCTCCCTCAAAACACCCTGAAAACCCACCTCTTCGTACTCACTTTCCCCTCCTAATTCAACCCCCCTTTTATTGTTTTGCTTCATTCTTCATTCCCTTTTACTAGTTATTTTCTTTAATAATAAAGTCATTTTTATGTTTTGTTCTGTGAAGCAACTTTGATTACCTATAGAAATAATGAATAATGAATGAATGAATGAAATAATTACTTTTGGCTATACCACTCTGTTTACAAGTAAAGGTCCTGCACTCAACATTTTACTAGAGTAAAAGTACAAATTATTTAAAAAAAAGAGTACTCATTATGCAGAATGGTCCATTTCACAATCATTTTATAGGATTGTAATTAATGCATTCATGAGTTCATCACACTAATGTTGCAGCTGGGAGCTGATTTAAATTAATGTATGTGCTATTGGGTAGCTTAACCTATAATACATCATCATTTATCATGAATCATGTTAATGTATGTTGTTTATAAATAATCTAAATCTGCAAATTAAATACTAACTTAAAATGCTCAAGCAATGTAAAGTCACCTCAAACTTAGTCTCTGTCGGGTGGAAACCTCATATGTTCAAAACTGTTAACTTTCAGGATTCAAATGAAAAAATAGCAAAATGAGCAGATCTAGAAGCTTGAAACGTGTTGCTTCGTGCCATGTGTTGAGCTTGTAGATCTGCTACTTTTGGTGCTTTTGTGTGCCGCTGTAGTATGATCAAGTAAGGCATTCATTTTTGAAGAAAAAAACAAAAACACAAAACTGCCAACTTAAGTGCATTATTGGAGTAAATGTACTTAGTTATAGGTTCCACTGCAGTCTGTATGTAAATGTAATGCTGAGTCCTGACTTTCAGTGGTGTCCCAGGATGAAGATCTGGATGGAGACGGGGAAGCACCTGCAACTGAAGAAGCACCTGCAGATGTAGATGTAACTGAAGAGGTAGCAGATGATGTAGTAGAAGATGTAGATGCAGACGTAGCTGCAGACGTAGCTGCAGAGGCTCCACCTGACGAGGGGACAGAAGAGGTGGCTGAAGGAGCTGAACCGCCAGCAGATGAAGATAATGGAGATGCCATCGCAGGTCAGATCTTGATCTTATCTTCTCTAGTCCTCCATCCTGGTGGGTAGGATTTGACTACTTATGCCTTGTTTTATACTACTTTGTACGATGGTGTCGCTAAGCGATAATAGCAGATCCGCAAGCTCACAATGTGTTGATTTGCGGCGCATTGTGAGCCTGCAGATCTGCTATTTTCTGGGGCTGCCAGGTTGAAAGGTCAGCAGGTCAGTGTGTGCGTACGCAGACACAGACCGAACCGGCCTGTGTCTGGGATTGGATCTGTCTTACCGTATTGTCCCGAATATAGGATGACTGATTATAAGACGACCCCCATTATTCAAGACTCATTTAGAGTTTTATTAGGATGCCCATTTTTTGTGGAATTTGTGGAAAAAGAACAGTGAATGTCAAATAATGTAGTCCCCGATTATAATACGACCCTGTTTTCTTTAGGATATTTCCATTGGAAAAAAAAGTAGTAGGGTAACTACTGTGTCCTGTATGGCATCATGTACGGTCGCCCCTAAACCATCTCGCCCCTCGATTATTTTCTCTTGTATCACACATGTCAACCGCCCCCCCGCCCCCCCGCCCCCCCACACCTCTATCTCTCTCTCTCTATATCTCTCTCTTTCCCTCAATCTCTCTCTGTCATACAAAAAAAAACCCACCCTAAAGAATGGTTAATACGTGAAGAAGAATATTAAGTGAATATTGTCTAGCAAGTGATTTGTCACTATCTATCTATCTATCTCTTGTGGTTGTTTTGTTACCATAATGATCGTATGCTGTGTTTGTGGGTCCGTAGAGTCACCATCAACGGACCCTGATGCCACTGCAGCTCCAGATGAGTTACCAGGTGAGTACACTGTAGTGTTCAATGACATCAGAGCCAGAAACAGGAATCAGAGATAAGAAATTGGAATCATCATCATTATTGGCTAAATACGTTAAATCTTGGCAGAGTGTTTACACACTATTTACAAAAAACAAATAAGATAACATAAAAAATACACCCACTCCCATTCAAATAACACTCATGGAGGGTAAATGATTGTATGCAATTCAGTTTCAGTTTCTTTTGTTTAAAGTGGGAACTTTGGTATATAGTTTTTTTTATTGGCCTAAAATATTATATTGTATATACATACATTCATGAATCCACTTGCTTACCGGCTGTCAGCATTGAGCTTTTTTTTAATAGGGGGATATGTCATTTTTCGCGCAGACGAAATGAAAGCCTGGGTATCGAGGCTAGGGGATATGTGACCTATATAAGGCAAGATGTCGTTATGCTTTATGTGGTGTGTGACATGTCAAACTAGGGGGTTTTCATGATTCTGAATCTATTCCAAGTATTAGTTTTGCGCAAAAAAACTTGCCACTTGCCCAAATGTGCCCAAAATGTGCTGACCTCATCACATTTGTGATGATGGCTTGGTTTTTTGAGCAAAACTAATGCTTGGAATGGATTCAGAATCATGAAAACCCTCTAGTTTGACACATCACATGCTAATTAAAGCATACTGACATTTTGTAATTTTTGCCTAATATAGGATGTTAATGGTATGGTCACATATAAACCCCTATAAAACAATTGCTCAATGCTGACAGCCGGTCAACAAGTAAGTGGATTCATGAATGTATATAGACAATATTATATTTTAGACCAATACAAAAAAAAACGATATACCAAATGTCCCACTCCACACCCCCAGCTGCCGGACTATTACAATGTCGAGTGAAAATAATTGGGAAAGTGCTTGGATCTTTTAGTCAGGTATTCTCAACAAAACCTAACCATTATGTTGTATGGCTGTTTTCTGTTTGTTTTTAGAGGGAGATGGCCCGACTCTAGATGACTCCAGTGGCTCTGGAATGGAAGGTATCATTACCAACATTGAATTTATTTATTTATTTATTTATTTATTTATTTATTTATTTATTTATTTATTTATTTATTTATTTATTTATTTATTTATTTATTTATTTATTTATTTATTTATTTATTTATTTATTTATTTGTTTGTTTGTTTGATTGCTTGATTGCTTGATTGCTTGATTGCTTGTTTGTTTGTTTGTTTGTTTGATTGTTTAGTCATTTATTTATTCATTTATTGCTGCAATCCATAACTTGCTTTGTGAATAAAACATACTTTTAGTAGTGGTTGTTGTTTAGTCTACCTGCTTTTCTGTTGTAGATCCTGTGGTCGGGTAGTAGGACCACTACTGGTTGAAAAGAGTTTGCATGAGGCTCAAAGTGCAATATAACATCCGAATCGCAAACAGGCTTCTGTATTAGCTCAGCAGTAGATAATTCAGCTTTCGCACAGGACAGGGGACTCCTGGAAACCGGGTTTCGATTCGGGCATAAAAGCTACAGATTGCAGATTTAAATAATTCTAACAGACCATGTTCTGTTGAAAGGTGCAGTCACTATTCACTAAAGGTGTACTAAGCACCGCTAAAATAATTGTCGCCCACACTGATGAAAACACTAGTGAAAGTAGACGATCAAGCTTGTAGCCTGGTAGGCTACAAACCCACAGTTTATATATTTTTCCATTTCCTGAAAAGTATCAGTTTTGGACATGCAAGGTTTCAACCAGACAACGATGATACGTGTATTGCTACTACAATGAGAGTAACCAGAAATCAGTGGTGGAAAGTAACTAAGTACATTTACTTAAAATCACAGCACAGAGTGCTGTGATTTTTGTATTTTTTTTCCAGTTTTTCATGTGTTTATGACAACTTCAGTAGACCCCTTGGCGTGGTTGTTACTTTATGTGCAATGATGTCTTCCCTTTGTATTTAGGGTTTCTTCCTGGAGGCTGAACCCTTAACAGTGATATAGTGACATCACAATATTAACCCCTCCCCCTTTATCATACAACAACATCTGTGGGTGCGGCTTCAGTTCAGGTGGAGCACCACCCACCTGAAAACCAGGCATACATAATGAACTGGTGGGCGTGTGCACATAAAAACGACATTTTAACAAATACTGTACACTTTTTATTTTCAAGTCTTCCTCCTTATATAATAATAATAATACCTGATCATGGCACCCCATCTTTAAGTACTACTGTACTTAAGTATAATTATGAGGTATTTGAAATTTACTTGAGTATTTCTAATTTCCAATACTTTTACTTCTACTCCTCTACATCTCAAGCGACAAATATTGTACCTATTGTGAGTACTTTTTCCACCACTGCGCAGAACTAAAAGACACACAAGACGTACATACGGTAACGATACAACGTTGTTGAATGTTGACAGCTGCTCCTCTACTCGAAGGTGACCCCACGGAGACCCCGCCGGACACCAGTCCCGTCATCATCCTGATCCCCGTGGTGCTGGTGGTGATCATCATCGGCATGGTGGTGGCCGGCATCGTCATCAACCGCAGGTGGAACCGCAACAAAAGTTACAAAACAGGTACATCACTTTAACCCATTTTGACCTGAGATCTATCTTTCGATGTCAGTCGATCTTCGATTTTTCAAAAATAGCAGACCTACAAGCTCGTAGCGCGCCACTCGGTGGCGCGCTATGAGCTTGTAGATCTGCTATTTTTCAATAGCTAAAGCATAACATAACGCTAACACCAAAAGGGGTTCCCGCCCCAAAATGGGTTAACCAATAGAGACCTGACAAGATTCTATTTAATGTCTTCTAAATCATTATAGTTTTCTTAAAGTCCTATGATTCTATATCAGTGGTTCTCAAACTTTTTCATGCCAAGGACCCCCAGAATGATCTGTATTTGGGTTAGGGACGGGTTAGTGTGTTTTACAATGATTGTGTTGCTATATTAAGTACTTTTGCTGAGGACCTCTGAGGGTCCCCGGACCCCACTTTGAGAACCAAAGGCTTAATGGCCTCATTATAATGCTCTGTGTGCATACTACTCATCACACAAACAGCTGTTTAAAATAATGTGAATTAATTGCACGAAATAAACGTTTCTGCTGTGTACCTTTATTCCAATATTATTATTTATTAATTGAGAAATAGCAAAAAATAGCAGAGCTACAAGCTAGCTCACAACGCGATGCAACTCATATTGAGCTTGTAGATCAGCTAGTTTTTGCTTAACTAGTTGAGAACATGACCGCCCCTTCTGTTTAGGTTTTTTCACAAATTGAATCCCGGGCTAGACTTATTGGCTTTTTTTTTTACTAAAATATGGTTTGACTGTGCAATCAAAATGATGTTATGAAGCAAGCAGGTATTTGTTCTTTTCTTAGATCATGAGAAGGAGGATCCTTATCTGGATGACAACAACACGGAGAAGGTGCCAATGTAAGTTGTGAGAATGGGAGCTCATTGATTCTTCTACGGTCATTGATTCTTAAACGTCCTATGCCTCTTATCAATATGCAGTACAGGTTGACTAAAGTGATGCTAATGTGATTTCTTTGTGTAAAATGTGTGAGTGGGGGTGGTCGGGAGCCGAGTGTGCATGCGTGCGACCGTGCATGCGTGCGTGCAAGCGTGTGCGTGTGTGTGTGTGTGTGTGTGTGTGTGTGTGTGTGTGTGTGTGTGTGTGTGTGTGTGTGTGTGCATACAATCACGCAAAACAAAACTAACATGCATGTTTCAAACGATACAAATTGCTAAAATAGCAATTCTTCACCCTGGAAAACAATTTTCACGGATATCTTCTGAATAAACAATAGCAATGATTATAGCAATGATTACAAGAATCGGAATACCATATACAAAAAAGTGGCTAAATGTGTAAAAAATAAAAATCACACCATCATCTCAGAATCAATCATTATCATCATTACCACCATCATCATCATCATCATCATACCATCTCTGTTATTTTTGGACTACTGCTACGTGTACAAAGAAGCAACAGATATAGCATGTGTGACAATGTGTCATGTAGCATTTGTTGACCCTCACACTAACATTAAGGTCATGTCCTCCAGGCCCATGTTTGAAGAGGACGTTCCCTCCGTGTTGGAGTTGGAGATGGAAGAATTGGACCAGTGGATGAACAAAGATGGTAGGTGTCCAACTATCAGACTATTGAGGACATAATTCAGATGTCGTGATGTGAAGCAAACGTGTGAAAACAGGCAGTGCTGCCTGTAGCCTAGGTTTTTTTTCAGACTGTATAACGTAATTATTCCCTGCACGACATGCGCACGTATAGGCAATACATTCGCACGGCACGTGGACAGTGGATGAAAAGGGTATCTTTGAGAGACAAAGAAGAGATCCAGCACACTGTCAGACACTTGCCAAAGAAATGCTGCTCTTTATTAGGTTGACGTTTCGGTCGCTTAGACCTTCATCAGGACAGACAATCAATCATTTTCTGTCCTGATGAAGGTCTAAGCGACCGAAACGTCGACCTAATAAAGAGCAACATTCTTTTGGCAAAAGTCTGACAAGTCTCTTCTTTGTCTTTCATAGAGAACCTTTTCATTATATGCTCTATTGCCCTACACACCTGTCACCAGCTTTTTGAGGTGCAGTGTTGTTTTCGTCGACTAAAACTAAGACGAAAAATGTTCGTCGACTACCTTTTTTCACTGACGAAAACTAAATAGAAACTAAATGAAAACTAAGCCATGATGACTAAAACTAAGACTAAATATATCGACAATTTCGTCAAGAAATAAAAACTAGACTAAAATGTTAGGAAGGGACTAGTGGACAAGAGATCCAGTGTAAGTCATTTTACACTTGGTTTCAGGCTGAAAATAGCAGATCTACAAGCTCACAACGCGTCGCGCTGCGACGCGTTGTGAGCTTGTAGATCTGCTATTTTCAGCAAGTGTAAAATCAGCCATTACGACGGCATCAAGGCCTGCCAAAATACATTTTAGTCGACTAAATCAACCGTAGATTTAGTCGACTAAAATCTTATGATATTTAGTCGACTAAAACTAGACTAAACACTAAGACATTCCAGGTGACTAAAATGTGACTAAAACAAAGTGAAAACTATTCAAGAGACTAGGATTAAAACTAAAATGGAAATTCTCTGCCAAAAACAACACTGTTGAGGTGTGCATCGGCCTTTTGCTATAGCGTGGTCAATGGATGAAATGATACCAGATGGTATACCTATACTTCACACACTACACTACAGTCTACACTTCAAAAATACTACATATATAGTGTATAACGTGGAACACGCCACTGATAACAGGCAAGGAAATCTGCCTCTCAAATGCAACTTCTTTTATATTAGCAATGAAAGTAAGGCTTGGTGTTCACTGTTCATCCAGCAGATGTCACTGTTGCACTACTTGCTGCAGGAAGTCTGTGAGCAAAGTGAGTGTGTGAGGCCCATGTGAGGCCAGCCAGATTAATACATGCTATAGGATATTGTAGTGAGGTCCATACCAGCCTTTACCAACGTTCATTCACATCCTTAGACATAGGCCTATATTACGTAGATTATGTTCCCATTAATGGCTTTACTTTCAGATTTTTCATTTTCTTTTCGCATTTGTATTGTTGGCATTCAAACACTGACAGGCCTACCGGAATAATCGAATCAGTATTGGATACACCAAGTTGCGTGGTTATTACATCCTGCATCATGTTTGAATTTAGTTTGGAAATCAATCTTTCTTCCAGGGACTTTACTTTTCAAATCAATTTGCGCTTTTAGAAGAGCATTAAAACAAAACATCAGGTTTTATGACCTCAATTACACCCAAACAACCTCAACTTTGAACATTCTGTGGATTTTCTGTGGTCTGGGATTTTCTCTGTGTCTGTGAAGCCTTTTGAGCTGCAATGAAAACAGGCAAAACAGTGAAAGCAGTGACATCTGCTGGCAAATTGTTATGTCATATATGGGATTTGCTGGCTCATACATCACACTCCACAGGAAAATCAGAGGACTTGTTTGAGCCAGAAAACCCCAAACCACAGAAAATCTACTGAATGTTAAAATGTCACGTTTTTTTGGGTGCAATTGAGCTCAGAAAACCTACAAAAAATCATAATAAGAAGAAAAATTACAAAAACTTTTCTTTATGTCACACTCCCTTTAAAAATGAATACCCTTCTTCGTCATGGTACTGTAAAGTGTCACTATATATTGGTTCGATATTTTTTAAACCAAGACACGTAAAGGGTGTTCAATAGCATTGATTTATGAATAATAATAATAATAATTGAGTTAGCTGGTTTCTGCCCAACAGCGATGATTCATGTGCATATTCTTCAGACTGTTTATAGTCCCATTTGTATGTTTATCTTTTACAGGTGGAACAACAGTGGACTCCAAACAGATAGAATTATAATTTAATGTGAGTACCGTATTCTTTTGTCTCTTTACATTCCGGTGCATTCCAGTCTACTGCTCATATTTACTGACACAAAGACGTTGTTTTTGTTTTTTGGAAATCAAATCTTTGGACAGTTTTAGCTCTCTCCGAGAGCTTTGTGCTCAGACACAGAGGTGAATATAATCGGTCCTGCTTTTAGTGGGAGTTGTGAGAGTTTGAGTGGCGATGCTGCAATGTAAGCCTAGACACTGATAGACAAAGTTACACATATCCCTCATTCCCTTAATGCAGTGCAGGCTAAGATAAGACAGAGAGACAGTGCAGGTTAGCCACTAAACCATGGGTCTTCAACAGGGGGTCCAGGACACCTCTTCTGGAGGGAACCTTCGCAGGAAAATACAGCTTGTAGAACATGTGGAATGCAAACAAACAAAAAACATGAATTTACACAACACTGATGATAGATGAAAAAGTTTAATATGCAACACAATTGTATACAATATGCAGTGGGGGGGGGGGGGGGTCCCTGCTTCATCTCTCTCTCTCAGCTAAGGGCTCCTTGGTGTGAAAATCGTTGAAGACCCCTGTCTTAAACCATTATACTTTATTTACCAGGGTCTCATCATGGTGTATACTTGGTCCCCTCCTTTTTTAGTGGTGCAACCACTTCCTTAAGTGACTATGTGTGTGGCTGGCTGGCTGGCTGGCTGGGTGGGTGGGTGGGTGGGTGCGTCTGAGCACGAAAACAGCATGGTTGTTTTTCACCACCTGTGCGCAACCTAACACACACACACAAACACACACGCACATATTAACTGTATATATGGTGATTTTGGGTGTGCCAGTACAGTACAGTTACAGTACAGTACAGTACAGTAGAGGGTACAGTAGAGGGACCCCCACACGGTAACTCTGTCATTTCTCAACTGTTTCGGACGCGGCGCGGCTCGCCGGAATCGGGCCGGCACCATGGGTGCGTTCCTGCAACTCCCCCCCCCCCCGGGGACCCCCACACGGAGTTGCACCACTTACTTCACACGGGTGTGATTTTTTTCCCCTCTATTAATCGCGTCGCCAAAAATCTACAAACTTGATGTTATGTGTGTCTGTACACAAATGTTCGCCTATTCACAGAATGTTCACCTTATTATGACATGCCTAGAATAGGTTATTAGAGACAGCATGAGAGACAGTCACACCCTGTAAGTAAGGGAGTGTAATGTTAAGTGTAGGGTTAGTAGGGGCAGCTGTTGATTGAATGCTACCTCTGCATAGTCATCACTGAAAAGCTGCATGGCTGCAAGGCTGCAAGGCTATGGATAATCATTAATCAGTCATTATTATTATTACTCATTAGCCATGCACGTTGCATCACAGTTTGTACAAACACAACAAGTAGGAAACATAAAACAAGTGTAAACATGTAGAAAACGTCGAATCTTATCAGATTGGATCCTGTCATGATGAGGGGTATTTCTAAACACAGGCATCTTCTCTCCAGCATGTTAAGAGTGTTTGTTTACAGATTGTGCATCATCATTCGTCACGGTGGAAGAATAGGTTGGGGATATGTTTCTGATTACAGTGCACTCGCACATATTCCATGGCGGCAGCAACACAAGCGTGATCATAACCATGTTATTATGGTGCACATCATAGCCAGGCATTATGAATCACATATCTCAGTGTAGCAGCCTTGTAGCGCAGACTCCCAGTGTAGCAGCCTTGTAGCGCAGACTCCCAGTGTAGCAGCCTTGTAGCGCAGACTCCCAGTGTAGCAGCCTTGTAGCGCAGACTCCCAGTGTAGCAGCCTTGTAGCGCAGACTCCCAGTGTATCAGCCTTGTAGCGCAGACTCCCAGTGTAGCAGCCTTGTAGCGCAGACTCCCAGTGTAGCAGCCTTGTAGCGCAGACTCCCAGTGTAGCTGGGAGTCTCTACCCCCCCCCCCCCCCCCCCCCTTTCTCTCTCTCTCTCTCTCTCTCTCTCTACCCCCCACTCTCTCCCATTCTCTCTGTCTCCCTCATTCTCTCTCTCCTTCTCTCCCTCCTGCTTTCCCTCTATCAATCTCTCTGTCTGTCCCACTCACTCACTCACTCACTCACTCACTCACTCTTCTTCTCCTCCTATTGGTTTAGTAGCAATGTGCCAGCCCGGGGTTTGGAATAGCTGTGACTGATGAACTCTGACCCTTTTAGTCATCATTACCCACCGTGGGGCCTTAAGACTGAGCCGCATAGACTTTGTCGTACTAAGCATCTGCCAAAAACCACAGATCTGCAAGCTCAAGGCACGTGGCAGACGAGACACGCCGTGAGCTTGCAGATCTGCTCTTTTTGCCGTGCGGTGCCGTCGTACGGCGGAGCACACAAGTCAGAAACACTCCTAACATCTGTTGCTGATTACGACAGGCATGCATGGAAGTGTGGCGCAACTTTAGCTAGAGATGGTCCCTGCCTCTGTTGACGGGCTTGGGGGGGGGGGGGGGGGGGGGGGGGGAATCAAGGTCCACTCTGTGGCCTAACGTCATTCACACAGACACACACACTGCTTTTTTCCCAGGGTTTTTTTTATTTGCGAAGGCTTCATGGACAGGAGGCTACTCTCGGTTAAACAGAAAGGGCGGCCCTCTGTGGACAAACGTTACAACAGAGAACGTTGCACAAGATTATATCATGACCCTTTTGTTTGTAAAGTTCCCAGTATAGAGCAGCAGCTGTAGCGTATTTTCCTTTTCCACAGCGGCGGATCTGTTTAGTCCCAGAAACACTTGGGCTTGTCAAGTCGTCTCATAGTAGTCAATATGCCGTAAAATAAAACCAGAGTTTTTGATCCCCTTGGGTCTAATTGGTTATAAACTATAGACATACTGGCCATGTTAAATTAAGCAATCGCAAATCTGTCCAATGTCTCGATTTTTCTTTTTAAAGTCTTAGTTATTTATTTTCTTGTTGTTCTTTCTTTATAGCATTTCTGCTTTATTTCTGGTTGTGACATAGAGAGAGAGTCAGAGAAGGCTGCAGGGAGATAGGGGATGATCATGACCTGCAGCAAAGAACCTTGGGGTCAGAAACCCGGGCCAGTTTCGAGAAGGACTGGTTCTCAAAGTGAGGTCCGGGGACCTCCTGGGGTATTCTATGGGGTCTCCAGCAACATGAGGAACAGTTTAAACACTTATGCCCTATTAAATCTTCCGGCTATTAAAAAAATCACAGATCTACAAGCTAACTGAGCTTGTTGATTAGTTATTTTCGAATAATGTTGACACATATTCTCTTGGCACACGTTTTTTTCAAAACGGGATCTGTGGACAAATATACATCAATTGGTGGGTCCTTGGCATAAAAACAGTTTGAGAAACCCCTGGACTAATACATTAATACTTTAGCCTTATTTCTGTAGTGTGAGTGCTATAGGGTGAGCCACTGGGGTGCCTTCTAGTGTTGTTGTGATGTACACATAGTAATGGTTGTGTACAATTATTTCCCACAGTGGGAATTAGACCTGACACCTGCCTCTACCCACTGACCCACACAGGACCGGTTTAACAAACACCTGCCTCTACCCACTGACCCACACAGGACCGGTTTAGACCTGACACCTGCCTCTACCCACTGACCCACACAGGACCGGTTTAACAAACACACAATGGCACTGGAGGAAATTAACTAAGTACATTTACTCCAAGTACTGTACATTAGTACGATTTTGAGGTACTTTACTTGAGTGTTTTCATTTCTCAATACTTCAACTCCACTACATCTCAGAAGCAAATATTGTACTTATTACTTACAAAAGCTTTCGTTACAAGTTACTAAGTACTTTTACTTTGGTGCTGAAGTAGGCTATAATTTGATGTCAATGCTTTTGTACTTTTACTCAAGTGAACTTTTGAATGCAGGCCTTTTACTTACGAGTATTTAAGTAAAAAAAAAAAAGTGTGAAGTGAAAAGTACTTCTTCCACCGTTATACAATGGTGAACTCGACCACAATGTACGAAGTGAGCTCAGAGAGAGACCGTAATTCCTCTGCAGTGACAGTAAATGATCCTACTCTATAACTACTCTCTCTTTCCCCCCGACTGTCTTGCCCGCGAGGAGGAGAGGTTTATGGACACTGTCACAGTCTCTCTCTCTCTCTCTCTCCCTGTGGTCCCTCTACTGCAGGTGACAGAAGGACCTCCACTGTGCCAGCAAGGACACGCTGCCACCCCGAGGCACTGCCATGCATAGTAACCAACGTTGAAAACTGTGACCATGCCGCAGCTTTCCCACAACACTCACGCAACACTGCTGACAGCGGGGAACTACATTGTTTACCAGCAAGCAACATCACAATTTGTTTGTGCGCGTGCGTGCGTGCGTGCGTGCGTGCGTGCGTGCGTGCGTGCGCGTGTGTGTGTGTGTGTGTGTGTGTGTGTGTGTTTTCAGAAAAGGAAATGCAGATGGGTTTTTTTCCCCTTCTCAGTACCAGACAAAAACAGCAGTGGCGACAACAATTGTGCAAGTTAAACATTTTTTTTTATAATGCGACGTCGCAAAACCTCTTGCTCGTTGAGTGCTCCCACGTGACTTTAATAGAGCGCAGCGCAGTGTGTGTGTGTGTGTGTGTGTGTGTGTGTGTGTGTGTGTGTGTGTGTGTGTGTGTGTGTGTGTGTGTGTGTGTGTGTGTGTGTGTGTGTGTGTGTGTGTTCCCAGACTTTAAACCGGTGGTGTTCTGGTCGTGTTGATTCTTTATAATGAGCATTGGTAATGAATGGCCATTGCCTTGCCATCAATTCAGTATTGTGCCATTGTTTATTGTTTCAGTCACGCTTTGTCTGTGTTTTATTGCCGTTTGTATTCAACTGCCATGTCGTAATTAATTACGCTGCGTGGTTTAAATGTGTTTTCTTTAACACTAGGTATATATCTGAGGTGTAAAATAAACACAATTAGGAATACCAAAAAGAAAACAACAAAAAACGAAAGTAATGTGCGATAGAGTTGCAGCCACCTACGTTCAGACATTTGCCACGTTAGAGTCAGGTTTGTTTGGCCATTTGGCCATGTGGGTGTAGCTGGAACTTGTCTTGGTATTTGATTTCATATACACATGAAACCACATACACAAGATTCCTACACATCATTCAACAATGGTAGACTGTTTTCAGGTATACACATTTTATAAATACTGTGTCGACACGGTACCATTTGCCAAACAAAAAGTGCAATGTGAAAAAAGGCATACAGAAAAGTACTGTAACATCAACAAACGCCACAGATTTGTTTTTACATTTGACAATTTTAGATATTGCAATTTTGGCTGTACTACACTCTTTTGCCCGTCACAATTTTCCCCTGTCTCACAGGTTTATAGTACTGTTGTTAACTCAGAGAGCACACAAAATGTACATTTGTTCGCTCTTGGAGTTACAAAGTAAATTGATTGCTTCTCATATTTTTTCCCCATCATGAGCTTTTGCCAATGACCCTTCTTCTTTCTTCTGCCTGTGTCCTCTTCACACCCATCTCTTCTTCTTTCTTCTGCCTGTGTCCTCTTCACACCCATCTCTTCTTCTTTCTTCTGCCTGTGTCCTCTTCACACCCATCTCTTCTTCTTTCTTCTGCCTGTGTCCTCTTCACACCCATCTCTCTAGTAGGAAGTTTTGATTAGGAAGTGCTTTTGATTTTTATGCATGAGCAACCACAACCACATTTTCATGCTTGTGCATAAAGATGTTATGATACAGCTGGTTAGGATTCAGTACAGAGGTAGAAGTAGACTAATTGTCAGAAATGATCACTGGAGTTGTATCAGCTGTATCGATGTTCTGTTACACTGTATGACTGTCTAAAATATTGTAAATTAGAAACAACATTCTACAAAAAACAGCGGTCCCCAAATTGTTTTGGCTGTACACCCCCTGTTATAGGCCTAGTTTACTTGGCAAGTTGGCAGCCCATAGAGCCCCATTGTGAACCTGGACATGTTGAGTACACCAAGGTTTTATGTTATAAATGCTGAGTATGGGTCCCCAGCATGTAGAAACTGCCGGATGCTTGCTAACTTGCATAAGCAATTTTCATAATTGGCATAATATGTGACCATACCATTAACAACCTATACATGTTTTTGATACTTTATGTAGCATGTGACATGTCAAACTAGGGGGTTTTCATGATGCTGAATCCATTCTAAGCATTAGTTTTGAAACAAACAAAAAAAACACTCATTGGGCTAAAAACGGCCATAGCCACCAAATCTACTGACATCATCACATTTGTGATGATGGCTATGGCCGGTTTTAGCCCAAGGGGTGTTTTTTGTGCAAAACGAATGCTTGGAATTGATTTAGCATCATGAAAACCCCCTAGTTTGACACGTCACATGCTACTTAAAGCATGATGAAATTTAGATTTTCTTTTTCCTTATAGGTTAATGGTATGGTCACATATTATGCCAATATGAAAATTGCTCAATATATGCAAGTTATCATCTGGCAGTTTCTACATGCTGGGGACCCATACTCAACATTTCTAACATTAAATTTGGTGTAGGCTACTCAACATGCCTGTGTTCACATTTTGGCAAGTGGACTATTACCTCCTGACCTACCGTAGCTGACGCACCCCCCAACGCCCAGTCTAGTATTTAACCGAAAATTATACATTTTTAAAGATGATTATGGCAAATAATCACCGAATGTCACTGCACTGAGAGACACGCATCTGCATACTCCCGCAGCTGCTCTATACATCTCCTTACGATGGTGTTTACCGGATTTTGCCGTTTGTGTTAAATAACACCATAAAACCTCCATTACCCTTTTCATGTCACGGACCCCCTAGAGTGCGTGCGTGCACCACAAGGGGGTCACGCACCACAGTTTGGGAACCACTGGCGATGAGAATTTTCTGGTTGGATGAAATAGGCTATTGGATGTTATGGTTTTGGCCTTTGGTTTGAGATGATGTTGTCGTTACACTGAACTAAATGTACATTCAGCTTTATAAGACTCACAGTCAGTATTTTGCAGATTCATGCGCTGTAAATGTGTAGAATGTTTCAGAAAATGTGTTTATTTTTTATGAAAATGCCTATTGTAAATAGTTTTATATTGAGAACTTCATTTATGCAGTTGTAGGTTTGACAGGCTACATAGGCTACAGTATATCTAATTTATCTAAATATTCCTACACAAAGAAATTCCAGAAAAATCTATAATTGTAAAATAAAAACCTGTGTGAACTGAGTGGTGCAACCCCCAGCCCCCCCCCCCCCCCCCCCCCCCCCCCCCTGTCTGTCTCTCATAGGCCTATCTCACAGCCCGCTTTCCACGCCCACTTCCGGTAAATAGTGGTAATTTAACATTAGCATTTACACGTTTTTTTCTCTGGAGAATCTAAGTACATTTTCTAATGTAAAAATGTGACAGACCAATATTATTATGAAGCAAACAAGATGGTAAATCAGCTCGAACAGATAGAACAAACCTTACCTTGAGAAAACAAAAGTTGTAGACTACTTAAATTACCTCTGTTAACATGTAGCGTCTATGGAGTGACGTCACGCTATCACCACTAACCCCGAAAGGGGGCGTATTAAGGGGGCGGGGAAATTCTGTGAGATAGGCTTATTAGCAGGCAGCAGTGCAGCACTATCTCTCTCTCTCTCTGTTTCTGGCACAACAGCGCCACTTTTGGTACTCATTGGTACTCGTGCTCATAGTGACATAGTTAGGTGAACACGGACATTGCTGTTCCTTGGAGTGGTTGCACCACTCAAAAAGCATACAAAATGCTAAAAGCATTAAGCCTGTACTGTATATTGATGCAGTTGTCAATAAACATGCCCTTGACTGCACATCTGATTCTGTTGTTCCTTTGTAAATAATGTTTAATAATACATATTTTAAATAATAATAATATAACGTTTTGAATAGCATACTTTCAAATGGACTTTGGGATATTTCCTGTTGAGTATCCGCGTGCATGATAGCTGCAGCTCAGAGTACCTCACGTATAACAGCTGCGTAGTACAGCATTTTTCCACATCCTCCGAGACTGTACCCACTTTCTGGTGAGACACTTACTGAAAGGTAATGGTGTGTGTGTGTGTGTGTGTGTGTGTGTGTGTGTGTGTGTGTGTGTGTGTGTGTGTGTGTGCGCGTGCATGCGTGCGTGCGTGTGTGTGTGTCTGTGTGTGTTTGTGTGAGGTTGGGGGGAGGGGGCGGGGGCACGGCAGAGTGTGCCCACCAATGAATATAAATAAGAAATACCAAGAGATATTGTCCTTCTCGCTGTGTCTCTCTCACACATTGACTGCAGTCTCCAGGTAACTCATTAGACTTTCACACAGCAGAGCTGAATATATACAGTACCTCCACTACCATCTAAATACCTTTTCTAGGGTGCCATAAAAAACAGCAAGAAAGGGGAAGTCTCTTGATATTTAGCATTATCTGAATTGTGTTTCAGCACCACCTGGATTACGAGTAATCTTCTGCTCTGTTTACACTGTAAGTCAATTAAGTGCGGAAATGCCATTACCCACAACTGAAGTTGATAAGCTGTCCACATAAAGATCCGGACTTAAATAAACCTTTCCAAAACGCGCACTGTGGCAGACTGGTAGATTTGTCACACCGACGCCGCTGAGACCAGGTGTTATGTCATTAGCTGTGGTGCATGCACACCGGGTTCCTCTTACACAGTGGCAGATTTCTGGCCAGACTGGTTTGCATGCGACAGCAATGCTCTGTGCCAGCCATGGCTGTGTGATGCACTGTGAATAATGGGTCATGTGTTATAGGTGTCTGTCTGCATAGTAAAATACAAAGGATTTAACTGACAGGGATGTGTTGGTATAACAGGAGACTTTGTCAACTGATAACTACTTAATGACTGCTGACAAATTCCCTTCACATAACAGATGCCTCTTTTACAAGTATGTGTAAGTGCATTATACACAGACTGTTAATTTAACCACATGAGCCCTCGTGTCCCTATTCTGGGGCCGAGCATTCGGTGAAAATATCAGATCTAAAAGCTCACAACACGTCACAATGTGATGGTGTAGAGGTGGGGGGAAAGGTGGTGCGGGACTCTGGTCAACTTAAGTAGGCTATATTGGGTTTAAGTGGTTAACTCAAGTATAAATAAACACATTTTTTCTGAGTTACAAATGGCTAAACTTTACTGTGTATATACATTTGACCAGAGGCCAGAATGAATTCAGGGAGTAGCCTATATGTCACAATGTATGTGACTGCTATGTATTCCACCAACGTGTCGTGTCTCTTCGAATGCAGGGCCTGTATATCTTTGTATGCTTGTATTCCTGTCTACCCCTCAGGCGCTGTTACTGTCACACCCAATCGGATTCCTTTTACAGCCACACAATCAGCATTGTTTGTCTTCCTGGAGGAGCTGTGTTCCAGACCACCCGTCTTTCTTAACGTCGTTTCATCTGTCGTGTTCCCATCATTACTATCTATTGTGCCGTGGCAATGTCTGAGTGGAGTGTGCAGCAAACACCATGGGGATATTATAGTCAGTGTGTATGTGTGTGCAGAAAGTGAGAAACTGTGTGTTTTGTCCTTATCAGGGGACCAGCTGCACAATGTTTTTTAAAGCCGTTGTCCTTTAGAGAGAGTCGTGACAAGCAAGCGAGACCATGCTAGATGTCTCTTTGCCTCCAATCAAAGAATTCTCCTTCCAGTGGTCAGGAAGTATGGTGTGTCATCCATGATAAGGAAGATATGAGCTATTGCTTGCATAGAATATTAATGCCTACTCTACTGCTATAGCTTTAGAAGACAAATCCCCACAGATAAGATGTACCTTCCCCGACAACCCCAACAGTAAAGGAAGTGTGTTGGGTTTCAGATGTGTTATGCTCTTGGGTTCGATTTTTGTAGTTTTCTTTTTAAAACCAGGACAGACGTTGTCATTGGAAACACTGTTGAGTTGAAGCTGTATAATATTACATGATAAACTTGTTTACTTTCTAAATCCCAGACTCCATACCACATTTACTAATTACAAACCTTGAAGTTGTTTCCTATTGAGACTGTTCCTGTTGAGACCTTCCTTTCATGTTTTCCCTCTATCTGTTGTTTCCTAAATCTTGTGTTCATTAATGTTGTTTTAACAGCATAGATAATAATCAATCCAAAACAGTCCGACGCTTAGAAACAATGTCATTATAGATCTCTAAGTGTGGAAATGTCTTGGGTTGATTTGACATGACTGATAATAGCGCATATTATATTAACACAAAATTATGCTCTGTAGGACAAATCAACAAAAGTCTTTTATGCTGCTTTGAAAGGAGGAATTTATGAGTAGAATGGCATATTGTCTCCATAAAGGCTGTACTAGTTGAAAGGGATATTATGACAAACCCCAGACAGCTGTTCAGAATTGTGTGAAACTTTGCAGGAAGCATTTCAATATAGCAAACCATTTAATAAGCCAAGTTTTCAAATTAAGAATCCCCACATGGGGAGATTTAGCAACAAGCTGCGGATATTTTCAGTTCATGTGTCTGCCTGGAAACATTCTTCCTTTCATTCACTTGGAGGCATATTTTTCAGCTTTCATTGGCCGAGTGCCAGTGTCAATTCCATGGTTCTCAGAATCACATTCTTTGGTGCTTAGTGATATCTCATGGCTTCAGACTCTGCTCCCTGGAAGATTAAGATACAGGACATAGAAATGACCATAAGACAATGGCTGGCGCTCTGCCTCGGCTCCGGCAACACAGATTGGTTCGTAATGGCAGGCCTGATGCTGCTTAGGAATAATGAGGATGAATATGTATGCGAGAAGGAAATAAAAAATAGGCATGTATTCTAATCCAGCATAATCTTTGAAGCCCCACGCACACACGCACGCACGCACACACACACACACACACACACACACACACACACACACACACACACACACACACACACACACACACACACACACACACACACACAGTTAAATGAATAATGAGGCTGAATATGCTGCTATTGTATTCAATAGCGTATTCAGGCCCATATTAAAATACAGCATAATTGTTCACCCCCCTCCACACACACACACACACACACACACACGCACACACTTTAGGCTATAAATAGAATAGAACCGACATCAGACATAATAGTACTACTGATGCTGTACAAATAATCTGACTGTAGCCTATTCTATAAATCCAACATAATTTTGGACCCCTCACTCACAGACAGTACACACGCACGTACACAGTCACACACGCGCACGCCAAGATTAAAAGGCAAAACAAAGAAGGCGGCGAAAGGCCTCTCTGGCGTCACATTTGATCGCCCCTGTGAACAGAAAAAAAAAGTGTACATTCTGTTACGTCGTCATCGTCTTGCGACACCCATTCTCACCAGCGGCAGCTCTCTGTCAGCCAGCCCCAGTCAGTCAGTCGGTGTGAGAGAAGAGGAGAGGAGACTCGGAGAGAGAACCAGGAGTCAGGACAGAACAGAACAAGGCTGCTGGAGTCGGACTGACTGCTTGTTGTGGAGGAGGAGGATAGAAAGCACACACCGACACGCTGAACCTTCCTTCCCACATCCCCACCATCATCACCCCCTCTTCTTCTTCTGACGGGCGGATCGGATGCTAACAACACGTCGCCCTCCCTCCTGGGGCTGAAGGACTTTGCTGAACTTGACTTGGCTTTGGGAGAGGAACACAACGGACAGACAGACAGGAGCTAACAGGCTAATATAGCGGAGGTTATATCTCATTAGCCTCCGTTACGTTTCTGCTGCTGCTGCTGCTAAAGTGCTAACGGGTTCTACTCTATAATAGTAGGGGCGCCGTACTGTTGTTCAGCACACACCACTTAGCATCGCTGCTAAAGCTGGGGCTAACAGCGGCTCCGTTAGCCGCGCGCTCACACCGACACACAGCTCTGTGTTCTGCGGGGGAAATGCTCGCCGAGGAGCGGGGGAGACGCCGCCGGACTGGAGCCACTGTCTTGAGCGTTAGCCTGTGCTAAGCTAACCGGCTGAAGAAGGAACACACACACACACACACACACACACATAACAGCATAAAGCGGACCCAGCAGCGGAGAGGCATTTCTAAAGGTAAATACGGCCATTTCGACTCCACGGTGTCGCTCGCCAATAGAAGAGCAGAGCTACAAGCTAAACTCCAGCAAGCTCCGCGACGCGTTGTTCAGCTTGTAGGTCCATTCTGCTCCTCTCCTCTTCTCTTGGCCAGGCGATCACCAGCCAGCCGCTCCGCCTCGCACCGATGGAGCGTGGAGACTTTTCTCTGTCGCTCGGGGATAGCGGCGTCGTTTTCCGCCGAAGAAAGTGTCGACCTGGCGCTCGTTGACACCTTTTTCGGTTGACAATGACGTAGTTGTTGTTGAAAACGGCGTCGTTTTCCTTTGGCCGGGCGACACACAGTCACTGTCTCACACACTGGAGACTAGAGGAGAGGCCGAGCGCATTAGCCAATAGCCAAGCTAACTCACTGTCCTGCTGCTGGTGGCTGAGCACTGTTAGCAACGTAGGCTAAAACGTTAATGTGGGCTTTCTTCATCTCTCATTGGTGTCTTCTTTATTATTCCATATAGAGGTGAGAAGCGGCCAATGAGAATAATGTTGGTTTAACGAGCAAAGCAGCTTGGCTTTGCACTAAGACCGAGGCTTTATAAAGTTTTTTTTGCTAGCTAACTTTTGCAAGAGTTGAATCTGAAGTGTTGGAGCCGGGGGGGGGGGGGGGGGAGTCGGGGACCACGTTGGTTGGTGTATTGATGAACAGCACGTGGGAATATGGGCTTTTTATGTCTGTTTTATCATAATTATTATTATTACTAGAGTTATTCGTCAGATCGTATAGGAAAAATAAGCATCCTGATCCCCCTTTTTGACGGATAGTTGCTGCTGCATAGCCACATGCCATCAAACCTAACCGCTCAGTCAGTGCAGGGACTCAAGATTGGCTCCCTTTGATCAAAGTTGTAAACTAACTAAATGGCCATCAAATGCGCAGTCGTTTTTATGTTTATTCTATTTGTTAGCTGGATATTATCTACACAGGCATGCCAGAACAAAAACGCATTCTCTCACAGGATGCAGATGCTGAGTTGCATAACGAATGGTTTATAACTGGAGAAGATGCTGCAGCTGCACGATTCACGTTGTTGTTGTTTTGGACGGCAAGGCAAGTTACACTTTAGTTGCAATTGCAAACACCCATTGACTGGGCTTGTAGTTTTCATCCATTAGTCATTGTCTACAAGAAAGGTGCATGTAAGTGTGCCATGTTTGCCCTGATACTCTGTTATATCTGTGTAATACTAATATATATATACACCCAAATTTGATCCAAATTACAAATCACTCTGGATAAGTGTCTGCTAAAAACACTCAGCAACACTCCAGTAGTATGAATACTTACTGATTATATAACGCACACATACAACTTTATAACTTATAATAATATTACAAAGTGGTATCAAGGCCTTCCTAGTTCCTACCTGTGATCCAATCTGACTGCCTGTGATATTTATTACATTTTATTCATAATATTTACAAAAGTGGAGTTGTGTGATGGAACACAACACAGTAACCTAACCTCAAACTGTGTTCGTGTCTGGTAGCAATTCAAGCAGCCCACTACATTAAAAGCAAATGTTTGACACATTGGGGCGTTTATGGATTTCAAGGGAAGATGGATTTTGGCAACAGGCAAGAGCCACATTATAATGCAATCTTTGTCACATGAAACAGTCATTTGTGGATTACAATGAACATAGGAAATAATATTGCATTGTTTCACCATCTTGTCAACATGTAGTTAGTTACATACCTCCTCCTAAGTTCTAACCCAGATGCACTGAATGCGTTGTGTATAGGAAATATGATAGCTCTTGTCATATCAAATTATTTGCACTCGCTCAACTTTGAAAAGAGAAAAAAATCAGTTTGGCTCGAGGACGCTATTATTTTGTATAAAACATGAATGGTTTAGGCTACATTAAAACAAGTGGCGGCTGGAAAAGTATTTGAAGTGGTGCACTGAGATTGTACAGGATGGTATTTCTATCTATGTTTGTTTTACACCCGTCCAAATCCAAATGTGATGCAGGCAAAAAATCTGTTTATCTTCTGCGTCTTCTCCCAGAGAACCTTGTTGTTCACCTCTGTGCTTTTTTCTCAAAATCTGGCTGAAGTCATAGCATGTTTTTGGTGAGTGAGAGATGATTCTTTTTCACCACTTATTGACTTTGTCATGGTATGACAAGTATGCACCAACCGCTTTCTTCACCCTGGCCAAAGTTGCTAAAAAAATGACTTTAGCTGTTGGCATGCTTATATATTATGTGAGCAATTAGACAATAACCCATTATTCTATGAAACTCAAGTTCTGCTTGTGAATCATAATGAACAAATAAACATGAGTGATTCATGGTCCTGGATTCAGGTGATGTTTCAGCTATACTACTGTGGACCTATTGTCAGCAAAGTTCAGTGAAGCACTGTTTATAGCTGTGGGAAATATTATAATTTGCCTTTTCCCCCCCAAATGCACACACAAAGCCAGTTTTCAGTATTCTGCATTTGAATGAGTGGATTTGCCCTATGTCATGTTCATGTTCTGGCAGAAACACTGAGTCAATCCTGGTTCCCATGCATCTCCTGGGACTTTGGGAGGACCGCTTTCTCCAAACTATTGACATGTCTCATTGTTGGTTCTCCTCTAGGGTAACTACACATGCCGTGTTTATCCAGGGTTGGAGCAACATGCTTACATTTTGAATAATAACCGACTGTTAACCGCTTTCAGCCTGTTGTCCCTATTTTGGGCATGTCATTGTAGGCAAATGTGTGTGTGTGTGTGTGTGTGTGTGTGTGTATGTGTGTGTGTGTGTGTGTGTGTGTGTGTGTATATATACAAAAAAGTCAAAAAGAGCAGATCTACAAGCTTGCAATGTAATGCGAGTTGTTCGGCTATTTCTGTAAAGTAAAATCCTTATGACTCGTGTTGACACTTGACAGTCACCAAGTGAAGGCTATTGCTCATAGCTCGTGTAGAAGCAAACACTATGTTTTACTTGAAGCTATCATATGTGAGGAAAGACTTGTGCGATCATGTATGTACCGCCTGGTACAGTATTTCTGGTGATGCAACGAACGGCAGTATAATCAGGTGTGATAGATAATGGAAACAGGAAGCCACAGTGAAAGAAGGAAACACAACAGTTCCTTGTGTGGCCGCTGCAGGGAGAAAGACAAACAAAGTTAAACTAGTAACACACACAGAACTATCTGATGCCTTCCCCACTCCCTCTTCCTCCTCCATCCACTCTCCTTTACCCACCGTGACACTTTCACTCTCGTAACACGTCCTCTCTGCTCTTGAGACCCCCTCCCGCCCTCCCTCCCATCCTTCTTATTCTATACAGGAAACACTCATGCCCTGAATAAGTCCTCAAAGGGCCTGAATAAATGAAGAAAAGTGAGAGAATGCCCCAGAGGTCGTCAGGAGGCACACATTACTCTTGAATGGAAAACGGGACATGGGGCACCAGCCTCACTATGCACGTCGCTGCGAATACAATATTTCCCAGCAGTTTTCTCTGTGCATATTCGATGAAAGCTGTTGAAAGGAGGAAGGATAAGATGATTCATTTGCTTATTTGGACTGGTGCCTTTTATGGCCCGACTGTATGACATGGCTGAAAGCTGTTTGCCATGAAAACAAATCACAGATGTTGTCTTCTGAATAGCGTGGTTGCGATGAAATGGTGATGGATTCCGTAATGGCCTTTTTCAAAATGCAAATAAAGGAAAGGGAAATGATAAAGGAAAACCTAATGTATTGCCCTGAACCACAGCTTTAGAGTCAACTGTGTGAAGAATGCTGCTGGGGCCTTTTCTCCTAGTCGGAGAAATTGGCCAGTGTTTTTGTAAATTGTCTGAATATTGGGGTGGCTGTGGCTCAGGAGGTAGAGCAGATCGTCCAATGAACCGTGGGTCGGCGGTTCGAATCCCTGCTCCTCCTGTCCACATGTCGAACTGTCCTTGGGCAAGAGGAACCCTACATTGCCTCCAATGAGTCTGTCGGTGGTAGCTTGGTGTGCGACTGTGGGAAGTGAGGACGCTGGCGTCCCAATATATTATGAATGAATGAACCATTGTAAAGCGATTTGAGAATTGAGATCTTAGAAAAGTGCTAATGCAATTAGCTGGCTGGTGGAAACCAGGTATTTTATGTTCACGACAAAAAAATGTAATTAATAAACTAGCTCTAATAGTTTAAATTGGGTTTAATCACTTTCTATTTTGGGCATGTCATTTTTGAAAGTGCAAAAACATTAAATATTTGTAAAATCAACCCACAGAGGATTGATCGATTGAAAATATGGAGATACAAGGTTTTCCACCTGACAGTGACATAGATCTGTATCTATCTGCCAATTGGTTTGGGCTGTTGGCATAGACCAGTACTTTGTATATTGGTGCGTCTCTATTTATAACCTTAAACCACTCCAGTCCAGTGTGCATTGCAACACAGCCAAGAGTAAAGTGTTGACCTTGTGTTGAGAAACACTGTGCTGTCAGTGGCAGTGGCCGTGTCATTCACCCACCTGTGAGTTGCTTCACATGGCTTCAAGGCCTATATTCCCACTCACTCTGGAACTACATAAAAAAGTTCTATTTTAGGTTTTGGTTCTCACTCATGCCTAGGGATTTACTCACTCACAGTCAGCAACTCAAAATGAGGTCATGTAATTTGATAACTTACGGGTGCATATTAAACTGCTTTTAAAACAAACTGCATGCCGTGTAGATGATGGATGTTGTTGGATCATGTTGATTTGTTTTCCAAGATACTTCTAAATTGGCTAGCTGAATTGTTTTCCAGAACTAGTAGTAGTTGTACTTAGGATCAAGATCATGACGTCAGGTCCCAACTTTTCAAAATGTTAATCAGATGAGACAACCAGTGAGTGACCCCATAAACCATAAAGCTGCAAGCGTGAATGATTTCATTTTCTTTATTTTTGTGTGAAGAGGAGTTGTTTATAGGATGTAGAAGAAGAAGCCACATTCATGTTGACATCATTGTCCAGTTTTCACACCTTCGTAAGTTATAAGTAAGTAAGTTATAAGTAAGCCTCCTCATGATGAGTAAAGACAACTTATTGTCTCCACCAGGCCGAAGGCATGGGGAGAGAGTATGTTTTGTTGTCTCCACCAGGCCGAAGGCATGGGGAGAGAGTATGTTTTGTTGTCTCCACCAGGCCGAAGGCATGGGGAGAGAGTATGTTTTGTTGTCTCCACCAGGCCGAAGGCATGGGGAGAGAGTATGTTTTGCACTCCGTGTGTCCGTGTCTCCGTCCGTCTGTCCGTCTGTGGACAGCTAATCTCCGGCACCATTTGCTTGATTGCAGCCATACTCTGCACACACACTCCCTGAATGCCACAGCTGAACCTCTGCCCCAAGGTTTTCACATTGGCCTCTTGTAGCGCCACCAGGAGGCCACTGTGCAAAAAATTTTTTTGGACAGTACACCTACAGATTTACATACAAATACAGCAGATACAGATACAGCAAATTGGTACACAGTCTCTCTAGAGCCATTCAACGAAACGTTGAATGGCTCAGTTTCAAACAAAATGTGTGCAAATCATGAACACATCGTGTGATTTCCGTGAAATTGTACATGCACATTCCCGCTATGCAGAGGAAGAAATGCCACTTGAACATTTTAACTTAATGTTTACCTCTAACTGTACGGATCTGTGTAAAACTTTGTATGCACACTCCCTAGAGGCCAAGGAAAAACCTTTGCCTGGAATTTTTCACATCTGCTCTTTATAGCGCCACCAGGAGGCCGACATATGTAAAACACATTTTCTAATATTTCTCATAATCCGTCCTGATTGGCTACGATTGGCTTCTAAACTTTTCAGGAGTAGCTCGCTTTGTACCCGTTTTGTACAAATCGCCACAACTCCTCAACGCAGCGTCCGATTGCGGTGAAACTGTGCATGCATATTCCCACTAGGCTGAGGAAGAAATGACAGTTTTCAAATCAGCCTCATGGTGGCGCTACAACAGGCCAAGTCGCGCCACACACACACACACACACACACACACACACACACACACACACACACACACACACACACACACACACACACACACACACACACAAAACATGTTTATATTACTCCCAAACATCACACACACTCCTATCCTCCTGTTGGAGACCTGTGCCCAGGAGGGCACTTTTCTAGTTTTGTTTCTGAATCTCCATGGCTGTAGCAGTGTGAGAGTTTGAAGAGAAAGACCAGGGCAGAGACCAGGTTCCCCCAGGGGTCTGCTGTACTTGTTGTCGTCGTCGTCGCCCCCCCCTCTACTTCCCTTTACACCAAAGTTATATTCTTTGCCAAAATAATTCAGTATTTTTGCAGAATCTTTGCCTATTTTCACAAAACGTTATGTCTATTCTATGATGCTGCCTATCATTCATGTGGTTTAAAGGCCTCTCTGCGGCAACAGAAAATCTGGGCAATGGATGCCTCAGTGCTGGATGCCTCAGTGCTGGATGCCTCAGTGCTGGACGGTGACTGAGCAAGAGGTTGTTAACCAACCCACTTAAGTTCATACAGCTCCGTCATTTATACTGCAGTGCTGCTGATCATTGTCCATCTAACTGTGATTTGATTTGAGTCGATGGTATTTCAGATTTATGTCTTCTCTTCATTTCGCACACCATTTGATGCTCCCAAAATATCTTTACTGGTCGGTTATCTTTAAAAAGTAAGTAGCCTTGCCGAGCCATGAGGCCCATAGGGCAGGAGCCTATCTCCTGTTTCTGTAGCGTGAGGTAGCTTGATGTACAAGTACACCCCCTGGACATGACGCTAGTATGTCGCAGGGACTTACCCCCAATCCAACCCTTGATGCTGAGTGTCAAGCAGGGAGGCACTGGGTCCCATTTTTAGAGTCTTTGGTATGACCCGACCAGGGATTGAACCCCGACCTCCCAGTCTCAGGGCGGACACTCTAACCACAAGGCCACTGAGCTGGTTATCTTTACCTACCAGTAAAGATATTTTGGGAGCATCAAATGGTGTGCGGATCTTTTCATTTCTTCATTGTGACTTTGTTTTGATCCGACACCCAGCCTATAGGTTTAGATGTGCACCCAGCCTATAGGTTTAGATGTGCACCCAGCCTATAGGTTTAGATGTGCACCCAGCCTATAGGTGTAGATGTGCACCCAGCCTATAGGTTTAGATGTGCACCCAGCCTATAGGTTTAGATGTGCACCCAGCCTATAGGTTTAGATGTGCACCCAGCCTATAGGTTTAGATGTGCACCCAGCCTATAGGTTTAGATGTGCACCCAGCCTATAGGTGTAGATGTGCACCCAGCCTATAGGTTTAGATGTGCACCCAGCCTATAGGTTTAGATGTGCGTGTCCTTTTTGACTGTTTATTCAGCCATCTCTACTACTTCTCTTCATTTCCCCACAACAACTTGTGAGAATCATGGATTGCATGATGTGCCTCTTTTGTCCGTTACTTTGTTTGCGTGCTTGGTGTTGTGGGCTGAAAATAACGAATACATAATCTACAAGCCCAGCTTGTAGAATTGTAGATATGCTAATGTTTTGGTAACTAATTCATAAGACACAGTATTAATCAGTCTTAACCCATTTTGGGGAGGGAACCCCTTTTGGTGTTAGCATTATGTTATGCTTTAGCTATTGAAAAATAGCAGATCTACAAGCTCATAGCGCGCCACCGAGTGGCGCGCTACGAGCTTGTAGGTCTGCTATTTTTGAAAAATCGAAGAACCACTGACATAGAAATAGCTTTTTCAGAAAACTGTCGGGATGTAGAAGACATTTTTAGAATCTGATCTCAGGTCAGAATGGGTTAATACTTCCACATTGCAAGCCTTCTGGATAGTTTGTGACGACGGTCGGTCGGTAATAAAAGCCAGTACATAGTGCAGCTCTACTGTATACTACCATTTCCAGGAAGCGTCACATTACCTCTCCTGGCTGCTGTTGTAGATTATTGACCCCAGTGCCCTGCTGAAAGCTTTCTCATATGGACACTGATATTTCCTCTCCTTTGAACACCATGTTGCCCAAAACACGAGGGTGATGAAAGCAGTTCAGAGTACAGACACAGCGTATGGATTCAGACCATGGCTGAAATACTACTCATGTTAAAAGGTGGAGATAATAGCTTTGGAGAATAATAAATAAATAACTGTTCGTCTCTACGCTCTAGTCTAAAAGGACAAATTAAACAAAACGAAAATCGGAAATCATCATATTTTTTTTTTTTGCTTTTTCTGCCTTTATTGATATGTTGAAAGTAATCTGACAGGATATGGGAAGAGAGATATGGGTGGGGGGGGAAGACACACGGCAAAGGCCGTCTGGATCGGGAGTCGAGCCAGCGGCACGCCGTCAGGCTGGCACAGCAGCCTAAGGGCCGATTCATACTCATTTTACCGCTGTTTCGGCGTTGTAGTGCCGAAATGATTTCGGCTCGTCAGAAATTTTCAGTAGCACCGAAGAGCCGACTTTAGGACGGTACCCGCCCGCCCCGAACCGAACTCTACAGAGCCGAACCGACTTTTATTCGGCTCTAAAATAGGAGTATGAATCGGCCCTAAGTGCCCAGACGGTTGAGCTAACCGTCCGGAGAAATCATCTTTTGTTCGGAATAAAACAAGTTGCTTTATCGCTGCATCATATTTTTCTGTGAATGATGTACTCATGATACCAAGTTTTCACACAGAAAAACCAAAAAATGTACCTGGTAATAAACTTTGTAACAATAATTTATTCTCGGCACACTAATTTATGCTCGCCATATCACCCACGATAACCGCTCGTCTACAAGCTAATGTGTCGTGAGCTTGTAGACGTCACTAGACGAGCTATGTTCGGCGGGGGAAATGAAGAAATGGACCGAGAGAAAGCTGCTGTCCCTCCCTATGTACCCTAGGTGTATTGTCTTTGGGGGAAATGACGAAATGGACTGAGAGAAAGCTGCTGTCCCTCCCTATGTACCCTAGGTGTATTGTCTTTGGGGGAAATGAAGAAATGGACTGAGAGAGAAAGCTGCTGTCCCTCCCTATGTACCCTAGGTGTATTGTCTTTGGGGGAAATGAAGAAATGGACTGAGAGAAAGCTGCTGTCCCTCCCTATGTACCCTAGGTGTATTGTCTTTGGGGGAAATGAAGAAATGGACTGAGAGAAAGCTGCTGTCCCTCCCTGTGTACCCTAGGTGTATTGTCTTTGGGGGAAATGAAGAAATGGACTGAGAGAAAGCTGCTGTCCCTCCCTATGTACCCTAGGTGTATTGTCTTTGGGGGAAATGAAGAAATGGACTGAGAGAAAGCTGCTGTCCCTCCCTATGTACCCTAGGTGTATTGTCTTTGGGGGAAATGAAGAAATGGACTGAGAGAAAGCTGCTGTCCCTCCCTGTGTACCCTAGGTGTATTGTCTTTGGGGGAAATGAAGAAATGGACTGAGAGAAAGCTGCTGTCCCTCCCTATGTACCCTAGGTGTATTGTCTTTGGGGGAAATGAAGAAATGGACTGAGAGAAAGCTGCTGTCCCTCCCTATGTACCCTAGGTGTATTGTCTTTGGGGGAAATGAAGAAATGGACTGAGAGAAAGCTGCTGTCCCTCCCTATGTACCCTAGGTGTATTGTCTTTGGGGGAAATGAAGAAATGGACTGAGAGAAAGCTGCTGTCCCTCCCTATGTACCCTAGGTGTATTGTCTTTGCCCCGGCGCTGATCATTATCACATTTCATTTGAAAATAGACCCAGTGTGAGAATCCTGTGTGGCTTTAATACCTTCAAGCTGAAGAATAGCTCTCTTAACCCATTTAGGCCTGACGTCGAAATTAAAAAAACGTTCGCTCTGAAAGAATATATATTCAAAGATTTGTGCCTAATTTTTACGATTTTTCAAAAATACCAGACCTACAAGCTCGTAGCGCGCCACTCGGTGGCGCGCTATGAGCTTGTAGATCTGCTATTTTTCAATAGCTAAAGTATAACATAATGCTTAGTTAAAACACCAAAAGGGGTTCCCACCCAAAATTGGAAATTTTATTTGAAATTGGGTAGCTGATGGTGCAATCACACACAACTGTGTGACTGTGTGACTGGGTGTGTGTGTGTGTGAGTGTGTGTGGAAATTATATATATAAGAATCTGTAACCTATAAAACAATGGGATATAAACTTATAAAGCCGTCTCAAATCGCAGTAAAAAACGTGAAGTAAAACTAATCATCTAGCTACCTGTTCTGGGAGACTTGCACAAAACTGCCGTAAAGATCAAATCACGCAATGCACTCCATTTAACTACAGTTAACCTCAATTTGTGACATCTAGGCTAAAACCTTAGAGAGAGAGAGTGAGTGCAATGCGTTGGGAGGTTAGGGGGGGTCTCCTTGGAGTGTACACACACGGGTCGATCCAACTCCACTCGTCTACGGTTTGTGAATGGGCTCCGAGAAAGGTAGTCTCTCTATCTGCAAAGAGCAAGGACAGTGTAAATAATTCAGGGCTGTGCCATGCAGCTCGGTGTTGGGTAATGAACACGGGGTGGGTGGGGAGGGGATCTCCCAGACACACTGCTGCTTTCATGTGTGCTGTGGTGGGGGGTGAGCGCAGTGTGACACCGCGCAGGGACCCGGAGAGGAAGGGGGCAATTTGGAGAAAGACAACCAGAAGAATAGAGATATCACAGCGTTCTCAGAAGGCTTGTTGACTCACCGACTGGGGGGTTTTAGGCTGTGGCGGACCTGTGATGCTCCCCACCGTCAACTTGATAATTGGTGATGGGTGCTGTGTTAGACAGCGGGCCCTGGAATGAGGGCAGATTTCCCATGAAGATCAGACAGGAAAAGTTTGACCGGGAGAGGCAGCAAATAGGGATGCTCCGATCAGGTGTTTTGGGACCGATACCGATCACTGATTGATTTTCTCATGATCGGCCGATGCCGATATGTCCGATAGCGATACTGATCTTGTGAAATGTTGCAAATTTTAATATTTCCAAAATGATTATATGTCAAAACCAACGTCAAAACTGTTCCTGTGTGTGGGGAGGAAGGGGAGAATGTTTAGGCCTGTCACAAAAATGCAAAATGATGTTACACTATGTATCTGATTGACATTTATACCACTTAAATGGTGTAAAAGTTTCTCCAGATAGGGTGAATTACAGATAGGGTAAATGCCGATTACCGATCAGAGTGATTATTGATTATCGGAGCATCTCTAGCAGCAAACGTACAGATACACAACGCCATCTACGACCCTCGGATCTGGGTCTGGTTGTTGAAACAACGCCGTCTACGACCCTCGGATCTGGGTCTTGTTGTTGAAACATACAGATACACAACGCCGTCTACGACCCTCGGATCTGGGTCTGGTTGTTACACAACGCCGTCTACGACCCTCGGATCTGGGTCTGGTTGTTACATAAACATACAGATACACAACGCCGTCTACGACCCTCGGATCTGGGTCTGGTTGTTACACAACGCCGTCTACGACCCTCGGATCTGGGTCTGGTTGTTGAAACAACGCCGTCTACGACCCTCGGATCTGGGTCTGGTTGTTGAAAGGACTGCAGTGCAGAGGACAGTTATGGGATGTTACAATACAACAACACTACATTTACACATTTGACACCAAGATTGCTATAATTAAATGTCCAAACGAAGCAAGAACAGAAACAAAGAGTGTGTGTGCGTGTGTGTGTGTGTGTGTGTGTGTGTGCACTCTATGTCTGATTAGCGTTTTTGCCCTTTAGCTGATGCTTTTATCCAGAGCCACTTACAAAGAGTGGAATGAAACTCACTTTCTAGATTATCAACAAAACAACAGGATGTAGTGCAAAGGTCAGAGCCACAGTGACCTCTCAATATTCCTGTCAATCTGCGAAGAAGGTCAAACTGGAAAGAAGAAAGCGAGCTCAACCCGGTCTATAATAAAAGCTATTTACCGTGTTTATAATAAAAGTATATTTATTGGGTTCACCACCAGAGTGAACTCTTTGAATAATGCCAGCACTCACAGACCATGTCCTTCAGGTAATATTCATTCCGATGCGTCCGTAAACAACACACAAAGAGTTTTGTATTAGAGTTGCGCATCTAAATAAAAAGTACCTGAAGGACATTGCGTGAGCGCTGCCGCTGGCATTCTTCTGCTTTTAGTCGTCTGCGATGAAGAACCAAGACGGTTGCTAAGAGATGGAAGGTGATCCACACAAATCACTCTCGCTCATCGTCCTCTTATGTGCTTGTCGGATGTTGTTTTCCTCTCTTTCTGGGGTTAACCTAAAGCAGTGGTTTTCAACCAGTGGTCCTTGAGGGGGTTCCAGGTGGTCCCCAGTTAACCCATCCTGGGCGGGAACCCCTTTTGGTGTTTTAAGCATTCTGTTCTACTTTAGCTATTGAAAAATAGCAGATCTACAAGCTCATAGCGCGCCACCGAGTGGCACACTACGAGCTTGTAGGTCTGCTATTTTTGAAAAATCTATATCTATATATATACTCAAAGATTTGAGGCACATTTTCATGATTTTTCAAAAAATAGCAGACCTACAAGTTCATAGTGCGGCACTCGGTGCCGCGCTATGAGCTTGTAGATCTGCTATTTTTCAATAGCTAAAGCATAACATAATGCTTAAAAACGAATGGGTTAAATGATGGAGAGGTGGTAACCAAATGGACTTTTATTAGATCTTTAACTCTTTTACATCTTTAATTTTTGAGTTAAAGAGTTCAATTATTGTCAAACATCTGCATTACTCAATTTACAAGAAGTCTACATATTAGAAAACATAGAATGAATTGTTATTTTGATCAACGTTTGCCTGTTATCTCTTCTAATGGTACGAACATCAATACAGTATCGAATTGAGGACGAAATCTTATCCAACGACAACCTAAATATTCTACATTTTAGGTCTGAGAGGCTAAATGTCATCAAAAGGAAATCCGTGGCTCAAATGCCGAATAAATAATGGGTCTTGACATGGAAAAGGTTGAGAACCACTGACGTAAAGGACAAGAACATCAATTTCCACAGACCACCGAGAAGAAAACGTTTAGGAATGTTGGCATTATCTCCAGCCGTCCCGACTCAGCCAACCCTAGAATTAGCTGCCGAAGAAGAGACCTATATTTCCTTCCCTCTCTTTGCTCTGGTATTGACTGTTTTCTCTACAAACTGCTTCAACAGCTGCACTATCTCCTCATTCAATATCTGCACTTGTGACAGGAAGCCGATCTCTGTCCTCGCCAGGGGGAGGCCTCGCCCCTGTACCACCCCCCCCACCCCCCCTCCGCCGCCCCAAACCTCCCTCCTCCTTCCCTGGGATGGTGTCCTTGAACCGTTGGTTATCAAACTGGGGTTCTTGGGAGGATTCCAGGTGGTCCCCAGGCCAGGCAGCAAAAGTAGTTAATGTAGCATCACGATCATTTTAACCACTTTATCCATTTATATGTCAAAAATAGCCGATAAACAAGCTCACAGCTTGGCACAAAGTGAAGCTTGTACATCTTGTACATGATTAACCATCATTGTTTTCTACTTTATATAAAAAGGTTTAAGAGCTTTTTTAACAGTGTTATATTAAAAAAGATGGTGATAAGAGGTTTCTGCCTGACGGCGAGATGATTGATCAATGATTATCGACTGTTATGTATTGGAATGGATTAGTTGGATCAACTCTTTATGTATTATGTATTGGAATGGATTAGTTGGATCAACTCTTTATGTATTATGTATTGGAATGGATTAGTTGGATCAACTCTTTATGTATTATGTATTGGAATGGATTAGTTGGATCAACTCTTTATGTATTATGTATTGGAATGGATTAGTTGGATCAACTCTTTATGTATTATGTATTGGAATGGATTAGTTGGATCAACTCTTTATGTATTATGTATTGGAATGGATTAGTTGGATCAACTCTTTATGTATTATGTATTGGAATGGATTAGTTGGATCAACTCTTTATGTATTATGTATTGGAATGGATTAGTTGGATCAACTCTTTATGTATTATGTATTGGAATGGATTAGTTGGATCAACTCTTTATGTATTATGTATTGGAATGGATTAGTTGGATCAACTCTTTATGTATTATGTATTGGAATGGATTAGTTGGATCAACTCTTTATGTATTATGTATTGGAATGGATTAGTTGGATCAACTCTTTATGTATTATGTATTGGAATGGATTAGTTGGATCAACTCTTTATGTATTATGTATTGGAATGGATTAGTTGGATCAACTCTTTATGTATTATGTATTGGAATGGATTAGTTGGATCAACTCTTTATGTATTATGTATTGGAATGGATTAGTTGGATCAACTCTTTATGTATTATGTATTGGAATGGATTAGTTGGATCAACTCTTTATGTATTATGTATTGGAATGGATTAGTTGGATCAACTCTTTATGTATTATGTATTGGAATGGATTAGTTGGATCAACTCTTTATGTATTATGTATTGGAATGGATTAGTTGGATCAACTCTTTATGTATTATGTATTGGAATGGATTAGTTGGATCAACTCTTTATGTATTATGTATTGGAATGGATTAGTTGGATCAACTCTTTATGTATTATGTATTGGAATGGATTAGTTGGATCAACTCTTTATGTATTATGTATTGGAATGGATTAGTTGGATCAACTCTTTATGTATTATGTATTGGAATGGATTAGTTGGATCAACTCTTTATGTATTATGTATTGGAATGGATTAGTTGGATCAACTCTTTATGTATTATGTATTGGAATGGATTAGTTGGATCAACTCTTTATGTATTATGTATTGGAATGGATTAGTTGGATCAACTCTTGGAATGGATTAGTTGGATCAACTCTTGGCACCAATAGTTCAGTGTGAGTTGCTCTCATGCTCTGTATAGCTGGTGCTTTGCTTTCAGCTCGGACCCATCTCTATATTTTCCACCTCGTGCTCAAACACAATCGCATTACCCCCCCCACACCCCTCCTCAATCTATTCCCTCTGAATGGGCCACCACCGCCACTTGAACAGCGGACCAAAGACGCACGCACGCGCCCGTGCACACAGAGCAGAGGTTCTTATTGACATGGAAACGTCTGTCTTTGTGAACGCTTGTTCCTCTTAACAGGCCAGTCCTGGTCTGCAGCATCCCATCATCCTTTGCTCCAGGAAGGTCTCAGGCCCTGTTCAGACCGGCAGTACAAAATCAACCTAAATCCGACCAAACTGTTTACTTGACATATCTAGTACTATTGTGGAATACATAAGAGTTCTCTCAGTGATGTTGATAAAACATTTGAATTGATTGAATAAATGTAAGCCTAGAGAGCATGAACATACCATGAGACATGGAAAATATCAACATTCACTATCAGGAATACTTTCTGATATGAATATTACTACACATACTATTTACCCTGGGTGTGTGTGTGTGTCCACGATGTGTAGCCATCCGTTACTACATGTGCCGTGCACCCAATACTGTGTTTAAAAACACAGCTGAAACATGAAGTGGAGGCTGTCAAATCCCGCAATTTCCTTCTGCCCATTGCGTGGCACCGTAACCGTAACTAGGATTCGACCATTTAAAATGAAACTTCTATGACAGTGCTGACATAATGAATTGACATTATTCCGGTAGAGTGTGTCAGCCCTCCGGTCGCCCGTCGCCTTAAGGCGTCTTACTGGTAATTATGGTATCACTAGTTGTCTTGTTGAAGCTTTTGATTGAGACCACGTCAAATTTTACTGGTAATTATGGTATCACTAGTTGTCTTGTTGAAGCTTTTGATTGAGACCATGTCGAATTTTACTGGTAATTATGGTATCACTAGTTGTCTTGTTGAAGCTTTTGATTGAGACAATGTCGAATTTTACTGGTAATTATGGTATCACTAGTTGTCTTGTTGAAGCTTTTGATTGAGACAATGTCGAATTTTACTGGTAATTATGGTATCACTAGTTGTCTTGTTGAAGCTTTTGATTGAGACCACGTCGAATTTTACTGGTAATTATGGTATCACTAGTTGTCTTGTTGAAGCTTTTGATTGAGACCACGTCGAATTTTACTAAGCTTGTTTCTTTTAACCCATTTTGGGCGGGAACATTATGTTATGCTTTAGCTATTGAAAAATAGCAGATCTACAAGCTCATAGCGCGCCCGAACTTGTAGGTCTGCTGTTTTTGAAAAATCGAAGAACGACTGACATAGAAACATAGCCTTTTCAGAAAACTGTCAGGATGTAGAAGACATTTTTAGAATCTGATCTCAGGTCAAAAAGGGTTAAGGCGTCTTACTGGTAATTATGGTATCACTAGTTGTCTCGTTGAAGCTTTTGATTGAGACCACGTCGAATCTTACTAAGCTTGTTTCTTTTAATTTAATTTCTAGACTCAGGGTTGTGTTCATGGGTAATGTTGTCATCTCATCACATGGGATCTTTATTATTGTCAGAAGACGTCTGAGTTTGTGATACAGCTTCTTGGTGCTCAAGGGCTTTATAAGAGCTTTGTCTGGTGATTGGTGAATAATTATATTGGTACTTACTCTGATGTGAACATTTCAGCATCTTAACAAAATGTGATAAAGCCAAATGCTGGTGCAATGCAGCACATGCTTGAGAGAGAAAATAATCTCATTAGCCTATAAATGTCCCGATAATGACCAGTTTCAACACAGCCCAGTACCAACAACATCAATTAATTTAAATAAAAAGTTGAAGGATTTGCCAGTTCAATGAGAATCCAGTAGTTCGGTTGAAATGGAGCATATCGCGGTAGCTTTATCCATCAGCGTATTACACCGGTGTGAATTGCTCCTAAGGAATTTGGGTGTTTTTTTGTTTTTGTTTTGTCAAGTAGTTTAACTCGAAGTGCCCTGGCCCACATTCTCCAAGTTTCCCTCAGGCGCTAAATTATTTACTGCTTATGAAAATTCAAACGGAGACTGTGTCAGTTCTGGGTGAGAATGTTTTGGTACTGAGGCAAGTTGGAGGTACTCATCCACATTCTCACAAGGAGAGGCGACTCCATTAAGACCGATTCATACCAGTGCCGGCATCGATTGCCGAAAATAGCCGATCTATAAGCTCACAGCGCGTCACATCGACGTGTTGTGAGCTTGTATTGCAGATCTGCTATATTCGGGGAGTGACCCTGGGAACAAAGTATGAACAAAGCAGACGAAGTTCGGCTACAGTATGTCTTACTGCATTGTGTGTGTGTGTGTGTGTGTGTGTGTGTGTGTGTGTGTGTCCCGTTACTGTCCGATCAAAGCATCATTTCAGCGATCAGCAATTTTAAGCATTTTCAAGTCTAATCAAATTCTGATCCCTTGTTTGTTTACCCCTGTTGCTCTACGTCAAGCGGCAAACTCTTTTGAAATTGCCTAGTAGTTCACTAGTTACTTACATCAGACGATTGCAAATTTATGTTGACTTTTAATTGTCACACAAATAATTACGATTAACATTTTAATTGTGCTTTTGACATTACACATTTAATTTCTGTTGGTTTTTTAGGCTTCATATTGCACAAATTGCACAGGGCAGATATGACAACTAACTTAAATATACAATGATATTACTGCATTTAATAATTTTATACTCTTTAAAAAAAGATATATAGCAAAAGAAAATAGCAGAACGTGTTGTAAGCTTGTAGATCTTTTTTGGAAAGTGTTAAAATTTGATAATTGCGATTATTAGACTTTTATGTAATAATTGTGACAGGCCGAAATACCAATGTGAGCCATGCTTTATTCCTGGAGTCTGGACTGGGTGTAAATGAATTGACCCTGGGTCGTCCAGCACTGATGTGTTGTCGACTAAGGGCCGATTCATACTCCTATTTTACAGCTGTTTCGGCGCTGTAGTGCCGAAATGATTTCGGCTCGTCAGAAATATTCAGTAGCACCGAAGAGCCGATTTTAGGACGGTATCCGCCCCCCCGAACCTCAAATGACGTCACATTGTAGGCTCTACAGAGCCGAACCGACTTTTATTCGGCTCTAAAATAGGAGTATGAATCGGCCCTAAGCAATAATCTAAAAACGTATACAATTTTCACCGCAGGATGAACGGCCATATAATCACTCATCTGTTCCAGTAAGGAATGTGTTCAGAGATTAACTCAGATATTGCAGACATTGCAATCCCGATATTCTTCGGGAGAGTCTTCAGGCTGCAAAAGACATTTTCAACAGTAATTATCCCATTTTGACCTGAGATCAGATTCTATAAATGTCTTCTACATCCTGACAGTTTTCTGAAAAAGCCATGTTTCTATGTCAGTCGTTCTTCGATTTTTCAAAAATAGCAGACCTACAAGCTCGTAGCGCGCCACTCGGTGGCGCGCTATGAGCTTGTAGATCTGCTATTTTTCAATAGCTAAAGCACAACATAATGCTAACACCAAAAGGGGTTCCCGCCCAGAATGGGTTATGTTTGGTTTGTTTCATTGCAAATGTAAACGTTTACTTGAGGGATGTGAGAAAACGTCGATTTTCAGCAGTCATATTTGCAAACGGCAAACTTTTGTGAAATTGCCTAGTAGTTAACTAGTTACTTACATCAGACGATTACAAATGTAAGTTTCCTTTCCGTATCGCACTCGTGTGAAGCGAGCGAGGGGCGCTCTTATCATCATACATCATCCCATTCCCATTGCTCAGCCAATCAAATCATCGTATTCCGTGCTACAAACACACACAAAGCTGCGCATGGGAGGGGCTAGGCGCGACCATCAAAATCGTGCTTAATCTCGATTAATCGAAAAAGTAATTGATGATCGAATAATCGGTAAGACGTCGATAACAGAGTTTGCAGCCCTGCCTGCTGCTGTGTGAGCGACAGACACCGGGCAGCTGGTGGCTCAGTCCAAGTCTATTAGAGAGGATAAGCCTCCGGAGGAAGAGGCAGGGGGAGAGAGAGAGATGGGGGAGGGGGTTCAGTGAGAGCGAAAGAGTCAATTCTCTTCCTCTCACTCTCTTAATTGTCCTGTCTCCCCCCCCCCCCCCCCCCCCCCCTCCTCATCCTCTCCCTCTCCGGCAGCCAGACGTTCCTCCAGCACATGGTAACCATCTGCTTTCCAGAGGATACACCGTCCGTCTCCCAAACAATCCGCCGGCCAAAGTAACCCAAACAACATACACAAAAGTATAGCAGATTTATGCGTTCTTCGCTGCGAGGCAGTGGCAGCCGCACCGAAAATACTGTCGAGACGATCCACACGTGTTGTGAGCGTGTGCAGATTGCACCAGCCGTCCCGGTGTGAGTATAGCCAGTCTTTTAAGATGGGGCTCCTCATACTTTCCTCTCAGACAAGAGAACAATACTTGGCAAATGACTACTTATTAACACATTGCATTTGTTAAAAGTTATCAGGCGGCCGTGTGTGTGTGTGTCTGTCCACTGAGGTTTTACGTTTTTTTGCCCCATACATTCCACTTCTCATGTTTTGTACCTTTGGGTTAGTTTGCTTATTTTTTATGTATTCCTTTTGTAGCGGTCCAAGTGCTCTCCTCTCCTCTCCTCTCCAGCCCCCCGGCCCTGGGTGACTGGCTCTGTAGCTCAGCACTTCAAAGAGGAGACCAGCTCTGTGTTGCAGAAGATAACAACATGCTGTACCACCAAAGAGCTGCTAAGCTTTCCCAGAGCCCCTCTAAAACGCACCTCCCCACCGGCTGACATGTTCATCTGGCCTCTTCTATCGGCCAGTGAAGAGACCACTCACACTGTGTGTGTGTGTGTGTGTGTGTGTGTGTGTGTGTGTGTGTGTGTGTGTGTGTGTGTGTGTGTGTGTGTGTGTGTGTGTGTGTGTGTGTGTGTGTGTGTGTGTGTGTGTGTGTGTGTGTGTGTGTGTGTGTGTGTGTGTGTGTGTGTGTGTGTGTGTGTGTGTGTGTGTGTGTGTCCTGTGATCAGTTATACCTGCTTGAAAATGTAAAACATGAGCTGGAATGGATTTGTATGCATGCACTTAAAGGTACTTGTGAAAGAGCAGTTGTTAAAACCGATTTCAACCATCCCTATTTTAGGCAAGGGACATTTCACCGCTGTAAGAAACTGCAGTCACTCAAATGTTAATAGTATTTGTAGTAGATAACGGCAGCACAATTTGAAAGTTGCACCCGTCCCTATGGCCAGAACAATCATGAAGTCTCTGTGTTTGACTGGACTGCTGAATTCCTACAATGACCATAATGCTTTGGTGCAGCAGGTGCACTGCCACTCCTTGTGGAGAGGGAGGAGGTATGCCTTGTAGTCCAGGAAGAAAGTGAGACCACATTTTCATGGCAAAATGTGGTCATGAACATGGCTCTACAAACACATATTACACACATAAAAACCCCCCAGGAAAGTGTTTCTTGTATCCTAAACATGAAGTGGGTAGATGGATATGAACATTGGCAGTATGAACCGTGTTGTTAATGTTTGTATCTGGGCCATCACTTTGCATTTTGACATTCTGCAACAACCTGCACTTGGACTGATATGACAGGATATTAACTACACACAATGAAGCAGCCTCACTCCATGTATACAGCAGGCAATGTTGTGTCTGTGTATTATACTCAAACCTGGGTTCTTGTTCCTAATGAAGATCCCCTGCTGTGGTCCACAGTTCTACACACACACACACACACACACACACACACACACACACACACACACACACACACACACACACACACACACACTCTCCCTTACTTACTGGAGGATGTTGTCATGGTCCTGCACAGAGTAAAGAGAAGATGACGGACAAGTTGGCATCAATAGATGGCACCTGTTGGCTTATCAGTTGCCATGGCAGCAGCCCTTGGTTCCCCCGCTGTGATTTCCTGTGGGATGTATCACCTTTTGCTTGGATGTATTCTGGTCTCCTCCTGGCTGGCATGCAGGCTTGTTTTTTCTCACACCCCTGCCTTTGAACATTGAACGGCATCTGCAAACAAAAATGTGTTTTCTGTGAACTCCGCTTAGCTAACTCTGTAGAAAAGCCTTAGAGAATGGAGCTCTCATTCCTTAAAGCTGATCTCTCTACAAAGGAGAGTTCTTCTTGGACTGTTAGCAGGACGGTGGGCGGCCGACTTCTCTCAGGAGGAGTGTTTTCTTTATTGAGACGGAAGCATTCCATCATCGTACCGACAGCAGACCGCGCTACATGTTCAATATAGTGCACCGAATATTCGGCCGCAGAAAATATTAATCAGAAAATGGCTAACAATGCATTTTCGGCCTATTCTGTTTGGCCCGAATAGGCAGAAAACATATCACCGAATAGTGTATGCAATTAATGCATTCAAAAGAGCTGAATACATTTTTTATGGACCCATAATAGTGATTATTATTTAAGTTAAGTTTTGCCATAACCATTTCTTTTGCCATAAAGCAGTTAGTTTTAAGGTACGGCCATGACAGCAATGGTAGGAAAAAAGATATATAATATTAATCATATTTGGATATTCGGTATTTCCCTTTCGGTGCATCCCTTGTTTAATATATTCTATTTTGATTGTGGAACTTGTATATCTGCTATTTTTCAATAAATACCAACGGTATAAAATAAGTGATTAAAATGATTGTGATGCTGGTGACCCCCACAGCCCACAGCGACAACCAATGCCATAGATTAGTGGTTCTTATCTACCTTTTTAATTTCAAGGACCAACAGTGTTATAGGTCCTGGACCCCACTTTGAGAACCAGTGCCACTGGTCAGTGGTTCTCAACCAGCAGATGACAGGGTCAGTGAAGTGACAATCTAAAGGACTTTAAGACCTTTTGACCTAACCTCAAAAAACCTAAAGACCTAACTTCAAAAAAGAAATACCAGAAAGACCATTACTGCCTCAAAAGTAATCACAATTGCCTAGTTTAAAAACTGGTCAAATATTAGTAAAATTGTCAAATAATAGCCTATACGAAAGAGGCAGAAATTGTGAAAATATCACATCTACAAACTTGTAGATCTATTTTCACATTATCTGTGGAACCCAGTCAAACTATGTAATGCCTACAATTCCAAGTGCTTGTCATTGTAGGTGGTCCTCAGTTCAAATAGGATTATTTTGGGGCGGTCACGAACCTGAACAGGTTGAGAACCACTACTGCCATGCATAGATGATATATTTTGGGCGGTCACGGCCTGAACAGGTTGAGAACCACTACTGCCATGCATAGATGATAAAACAAATCCCAGATTGTGCAAGAAGTTATACTGAGATATTTTTATTGTGCGTTTGGAAGGAGTTTAGGTGTTTTGTTCTCTGTCTCAACTCATTATTAGCAGTTGTACTTCACTTGTACACTTTATGCCTGGCACACTTTCCTCCTGCACTTTATTCAACTCCTTTTGATCTGATTTCACATGATCAGTTACAGATACATCCACCCACGCACTGAATAATGGCCATTTGTTTCTCATGATATAACCGTCTTCTTCTCATCATCACCTCATTGCTTGCTTCAGCCATACTTGACCTCTTGCAATCTGGCACGCATGACACACACACACACACACACACACACACACACACACACACACACACACACATACACACACGCACGCTCTGCATTATGCTGCAGATGAACTACTCTCCACCCTTGCTGTATATCGGAGGTGGGTGTATACATTCATGACTGCACAGTGCACAGATATGGTCACCCACTGTGCACCCATTTGCATCACTTGAATTGAATCCCAGTCCATAAGCCTCCGGTTTGTTGGAACTCATCTACAGCTTGCCTGATTCTATAGTACGTTTTTGGAGGCTCATTCCGTTTTTTGGGGACGGGAGTCCTGTTCCAGACGACCCCATTACTGATGTTTTGACTGGTACTTTCAAAACATCAGAACAAAACAATAAATGTCCGATATATATATGCGCCAAAACCGATATATGGGTCGGGGCTCTAAACTGGTCTTGTAGCTCTGGTGTGTCAGCAGGGTTGGCGGTGGTGCTGCTGCCGTTGTAGTGCGGATAATCAGGTCATATTATGGAGGAGGATATGCAGTGGAGAGCAGAAGTAGCACCCTGCTGGGGGAATATGCCCTCCACTGTTTGTGACACAGATGCTGCCATCAAGGCTGTCTTATTTGTGTCAGAAAAATACGTTTTCACTCTTTTCTTTCCAAGATATGTTTTCTATAGGGTCTTGTCCTAGACCTGCTTATGATTATGCATTGATTCAGTATTTAACAGATGGCCCTCGTCCAGCGTTGCCTGTTGCATTGAAGAATTATTTACCTGCTGTGATCAGTGTCTGCCTGGCATGCACAAGGACACTTTCACAGCACCATAACTGGCTGTTATGAGGATTGAACATGTGACCTGACCTCCATCATGTTACATGACGGTTACTGGGTGGCGAATCCCACATTATTCAGTGTTTGTCCCTTTCAGTCTTTGGCTACTGGCCAGTGTAAAGTAGCTAACTAAGTAAGTACTTAAAGGACCACTTCACCACTTTTCAACCTATCTTGAGTATCTTCATATAATAGGTCCTCACTAATAATCATGATAAAATGGCACACTTTTGTTCTACTCGGTCTGTGTCTCATACGAGGGCTGTGGGCAGTTCAGAGACCCGTCCACCAGTGACATCATCATTAGGCAGATTCTTTTTAAACACGTTTTTTTTTTTTTTTACAAACATTTTTAGATTTTTATTATCGTGAGAACGATGGCTTCCATTTTCACATTGCAACTTTTCAGGAATAGAAAGCCTGCAGTTTCTATTAGCTTGGATTCCCCATCGATGATGTCACTGGTGGACAGGTCTCTGAACTGCCCACAGCCCTCCTATGAGACACAGAATAGTGCCATTTTATCATGATTATTAGTGAGGACCTATTATATGAAGATAGGTTGAAAAGTGGTGAAGTGGCCCTTTAAGCACAATGTTTAGGTACTTTAATTTTTACTAGAGGTGTGTCCATTTTTCAATACAGTTTTACTCCACTGCGACTCTGCGTCTGAGGCAAATATTATTGTACTCTTTTTACTCCACTATTATTTATGACATTTGTAGTTACTCGTTACTTCGCAGATTTACATCATTATTACAAAACATACATTATAAACCATTTAAGGCCCATGTTAGGCTGTTCAAAAATAGCCGTTCTACAAACTCAAAACGTGCCACGATGCCACGTGCTGCCTGTGAGCATGTAAGGAATGTTATGTTTGACTTTTACTTCACATATCGTCTCTGTCGAGCCAGAAACCTCATCCGTCCAAAACTGTTACTTTTCAGGATTGTAATTCAAAGATATAAAAAACAGCAGATCGATCAAAACTCGTCGCATCACGACACATTTCAAGCTTGTAGATCTGCTATTTTGATACTTTTGTTTGAGACACTGACTGTAGTTTGACCAAGTATACAGTATAGTAGGCCATTAAACTGACTGTAGTATGACCAAGTATAGTAGGCCATGAAACACTGACTGTAGTATGACCAAGTATAGTAGGCCATTAAACACTGACTGTAGTATGACCAAGTATAGTAGGGTTAGTATAGTAGGCCATTAAACACTGACTGTAGTTTGACCAAGTATACAGTATAGTAGGCCATTAAACTGACTGTAGTATGACCAAGTATAGTAGGCCATTAAACTGTAGTATGACCAAGTATAGTAGGCCATTAAACTGACTGTAGTATGACCAAGTATAGTAGGCCATTAAACTGACTGTAGTATGACCAAGTATAGTAGGCCATTAAACTGTAGTATGACCAAGTATAGTAGGCCATTAAACTGTAGTATGACCAAGTATAGTAGGCCATTAAACTGTAGTATGACCAAGTATAGTAGGCCATTCAACTGTAGTATGACCAAGTATAGTAGGCCATTCAACTGTAGTATGACCAAGTATAGTAGGCCATTAAACTGTAGTATGACCAAGTATAGTAGGCCATTAAACACTGACTGTAGTATGACCAAGTATAGTAGTCCATTAAACTGACTGTAGTATGACCAAGTATAGTAGGCCATTAAACTGTAGTATGACCAAGTATAGTAGGCCATTAAACTGTAGTATGACCAAGTATAGTAGGCCATTAAACACTGACTGTAGTATGACCAAGTATAGTAGGCCATTAAACACTGACTGACTGTAGTATGACCAAGTATAGTAGGCCATTCAACTGTAGTATGACCAAGTATAGTAGGCCATTAAACACTGACTGTAGTTTGACCAAGTATACAGTATAGTAGGCCATTAAACTGACTGTAGTATGACCAAGTATAGTAGGCCATTAAACTGTAGTATGACCAAGTATAGTAGGCCATTAAACTGTAGTATGACCAAGTATAGTAGGCCATTAAACTGTAGTATGACCAAGTATAGTAGGCCATTAAACTGTAGTATGACCAAGTATAGTAGGCCATTAAACTGTAGTATGACCAAGTATAGTAGGCCATTAAACACTGACTGTAGTATGACCAAGTATAGTAGGCCATTAAACTGTAGTATGACCAAGTATAGTAGGCCATTAAACACTGACTGTAGTATGACCAAGTATAGTAGGCCATTAAACTGTAGTATGACCAAGTATAGTAGGCCATTAAACTGTAGTATGACCAAGTATAGTAGGCCATTAAACTGTAGTATGACCAAGTATAGTAGGCCATTAAACTGTAGTATGACCAAGTATAGTAGGCCATTAAACTGTAGTATGACCAAGTATAGTAGGCCATTAAACTGTAGTATGACCAAGTATAGTAGGCCATTAAACTGTAGTATGACCAAGTATAGTAGGCCATTAAACACTGACTGTAGTTTGACCAAGTATAGTAGGCCATTAAACACTGACTGTAGTATGACCAAGTATAGTAGGCCATTCAACTGTAGTATGACCAAGTATAGTAGGCCATTAAACTGTAGTATGACCAAGTATAGTAGGCCATTAAACTGTAGTATGACCAAGTATAGTAGGCCATTAAACTGTAGTATGACCAAGTATAGTAGGCCATTAAACTGACTGTAGTATGACCAAGTATAGTAGGCCATTAAACACTGACTGTAGTATGACCAAGTATAGTAGGCCATTAAACACTGACTGTAGTATGACCAAGTATAGTAGGCCATTAAACTGTAGTATGACCAAGTATAGTAGGCCATTAAACTGTAGTATGACCAAGTATAGTAGGCCATTAAACTGTAGTATGACCAAGTATAGTAGGCCATTAAACACTGACTGTAGTTTGACCAAGTATAGTAGGCCATTAAACACTGACTGTAGTATGACCAAGTATAGTAGGCCATTAAACACTGACTGTAGTTTGACCAAGTATAGTAGGCCATTAAACACTGACTGTAGTATGACCAAGTATAGTAGGCCATTCAACTGTAGTATGACCAAGTATAGTAGGCCATTAAACTGTAGTATGACCAAGTATAGTAGTCCATTAAACTGACTGTAGTATGACCAAGTATAGTAGGCCATTAAACTGTAGTATGACCAAGTATAGTAGGCCATTAAACTGTAGTATGACCAAGTATAGTAGGCCATTAAACTGTAGTATGACCAAGTATAGTAGGCCATTAAACACTGACTGTAGTATGACCAAGTATAGTAGGCCATTAAACACTGACTGTAGTATGACCAAGTATAGTAGGCCATTAAACTGTAGTATGACCAAGTATAGTAGGCCATTAAACACTGACTGTAGTATGACCAAGTATAGTAGGCCATTAAACACTGACTGTAGTATGACCAAGTATAGTAGGCCATTAAACACTGACTGTAGTATGACCAAGTATAGTAGGCCATTCAACTGTAGTATGACCAAGTATAGTAGGCCATTAAACACTGACTGTAGTATGACCAAGTATAGTAGGCCATTAAACACTGACTGTAGTATGACCAAGTATAGTAGGCCATTCAACTGTAGTATGACCAAGTATAGTAGGCCATTCAACTGTAGTATGACCAAGTATAGTAGGCCATTAAACACTGACTGTAGTATGACCAAGTATAGTAGGCCATTAAACACTGACTGTAGTATGACCAAGTATAGTAGGCCATTCAACTGTAGTATGACCAAGTATAGTAGGCCATTAAACTGTAGTATGACCAAGTATAGTAGTCCATTAAACTGACTGTAGTATGACCAAGTATAGTAGGCCATTAAACTGTAGTATGACCAAGTATAGTAGGCCATTAAACTGTAGTATGACCAAGTATAGTAGGCCATTAAACACTGACTGTAGTATGACCAAGTATAGTAGGCCATTAAACTGTAGTATGACCAAGTATAGTAGGCCATTAAACTGTAGTATGACCAAGTATAGTAGGCCATTAAACACTGACTGTAGTATGACCAAGTATAGTAGGCCATTAAACTGACTGTAGTATGACCAAGTATAGTAGGCCATTAAACTGACTGTAGTATGACCAAGTATAGTAGGCCATTAAACTGACTGTAGTATGACCAAGTATAGTAGGCCATTAAACTGACTGTAGTATGACCAAGTATAGTAGGCCATTAAACTGACTGTAGTATGACCAAGTATAGTAGGCCATTAAACACTGACTGTAGTATGACCAAGTATAGTAGGCCATTAAACTGACTGTAGTATGACCAAGTATAGCAGGCCATTAAACTGTAGTATGACCAAGTATAGTAGGCCATTAAACACTGACTGTAGTTTGACCAAGTATAGTAGGCCATTAAACACTGACTGTAGTATGACCAAGTATAGTAGGCCATTAAACTGTAGTATGACCAAGTATAGTAGGCCATTAAACACTGACTGTAGTATGACCAAGTATAGCAGGCCATTAAACTGTAGTATGACCAAGTATAGTAGGCCATTAAACACTGACTGTAGTATGACCAAGTATAGTAGGCCATTAAACACTGACTGTAGTATGACCAAGTATAGTAGGCCATTAAACTGTAATATGACCAAGTATAGTAGGCCATTAAACACTGACTGTAGTATGACCAAGTATAGCAGGCCATTAAACTGTAGTATGACCAAGTATAGTAGGCCATTAACTCTTTGAGAGTTTCAAGGATTTCTATATAGTTTTTAGACTTCTCTATGGCAGAATGGCGTTTTTGAATGATTTATTGAAAATTCTCTGCTGTGAATGTGTGACAACGAAAGACCTTCAGAGAAAGCTTGGCTTGTCTGCTTCCAGGAAAAAAATGAACTGAGTTGATAAAATGTTTAGTTGTGGTGTTGGAAGCCATTTAAAAGAGCCTGCATTTACACTGGGTAGTGTTTCTAGGACAACAAAAAAAGTTATGACCGGTTGAAGTTTTATTTTCTAAATAACTTTTTTTCTGCTGGGCGTACATAGCCATGCAATATCTCATTTTAAAGGGTGAGTTGTCTAGTTCAATTAAAATAAAATAAAAAGTTTCTCACATGTACCACTGTAGATATTTTGCCATCTATAAATAGCATGGTCAGTCATGATCAATCTGACCTATCCAGCTAAAAGTCCCCCTAGCTCTGAAATGGAACATCATATAAACTCAATTCTTTTTTGGGGTAAAATTAGACATTCTAACGCACATTTTGATATATACCATGTTTACATAGTCTTACCAGTACCGTGTCTATTCATGCATGTATCTCAAAAACCTGTTGTGAAGAAACAGTTTTGATAAAAAACTCATCCAAGGACATTGTTTTGATATGACTTTGTGCCCATGATATGTATCAAAATATAGACTTGAATGTATACTGTATTATAACAAAAAAATTGGGTTCTTACCATCTACCGCTACAGAGTAAATCACAGTTGAAACTCGCTTAGTCAAACCATAAACCTCAGACTAGTGAACAAAATAGCCATGACAGGTCTAACTCATTGTAAAAGCTTGTCTTTTATTTTTTATGACTACTAACATAATACAATTATAATAAATATTACAGAAAATAAATAGGCCTACATACAAAACAGTTGTCCCCAAACTCCCCAGTGTCCCCAAACCACTGCATTCCAGTTGTTCTTGACGGTGTGTGTGTGTAGGCTAAATTTAAAAAAAACAACTGAAATGAATGAATGCATCCGGTTCAGTGTCGGAGAACTCCATCGCAGTCTTGACTCTTCGTCTTCATCATCATCATCATCATCATCATCCTCCTCCTCCTCCTCATCTGATGCCAGTTCTAAATATATAAAAATAAACATTTAGCTGTAGTCAGCCCGGCCAATAGCCAGTTGGGGGGGGGGGGGGGGACGTAGGCTATCTGACATCATCGTCATCATCATCATCACACGGAGACACACTAAACAATGTACAATCATGATTGTATACAATATACAATGAATGCAATTATCATGCAAGCTCAGACGTCAATGAAACGTCATACAGATCTTATATAATACGCTACTGTTAGCTTCACTCCCCGTCCCCCCTCCGATCCTTGTAGCAACGTCATCATAACCACGCGTTGCTTCAGTAAACGATGCATGTTTGTTCTCCGTCTTTGTAGACAGTAAATAAAAGGAGCGAACATTACTCTAAAGATCAGATCGCCTATAAGGCACGCTACAATATAAAATACTTGTACTGCCATGCGTGCATGCCTGCTACGATACATTTGTACTGCACCAACCAACCGATCGACACCAACCCCCCCCTCCAGCCCTTAGCCAGCACCAATGCACCGACCAACACCATTAGCCAGCACCTTCGGTGCTGGCTAATGGCTGGGGGCCATCGTGGTGAGTCATTCTGGCGTCATGATCTGACTAGTAGTAGTAATTATCCAAGCATCTATTTGTAGCGATCATCTTATGATTTCTGATCACTATAGAAGGGCATGCTGTGAAATGAAATGAAATGAAATGAAATGAAATGAAATCTATATTTACCCAGGGTATCTGGGCTAAGCTCAAGAACTTGTTTCCAGCCAGGCCCTGCTCATAGAACACATTTCATCGTAGTGGTTGATGCCTTGTTCAAGGGCATTTCAGCGGTGGTAATTTTAACGTGTCGGACGGCTGATTCGAACTGGGAACCTTCCGGTATCTAGACCGCGCCGCTATCCGTTCGGCCACCGCTGCCACTGTAAGCACTGGACCAGGGCTACTCCGCCTGGAGAAGGCGACTGGGACGCGTATGGATCAATACTACTACCACAAAACTCGCTCAAATAAATAGTACTGCTTTCAACTTTTTCTGCTAGAAAATCGCTCGGGCGAGACGGCAAACAGGCAAAACAATGAAAACTATGAAGACTCCCTCTGCCCCCACTGTTTACAGGGGGTGGGACCAGCTTCCAATGGCAACACGTACACGTGTGTCACGTGACACGGGTTTTCTGGGTAATGTAGTTGGAATATAAGCTCAGGAATTTAAACAGCGCTTCGGAGCATATTAATATGTTTAGATTCATCAAAAACTGTGAAGACGCCAATTGGCGTCATTGATCATTTACGGAATTCTGATGAAGACGCCAATTGGCGTCTTTCATCTTCTAAGGGTTAAACACTGACTGTAGTATGACCAAGTATAGTAGGCCATTAAACACTGACTGTAGTATGACCAAGTATAGTAGGCCATTAAACACTGACTGACTGTAGTATGACCAAGTATAGTAGGCCATTAAACACTGACTGACTGTAGTATGACCAAGTATAGTAGGCCATTAAACTGACTGTAGTATGACCAAGTATAGTAGGCCATTAAACACTGACTGTAGTATGACCAAGTATAGTAGGCCATTAAACACTGACTGTAGTATGACCAAGTATAGTAGGCCATTAAACACTGACTGTAGTATGACCAAGTATAGTAGGCCATTAAACACTGACTGTAGTATGACCAAGTATAGTAGGCCATTAAACACTGACTGTAGTATGACCAAGTATAGTAGGCCATTAAACTGTAGTATGACCAAGTATAGTAGGCCATTAAACTGTAGTATGACCAAGTATAGTAGGCCATTAAACTGTAGTATGACCAAGTATAGTAGGCCATTAAACTGTAGTATGACCAAGTATAGTAGGCCATTAAACTGACTGTAGTATGACCAAGTATAGTAGGCCATTAAACACTGACTGACTGTAGTATGACCAAGTATAGTAGGCCATTAAACACTGACTGTAGTATGACCAAGTATAGTAGGCCATTAAACACTGACTGTAGTATGACCAAGTATAGTAGGCCATTAAACTGTAGTATGACCAAGTATAGTAGGCCATTAAACTGTAGTATGACCAAGTATAGTAGGCCATTAAACTGTAGTATGACCAAGTATAGTAGGCCATTAAACTGTAGTATGACCAAGTATAGTAGGCCATTAAACTGACTGTAGTATGACCAAGTATAGTAGGCCATTAAACACTGACTGACTGTAGTATGACCAAGTATAGTAGGCCATTAAACACTGACTGACTGTAGTATGACCAAGTATAGTAGGCCATTAAACACTGACTGACTGTAGTATGACCAAGTATAGTAGGCCATTAAACTGACTGTAGTATGACCAAGTATAGTAGGCCATTAAACACTGACTGTAGTATGACCAAGTATAGTAGGCCATTAAACACTGACTGTAGTATGACCAAGTATAGTAGGCCATTAAACTGACTGTAGTATGACCAAGTATAGTAGGCCATTAAACACTGACTGTAGTATGACCAAGTATAGTAGGCCATTAAACACTGACTGTAGTATGACCAAGTATAGTAGGCCATTAAACACTGACTGTAGTATGACCAAGTATAGTAGGCCATTAAACACTGACTGTAGTATGACCAAGTATAGTAGGCCATTAAACACTGACTGTAGTATGACCAAGTATAGTAGGCCATTAAACACTGACTGTAGTATGACCAAGTATAGTAGGCCATTAAACACTGACTGTAGTATGACCAAGTATAGTAGGCCATTAAACACTGACTGTAGTATGACCAAGTATAGTAGGCCATTAAACCAACAAACTGACTGTAGTATGACCAAGTATAGTAGGCCATTAAACACTGACTGTAGTATGACCAAGTATAGTAGGCCATTAAACACTGACTGTAGTATGACCAAGTATAGTAGGCCATTAAACCAACAAACGCAAAAAGCTAAAACAGGGAGATTCGTCCACTCCTACTGGCCACTAGGCTGCTGGCTGCCCACTCATACTCTAGTAAAGGAAATGGGAGTACTTCTTCGTCCACTCCTACTGGCCACTAGGCTGCTGGCTGCCCACTCATACTCTAGTAAAGGAAATGGGAGTACTTCTTCGTCCACTCCTTGTGGCCACTAGGCTGCTGGCTGCCCACTCATACTCTAGTAAAGGAAATGGGAGTACTTCTTCGTCCACTCCTACTGGCCACTAGGCTGCTGGCTGCACACTCATACTCTAGTAAAGGAAATGGGAGTACTTCTTCGTCCACTCCTACTGGCCACTAGGCTGCTGGCTGCACACTCATACTCTAGTAAAGGAAATGGGAGTACTTCTTCGTCCACTCCTACTGGCCACTAGGCTGCTGGCTGCACACTCATACTCTAGTAAAGGAAATGGGAGTACTTCTTCGTCCACTCCTACTGGCCACTAGGCAGTACTTCGTCCACTCCTACTGGCCACTAGGCTGCTGGCTGCACACTCATACTCTAGTAAAGGAAATGGGAGTACTTCTTCGTCCACTCCTACTGGCCACTAGGCAGTACTTCTTCGTCCACTCCTACTGGCCACTAGGCAGTACTTCTTCGTCCACTCCTACTGGCCACTAGGCAGTACTTCTTCGTCCACTCCTACTGGCCACTAGGCAGTACTTCTTCGTCCACTCCTACTGGCCACTAGGCTGCTGGCTGCCTGGCAGTACTTCTTCGTCCACTCCTACTGGCCACTAGGCTGCTGGCTGCCTGGGAGTACTTCTTCGTCCACTCCTACTGGCCACTAGGCTGCTGGCTGCCTGGCAGTACTTCTTCGTCCACTCCTACTGGCCACTAGGCTGCTGGCTGCCTGGGAGTACTTCTTCGTCCACTCCTACTGGCCACTAGGCTGCTGGCTGCCTGGGAGTACTTCTTGGTCCACTCCTACTGGCCACTAGGCTGCTGGCTGCCTGGGAGTACTTCTTGGTCCACTCCTACTGGCCACTAGGCTGCTGGCTGCCTGGGAGTACTTCTTGGTCCACTCCTGCTGGCCACTAGGCTGCTGGCTGCCTGGGAGTACTTCTTGGTCCACTCCTACTGGCCACTAGGCTGCTGGCTGTACACTCATACTCTAGTAAAGGAAATGGGAGTACTTCTTCGTCCACTCCTACTGGCCACTAGGCAGTACTTCTTGGTCCACTCCTACTGGCCACTAGGCTGCTGGCTGCCTGGGAGTACTTCTTCGTCCACTCCTACTGGCCACTAGGCTGCTGGCTGCCTGGGAGTACTTCTTCGTCCACTCCTACTGGCCACTAGGCTGCTGGCTGCCTGGGAGTACTTCTTCGTCCACTCCTACTGGCCACTAGGCTGCTGGCTGCCTGGGAGTACTTCTTCGTCCACTCCTACTGGCCACTAGGCTGCTGGCTGCCTGGGAGTACTTCTTCGTCCACTCCTGCTGGCCACTAGGCTGCTGGCTGCCTGGGAGTACTTCTTCGTCCACTCCTACTGGCCACTAGGCTGCTGGCTGCCTGGGAGTACTTCTTCGTCCACTCCTACTGGCCACTAGGCTGCTGGCTGCCTGGGAGTACTTCTTGGTCCACTCCTACTGGCCACTAGGCTGCTGGCTGCCTGGGAGTACTTCTTGGTCCACTCCTACTGGCCACTAGGCTGCTGGCTGCCTGGGAGTACTTCTTCGTCCACTCCTACTGGCCACTAGGCTGCTGGCTGCCTGGGAGTACTTCTTCGTCCACTCCTGCTGGCCACTAGGCTGCTGGCTGCCTGGGAGTACTTCTTCGTCCACTCCTACTGGCCACTAGGCTGCTGGCTGCCTGGGAGTACTTCTTCGTCCACTCCTACTGGCCACTAGGCTGCTGGCTGCCTGGGAGTACTTCTTCGTCCACTCCTACTGGCCACTAGGCTGCTGGCTGCCCAGCACTCAGTAGTTACAGTGCTGCCATAAGGCTCCTTGTTCTCTCTAATCTATTTTTTAACCTTTTTACCAGTGCCTGTGTTGAGAGGAGCTTTTATTCCAGCCTCGTAAATGTTGGCCATTTGAGGAGCCGCTTGTTCACAGAAACAAAAGTCTTTTATAAATGTCTTTTATCAATAGAACAAATAGGATTATTGGGCAGGATGGCTTCATGAGATCACGGCTGGTATGACTCTGCTCTCAATCCTGCCATTGTGCCCAGCCCTAAAGATTGATAGTGTGAAGTTGGTTCACTACCAGGACAACAGACACAGGCTGTGTTCAGAGATAGGTGTGTCTTTATCTTTGTAGATGCTCGGCTCTGCCCAGACAAAGACTCGTAATGTACTGTATGACCCCCCCCCCCCCCCCCCCCCATGATACAAATTAGAAATCCTACTGGATTCCATGAATACCTTTCTGTGTGTTTGCATGGCATGCTCGCTATGTCTTGTCTTAACCCATTTTGACCTGAGATCAGATTCTAAAAATGTCTTCTACATACTGACAGTTTTCTGAAAAAGCTATGTTTCTATGTCAGTCGTTCTTCGATTTTTCAAAAATAGGGCGCGCTATGAGCTTGTAGATCTGCTATTTTTCAATAGCTAAAGCATAACATAATGCTAACACAAAGGGGTTCCCGCCCAGAATGGGTAACCACTTACAGTATACCCATTATGTACTGTACTTACGTCCCAAACTCTTCTCCCTTCTGGCTCCAAAACTATGGAATGCACTTCCCATTGCAGTCAGAACTGCAGCCTCACTCCCAATCTTCCGCCGTAGTCTGAAAACCCACCTCTTCAGACTCCACCATGGCCCGTAGCACTTGCCCTAGCCTAGCCCCTTAGATAGCACATTATGTAGACTTAGATAGTATTTTAAACAGACATATAGCTTGTTATGTAGACAGCTCTAGAATTGCACTTTATGTAGTCATAGCACTTTATAGTACACATGTATAATATATTATATAGTATAGTATGTATAGTTAACATAGATACTCCACTGTTACGTTCTTAGTTTATGATTCATGATAACTACTTTTTATATATGTGATGTATGCCATGCTTTTGTTATTGCTTAATGTAAGTCGCTCTGGATTAAGAGCGTCTGCTAAATGCCTAAATTGTAAATTGTACTTATTTATACCAGGGTCTCCCAGGGCTCTATTCTTGGTCCACTCCTTTTTTCCCTCTATAAACCAAATGTTGAAAATAGTCGATTCTACACGCTCACCATCTGTCGCATTGATACACACTGTGGATTTGTGAACTTGTAGATCGGCTATTTTTGCTGAATCTTTACCTATTTCTTTGGCAAATCTTAGCCTATGATACGCCTAGAATTGGGACACTAGGGGCTCCATTTTCGTCAGCGCTAAACCCCTTATCCCTGAACTTCTTTGCTTTTTCTTACTATTTTGCAAAACATTTTTGAATAGTTAAAATGGCCAGTCTACAAGCTCACAACGTGTCAATGTAGATTGGCTAGTTGAACTATTCAAAAATGTTTTGCAAAATAGTAAAAAAAAGGCAAAGAAGTTTAGGGTATAAGGGGTTTAGCGTTAACGAAAATGGAGCCCTAGGTCTTTAGAGAAGAGACAGGAAGACTTCAGTCTCGTATTCATTCTCTCTTGTAGACTCTAGTTCTCGACATGGAAGGTGAAACCTTTCAGGTGAACTCCAGATGCTGTTGGCTGTGTTTTTATGCAGTGTATCAGCCAGTGTTTCATTACGTGTCTTGAGAAAAGGCCAGAGGTTTGAACTCATAGTGTCGCTTCTGGGCTAGTAGAGTGATTAAAACATTCTGACCTGAGATCAGATTCTAAAAATGTCTTCTACATCCTGACAGTTTTCTAAAAAAGCTATGTTTCTATGTCAGTCGTTCTTCGATTTTTCAAAAATAGCAGACCTACAAACTCGTAGCGCGCCACTCGGTGGCGCGCTATGAGCTTGTAGATCTGCTATTTTTCAATAGCTAAAGCATAACATAATGCTAACACCAAAAGGGGTTCCCGCACAAAATGGGTTAAAACATTGAGCTGTTTGACCTGATGAAATATTCAGACTGCCTGGAACAGTGACATACTGCTCCAGTCCAGAACCGCTTTACAATATAAAACCCACGCATTCTATTAGTTTGGTGCTGGGATTACGTGTCGAGAGTGGTAGTAGTTTTATTTTGTCTTCATCTTTTAAGTTTCAGTTAGTTTTTCAGTGGGTTTGCTAGTTTAGTTTTTACTTTGTGGAAAAAACACACTTGGGTTTAGTTTAGTTTTTTATTAGTTTTAGTGTTCGTTTTAGTTTTCTTTCATTGTAAATGGGGCACTGGGTAGTCGGGCAAGATTCCAAAAGCTCTGACAAAGAGTTGTTCCGATACCGATACTGGTATCGGTTACTCGGCCCGATATCGCCCTCAAGTACTCGTACTCGGTACCCGGAACCGGCCCGATACTTTGACCCGAGTACCAAAACATCCACTTGACACTAGGCTCATAGGCGGGGTATTTTTAAAATATATATAATATATGTGCGCAGCATTATATAGAAGGCTAGTGTGTGTGTGTGTGTGTGTGTGTGTGTGTGTGTGTGTGTGTGTTGTCGCTGCCCCCTGGTGATTGCTGATCGGGTCACATGATTGGCTACTTGGTAGCCTATGTCTGTAAACCTCTTCCTTCCAGTCGCTTTGTAGCAAACAGTAGCGCGCTGGTTTGTTTTGGAAAACGGCAAAACGCAAAATGGATATAGCCTAGTAAGCCTACGCCCTACGGTCTTTTTCAAGGCAAAGTAATTCAGAACTAAGAAGAAGCTGTGAGTCGGCTCGGCTGTCAGCACTCAGCGGCACCACCAGTGACCGCACGGTTCACAGGTCACACCACTGCAGCAACACTGACACGGTCAGCGGAGAGGCTGCTGTCTCTGTGCCGTCTGTGAAGAGCCATGAGCCCAACAGGGAGGGGCAGCAACACTGACACGTTCAGTGGAGTGGCTGCTGTCTGTGTGCCGTCTGTGAAGAGCCATGCGCCCAACAGGGAGGGGCAGCAACACTGACACGTTCAGCGGAGTGGCTGCTGTCTCTGTGCCGTCTGTGAAGAGCCATGAGCCCAACAGACACTGACACGTTCAGCGGAGTGGCTGCTGTCTCTGTGCCGTCTGTGAAGAGCCATGAGCCCAACAGGGAGCGGCTGCTGTCTCTGTGCCGTCTGTGAAGAGCCATGAGCCCAACAGACACTGACACGTTCAGCGGAGTGGCTGCTGTCTCTGTGCCGTCTGTGAAGAGCCATGAGCCCAACAGGGAGCGGCTGCTGTCTCTGTGCCGTCTGTGAAGAGCCATGAGCCGGGAGGGGCAGCAACACCGCTGGGTAATCTCCACACTGACTCGAGACTTGAGAAAAAATACCCATATCGGCCAAAATATCCCAAAACAATGCCCGGGGAACTTTAATTAAAATAAAAGCTAGATGCAGCGGCTATAATTGGGTCAAGGGTGTTGCTTTCGTGAGCAATGGTGTACGAGATTGGTAATAAATTGGTCAAAGTAACTAATTTTTAGACCATCTGGGGGAAATAAATAAATAAATCTGCGGCGCAGAGAGTTCCCCCCCCCATGCAATTCTAGCCTACCCAAAGGTAAAATCCACCCGCCGCCTTTGACTAGGCTGAACGAATGCAATGGGAGCAAGTCGGACCAAACACTGCAGAAAATCGCCAAAAACAGCCGATCTACAAACATAAATGACAACTGACAAGTTTAGACCGGAGATCCATCTGCATCTATGAGAAAAAGGGGGTAAGATAAGTGGTTACTCAACAAAAATAAAGTACTCGTATCGGTACTCGGTATCGGCGAGTACTAAAGATTAAGTACGTGTACTCGTACTCTGTCTGGGAAAAAAAATGGTATCAGGACAACTGTCAAATATGGCAATTTTAAAGACTTAAACTAAAGACATTTTCTGTATGATTTTAGTTAGTTTTGTAAACACACAGACACCATAAAGTTTCAGTTAGTTATCACTATAGAGCGTTGCAGTCCCGCCCCCTACCATGGACCAGGAAATGATTCTCCGTTCATTTTCCTCATAGACATTTCAGAAAGTATTTATTTAAAGACGTTTACGCCGTGGACAAAGCCAACTCGAGTCGTGACAAATCATGACAACAAACACAATTTTTTGGGCCGAACAAATAATTAGAAAGAAGAAAAAAACGGCAGGTTACAACACTTTTTTTGTTGTTTTTCTTCTTTGTAATTATTTGTTTGGTCCAAAATATTGTTTGTGTTGTCATGAGTTGTCACGACTCGAGTTGGCTTTGTCCGCGGCGTAACCGTCTTTAAATAAATACTTTTTGAAATGTCTATGGGAAAAATGCATTGGGATTCATTTCCTGGTCCATGGTAGGGGGCGGGACTGCGACGCTCTATTACAACCCTGGTTAAGATCCCCCATCTGTAGCCACACATGTAGTCCAGCTGGCTTGTGGTTCCATACCTCCAGTACCTTCCCCCTTGTGGTTCCATACCTCCAGTACCTTCCCCCTTGTGGTTCCATACCTCCAGTACCTTCCCCCTTGTGGTTCCATACCTCCAGTACCTTCCCCCTGTACCTTCCCTCCAGTACCTTCCCCCTTGTGGTTCCATACCTCCAGTACCTTCCCCCTTGTGGTTCCATACCTCCAGTACCTTCCCCCTTGTGGTTCCATACCTCCAGTACCTTCCCCCTGTACCTTCCCTCCAGTACCTTCCCCCTTGTGGTTCCATACCTCCAGTACCTTCCCCCTGTACCTTCCCTCCAGTACCTTCCCCCTTGTGGTTCCATACCTCCAGTACCTTCCCCCTGTACCTTCCCTCCAGTACCTTCCCCCTTGTGGTTCCATACCTCCAGTACCTTCCCCCTGTACCTTCCCTCCAGTACCTCCCCCTTGTGGTTCCATACCTCCAGTACCTTCCCCCTTGTGGTTCCATACCTCCAGTACCTTCCCCCTTGTGGTTCCATACCTCCAGTACCTTCCCCCTTGTGGTTCCATACCTCCAGTACCTTCCCCCTTGTGGTTCCATACCTCCAGTACCTCCCCCCTGTACCTTCCCTCCAGTACCTCCCCCCTTGTGGTTCCATACCTCCAGTACCTTCCCCCTGTACCTTCCCTCCAGTACCTTCCCCCTTGTGGTTCCATACCTCCAGTACCTTCCCCCTTGTGGTTCCATACCTCCAGTACCTTCCCCCTTGTGGTTCCATACCTCCAGTACCTTCCCCCTTGTGGTTCCATACCTCCAGTACCTTCCCCCTTGTGGTTCCATACCTCCAGTACCTTCCCCCTTGTGGTTCCATACCTCCAGTACCTTCCCCCTGTACCTTCCCTCCAGTACCTTCCCCCTTGTGGTTCCATACCTCCAGTACCTTCCCCCTTGTGGTTCCATACCTCCAGTACCTTCCCCCTTGTGGTTCCATACCTCCAGTACCTTCCCCCTTGTGGTTCCATACCTCCAGTACCTTCCCCCTTGTGGTTCCATACCTCCAGTACCTTCCCCCTTGTGGTTCCATACCTCCAGTACCTTCCCCCTTGTGGTTCCATACCTCCAGTACCTTCCCCCTTGTGGTTCCATACCTCCAGTACCTTCCCCCTTGTGGTTCCATACCTCCAGTACCTTCCCCCTTGTGGTTCCATACCTCCAGTACCTTCCCTCCAGTACCTTCCCCCTTGTGGTTCCATACCTCCAGTACCTTCCCCCTTGTGGTTCCATACCTCCAGTACCTTCCCCCTTGTGGTTCCATACCTCCAGTACCTTCCCCCTGTACCTTCCCTCCAGTACCTTCCCCCTGTGCCCCCTTATGGCTTGTGGTTCCATACCTCCAGTACCTTCCCCCTGTACCTTCCCTCCAGTACCTTCCCCCTTGTGGTTCCATACCTCCAGTACCTTCCCCCTGTACCTTCCCTCCAGTACCTTCCCCCTTGTGGTTCCATACCTCCAGTACCTTCCCCCTTGTGGTTCCATACCTCCAGTACCTTCCCCCTTGTGGTTCCATACCTCCAGTACCTTCCCCCTGTGCCTTCCCTCCAGTACCTTCCCCCTTGTGGTTCCATACCTCCAGTACCTTCCCCCTTGTGGTTCCATACCTCCAGTACCTTCCCCCTTGTGGTTCCATACCTCCAGTACCTTCCCCCTTGTGGTTCCATACCTCCAGTACCTTCCCCCTTGTGGTTCCATACCTCCAGTACCTTCCCCCTTGTGGTTCCATACCTCCAGTACCTTCCCCCTTGTGGTTCCATACCTCCAGTACCTTCCCCCTTGTGGTTCCATACCTCCAGTACCTTCCCCCTTGTGGTTCCATACCTCCAGTACCTTCCCCCTTGTGGTCCCATACCTCCAGTACCTTCCCCCTTGTGGTCCCATACCTCCAGTACCTTCCCCCTTGTGGTTCCATACCTCCAGTACCTTCCCCCTTGTGGTCCCATACCTCCAGTACCTTCCCCCTTGTGGTTCCATACCTCCAGTACCTTCCCCCTTGTGGTCCCATACCTCCAGTACCTTCCCCCTTGTGGTTCCATACCTCCAGTACCTTCCCCCTTGTGGTTCCATACCTCCAGTACCTTCCCCTTGTGGTTCCATACCTCCAGTACCTTCCCCCTTGTGGTACCATACCTCCAGTACCTTCCCCTTGTGGTTCCATACCTCCAGTACCTTCCCCCTTGTGGTTCCATACCTCCAGTACCTTCCCCCTTGTGGTTCCATACCTCCAGTACCTTCCCCCTTGTGGTTCCATACCTCCAGTACCTTCCCCCTTGTGGTTCCATACCTCCAGTACCTTCCCCCTTGTGGTTCCATACCTCCAGTACCTTCCCCCTTGTGGTTCCATACCTCCAGTACCTTCCCCCTTGTGGTTCCATACCTCCAGTACCTTCCCCTTGTGGTTCCATACCTCCAGTACCTTCCCCCTTGTGGTTCCATACCTCCAGTACCTTCCCCCTTGTGGTTCCATACCTCCAGTACCTTCCCCCTTGTGGTTCCATACCTCCAGTACCTTCCCCCTTGTGGTTCCATACCTCCAGTACCTTCCCCCTTGTGGTTCCATACCTCCAGTACCTTCCCCCTTGTGGTTCCATACCTCCAGTACCTTCCCCCTTGTGGTTCCATACCTCCAGTACCTTCCCCCTGTACCTTCCCCCTTGTGGTTCCATACCTCCAGTACCTTCCCCCTTGTGGTTCCATACCTCCAGTACCTTCCCCCTTGTGGTTCCATACCTCCAGTACCTTCCCCCTTGTGGTTCCATACCTCCAGTACCTTCCCCCTTGTGGTTCCATACCTCCAGTACCTTCCCCCTTGTGGTTCCATACCTCCAGTACCTTCCCCCTTGTGGTTCCATACCTCCAGTACCTTCCCCCTTGTGGTTCCATACCTCCAGTACCTTCCCCCTGTGCCCCCTTGTGCTGTCTCCTTCCCAGCTCTCATTCTCTACTTCAATAAACAATATAATGGGAGCAAATTACCCACTCCTTTAAAAAATCAAAATCAGTCAAAATAGTAAAAGCCCAGGTATTGGTGTGTTAACACAATCCATCCCAGCCCTCTAGGGGAAATCATGGAGCCAGGAAAATGCATGAAAAACCAAAGAAGAAGGGCGGCCCAGGAAGTGTAGCCCCCACAAGCTGTTGTTGTTGTTGCTCATGGAGGAGCAGCATCGGCCGGCGGTAGCATCATCATTAGCTTACCTTGTTTTCAGGTTTTTAAGGTCCGACCTAAACATCCCAGATTGTCTCATTTTGAGCAGAAAAAGGACAAATAAGCATGCGTGCGTGGCCGTATATATATATATATGTGTGTGTGTGTGTGTGTGTGTGTGTGTGTGTGTGTGTGTGTGTGTGTGTGTGTGTGTGTGTGTGTGTGTGTGTGTGTGTGTGTGTGTGTGTGTGTGTGTGTGTGTGTGTGTGTGTGTGTGTGTGTATATATATATATACATACACACAGTATATATAATATTTATTCTAGTATATGAGGTCTCATAGGTTAAAGATAAACAGGGAACAAACAAACACAGAGTTAGTACATTGACATGCTGCATGCCATGCATGAAACATACATTAAAGAGCCCATTGTGTTAGCTCTGTGTTATGTGGTGTCATTTGCGAGCGACCCGTTTGCAGAACCTACCATGACAGGTTTAACCACATGAACTGTAGCCTCCCTTTTGTAGGCATGATGTCATAATCGGCGAACATTTGGCAAACATTCTGCAAAAAGCAGCTTGTACTAGATCATCTATTTTCAGTAAAGTGATTGATGTTGCGGGAAAAAGGGAAGAGGCCAAACATAGACCACAGTCAACAAAAGTATATTGGGTTCAAGCAGTTAAATATTTAATTTGATTGATTTGAATACTTTATTAACAGGAGTATTAACGGTGTCTGTGAAGGTAGTACAGTCAAAGGTTAACACAACAAGCACCAGAGGCTTGTTTCCATTGTGGTCCATTGTACTCAATGCATCAGTAATACACAATTCAAATGGATACAATACAAAACGCATTGGAATAAAGCTCGGTAGAATCATATGGTATAACAATATATGTAGTTCCATGAGTGATTGTAGCTATAGTACAACGAGCATCACCTGATCCACTGAAGGCCTGAAGGGGATTGTATTCTTCAAACCATCAGAATGAAGACCATTTGGAGCCGCTGTGATTCACTTCAACGTAACAGCCAGTGATTCTGTAATGCATGCTGTCACGTGACGCCTGCAATTACTATTGCGTCTTCTGAAGTGATTTAACATCATAGCAGCGTTCAGCAACTTTGGCATGTCTGTAACTAAACTGTCTCCTTAAATTAAGAATCTGCCTCCTCTTAAGCCCCAATGAGGGCATAGATTACAGTATCATTTGCATTCTGAAGTAGTATTTTTTGACTTGGCATATAGCTTATAAAGTAATAACTTGGTATTAACATGGCTGATCCACAGTCACAGCTTTGTGTGATATTGTTAATCCGTCAACCCGAGCCTTAACCTCTATGCTCCATCGTGTGATGGTGTCGCTTGCCTAAAATAACTGATCTCTTCAGCAAGTGACACCAGCGTGTGACAGTATAATTAGGCATTATTGTGATCCACATTGAAGTAGTCTCATTCAAGACAGGTGATTGTGTGGCTCCCACAATGTTAAAATGCTTCTGCCTAGTCTGTAGTCCCGTAGTAGAACTAGAATTTCGTGCACAGTGACACGCGTTGTATGCAGCTGTTTTGTGTTGCAGCGCGCGTGTAGTGTTGTTATCCATATATGCGCCTCGGTTCGTCCCGTTTGTTCCACGCCAGGTGTCGACGCAGTCGTTGGCGCAAATTTCTTATTATTTTAACTGTGTATGTAATTGCGGCTAGTAGCACACATTTTTTTTTAGGAGCACGATGAAAAGTTATGAAATAATGTGTTTGAGGGCCCTCCTATATACAGCTTTAGTCCCCACACGTCTCAATATTTGCCATTGACAAAGAACAGAGAAATTAGGTCGAAATGCCGCTAAATATGACGTAAATTAAAATGTATTATATATATATGTTTTTTTAATTGAATGTAAATACTTTACTTATAAAAAAACCTGGCAACCCGCACCCCGCGGTCATTTTCCGCTAACCGGAGCGGTGCTCCCTAGCCTGCTGGAGGGGTTCACATCATCCCATGCAGCCTCGAGAGGAAAAAGAAGGCAAATAAATGCAGCCTTGAGGCTACCTCCCAATGTGGTGTTGTGGAGCTTGATCACCTCCTCGTCCTCCTTTTCTCCCCAAATTGTCAATGCCACTTTTTTTTTTAGGAGCACGATGAAAAGTTATGAACTAATGTGTTTGAGGGCCCTCCTATATACAGCTTTAGTCCCCACACGTCTCAATATTTGCCATTGACAAAGAACAGAGAAATTAGGTCGAAATGCCGCTAAATATGACGTAAATTAAAATGTATTATATATATATGTTTTTTTAATTGAATGTAAATACTTTACTTATAAAAAAACCTGGCAACCCGCACCCCGCGGTCATTTTCCGCTAACCGGAGCGGTGCTCCCTAGCCTGCTGGAGGGGTTCACATCATCCCATGCAGCCTCGAGAGGAAAAAGAAGGCAAATAAATGCAGCCTTGAGGCTACCTACCAATGTGGTGTTGTGGAGCTTGATCACCTCCTCGTCCTCCTGTTCTCCCCAAATTGGCAATGCCAATAAATGCAAAAGTTGCCTAGTGTGAATACTTCCACAGCCTAAGTAGTAAAGGAGAAACTATCAGTCTTCTCCGAAGTCGGTCAATGTTTGTCAACTCAGCACGTGTTGACAACGCATATTAGTAAACAGAAGCCGTATGTGTGTCACACCAAAAGTGGTGACCTATAGAATCCTGTACATAGAAGCATCACGCAATCGTCTCCCTCCCTGTGTGGGTCACGTGGTGGGCTCTGAGCAAATGGGAGAGAGAATGTAGTGTTGCCAGGTCCGCGTATTGTAAGCGAGTGGTAGTGTGTGTAAGTAGCGTGTTGAATGGCATTTTTTCTGTGCTTGTTTTCATAGACGTGGCAACAAATTAGGCGGGGGTGTCGGTGCTTGTGGCGTGTTTGTGTTTATTATTGCTATTGATATTGTTTGCGAGTGTGGACGGGAGCCGGCTGTAGTGGCAGTGCGATGACAATTTTTACGCGGCTGGTGTCGATTGTGGCCGTGCGGCGCGACATGAGGAGATAGGGAACCAACGACGCGGAGGGTAAGTGTGTGACGTGTTAGTGTGTTGTTGCAGTGTGTGTTGCAGCGTGTTGCAGCGTGTCAGTGACGTAGTAGCTGGTGCCTTTTGTTCCTGTGCGTGCTTTTGGGCACATGTTTTCAATTGTAATATAGGATATAATTGAAACTAAAATGGAAATCCAAAAAAATATACTTTAAAATACATTTCCGTGTACAGTATACTGTGCCGTGACCGGCCGAATACCCCTTCCAGTCTGAAGAACAGCTGACAGGAAGCTTCCTGTTCTCAACGTTTACCGGGGAGGAATTACAGAGTCTCACTGTATAGCATTTGAAGATTGCGGAAGAGATATTCTGAGCTTGAGAGACTTGACATTGAAGTATCCCACCACACATTACCCATTTGGGGTACTATTCAACCTGGCGCACGGTGCTGGTGTATTGAAGTTCCTGCCATCCTAAGGCAAACTGTTTTGATCGAAATACAGAGCGGTCTTAACCCATTTTGGGCGGGAACCCCTTTTGGTGTTTTAAACATTATGTTGTAATTTAGCTATTGAAAAATAGCAGCTCTACAAGCTCATAGCGCGCCACCGAGTGGCGCGCTATGAACTTGTAGGTCTGCTATTTTAGAAAGATCGTGAAAATGTGCCTCAAATCTTTGAATATATATTCTTTCAGAGTTTCAGTTTTTAACTGAAATCTTTGCTTCTGGGGGCGTCCCTGGAACAACATATTTTCAGATGGGGGTCGGCGGCCAATTACATATCATTTTTGGGGTTGTTGACATGAAATATTGAGAACCGGCACTGATATAGAAACATGAGGTTTTTCAGAAAAAATGACATTTTAAAGAGACATTTTTTTTAAATTTCGATGTCAGGCCAAAATGGCTTAAAGCTTGACCTTTGTGCAGGAGAAGAGTGTCCTGCCCCTTTTTCTTCCCTCGGCGTTGGCCGTTCCCACAGTTCTCCCTTGCCATCAGGACAGCACTCACAACCTGACAATGCAGACCAGTGTGTCTCCTACTCAAGCTCTCTTTTTTAAAAAGACCCTCACCTGCTCCTTTTTTCTTCTTTTTTTCTTCTTTTGCCGAGCAGAGAAACTGAATGAGCCCCTCTGTTTCCAGCTGATATGGCATATCTCTGAGGATAGTGTATGCTTAACCACTTGAGCCCTATTTTATACTTGGTCGTACGGCAGTGTTGCACTGTGAAAACAGCCAAACTATAGGCTCACAACAAGGCGTCACATGCTGTGAGCTTGTGAATGTGCCGTTTTTGTAATTTTTGAATCTTGAAAACATTTGCCTGTACTGACATGCCCAAAATAGGGACACGTTTCCAATTCCTTGCCTAGTGGGACTTGGAAGCATAAATTATACTTGTTTGTACCAGAGGTGTAGCCTAGCCTGCGGTTCAATATTTGACGATCTTCTGTTAAAAAGAAAAAAAAAGCAGGGTGCTTGCACAAGTCTAGAAAAATGGAATTATGAATTTCTGTTCTCAAGACCTGGGGAAGTATGGACATTTGGGTGACGGTCTTGAAAGAGTTTGGAAAAAGTAGTTAACAAAGCGAAGGAAAGAAAGAAAACGGAAATAAAGAAATAATGTAAGAACGTAAGCTTTCAATCTGGGCAACAGTTATAATTCAATAAAAGGACTGCAGCATGGTATTATTGCATTTAGTGAAGTTATGCAGCGATTAAATTGTGCCTGGTTCGGCACCTGTACTAAAGTTAGCCCAGAACATTTGAAAATTTGTCAAATAAAACAGATCATTGTTTGTTTTTGAGCTTATGCCTCAAAAACACCCCAAACTAGAAAAAGTGCCCTTCTGGGCACAGGTCTCCACCAGGAGGATAGGAGTGTGAGTGTGATGTTTGGCAAAATGTTTAGGAGCAATAGAAACGTGTGTGTGCGTGTGCACGTGCGTACATGTGTGTGACGTGGCTTGGCCTGTTGTAGCGCCACCATGAGGCTGATTTGAAAACTGGGAATATGCATGCACAGTTTCACCACAACCGGACGCTGCGTTGAGTAGTTGTGGTGATTTGTACAAAACGGGTACAAAGCGGGCTACTCCTGAAAAGTTTAGAAGCCAATCGTAGCCAATGAGGGTGGATTATGAGAAATCAAACAAACCCGTCTTGATCACATGACTATGGAGAGCATGTGTACCGATTTGCGTGAAATTTAGATAAAATCTGAAGGAGTAATATTAGAAAATGTGTTTTACATATGTCGGCCTCCTGGTGGCGCTATAAAGAGCAGATGTGAAAAATTCCAGGCAAAGGTTTTTCCTTGGCCTCTAGGGAGTTGGCATACAAAGTTATCCACAGATCCGTGCAGTTAGAGGTAAAACACTTTTCTGCCAGTTATAGCGCCACCATGAGGCTGAGTTGAAAATGTTCATGTGGCATTTCTTCCTCGGCCTAGTGGGAATGTGCGTGCACAATTTCACGGAAATCACACGATGTGTTCATGATTTGCAGCATTTTGTTTGAAACTGAGCACTCCTGCTTGCTTTGGAATCGGGATGGATTCTGAGAAATCTGAAAGACCCGTTTCGTTGAATGGCTCTAGAGAGACTGTGTACCAATTTGCGTGATGTTTGGACAAAATCTGTAGGTGTACTGTCCAAAAACGTGTTTTGCACAAAGCGGCCTCCTGGTGGCGCTATAACAGGCCGTTCTGGAAATTTTGGGGCAGAGGTTCATCTTTGGCATCCAGGGAGTGTGTGCAAAATTTGGCATCGACCGGGTTAACGGTGCCGGAGATTAGCTGATCACGGACGGACGGACGGACGGACGGATGGACGGACGGAGTGCAAAACATACTCTCTCCCCATGCCTTCGGCCTGGTGGAGACAATAACCTGGATCGCTCTCTCTCGACTCAAAGACTACTACTATCGTTATGCAGCAAAGAAACCGACCGTCCTCACCAACATGGGAGAGGCAGCATTGGTTCTACTAAGGCAAAAAGCATGCAAGGCTCACTGCCGCCGGTGCTGCTGGTGATCAAAAGGTCAAACTCCCAACAAAAACACAATTTTCTTTGAAAATTACAAACGGTATAGACCTTAAAGAAAACATAATCGGTATGGAAAAAGTCTGGAATTTCTATTTGGGAAAAAAAAGCAAGCTCGCTGTGAGACACTGCTTGTGTAATTACAACGCTGTTCACTGTTGCTCTGTCTGGCCTTCCTTTTGAGCAGGTGAAGTCTCTTGTGATGTGTTCTGTAGTCAGTGTAGTGGATGCAGCGTCTTGTGATGTGTTCTGTAGTCAGTGTAGTGGATGCAGCTTCTTGTGATGTGTTCTGTAGTCAGTGTAGTGGATGCAGTCTCTTGTGATGTGTTCTGTAGTCAGTGTAGTGGATGCAGCTTCCTCTTGTGATGTGTTCTGTAGTCAGTGTAGTGGATGCAGCCTCTTGTGATGTGTTCTGTAGTCAGTGTAGTGGATGCAGCGTCTTGTGATGTGTTCTGTAGTCAGTGTAGTGGATGCAGCCTCTTGTGATGTGTTCTGTAGTCAGTGTAGTGGATGCAGCTTCCTGTGATGTGTTCTGTAGTCAGTGTAGTGGATGCAGTCTCTTGTGATGTGTTCTGTAGTCAGTGTAGTGGATGCAGCTTCCTCTTGTGATGTGTTCTGTAGTCAGTGTAGTGGATGCAGCCTCTTGTGATGTGTTCTGTAGTCAGTGTAGTGGATGCAGCCTCTTGTGATGTGTTCTGTAGTCAGTGTAGTGGATGCAGCTTCCTCTTGTGATGTGTTCTGTAGTCAGTGTAGTGGATGCAGCTTCCTCTTGTGATGTGTTCTGTAGTCAGTGTAGTGGATGCAGCCTCTTGTGATGTGTTCTGTAGTCAGTTTAGTGGATGCAGCCTCTTGTGATGTGTTCTGTAGTCAGTGTAGTGGATGCAGCTTCCTCTTGTGATGTGTTCTGTAGTCAGTGTAGTGGATGCAGCGTCTTGTGATGTGTTCTGTAGTCAGTGTAGTGGATGCAGTCTCTTGTGATGTGTTCTGTAGTCAGTGTAGTGGATGCAGCCTCTTGTGATGTGTTCTGTAGTCAGTGTAGTGGATGCAGCTTCCTCTTGTGATGTGTTCTGTAGTCAGTGTAGTGGATGCAGCCTCTTGTGATGTGTTCTGTAGTCAGTGTAGTGGATGCAGCCTCTTGTGATGTGTTCTGTAGTCAGTGTAGTGGATGCAGTCTCTTGTGATGTGTTCTGTAGTCAGTGTAGTGGATGCAGCTTCTTGTGATGTGTTCTGTAGTCAGTGTAGTGGATGCAGCCTCTTGTGATGTGTTCTGTAGTCAGTGTAGTGGATGCAGCTTCCTCTTGTGATGTGTTCTGTAGTCAGTGTAGTGGATGCAGTCTCTTGTGATGTGTTCTGTAGTCAGTCTAGTGGATGCAGCTTCCTCTTGTGATGTGTTCTGTAGTCAGTGTAGTGGATGCAGCGTCTTGTGATGTGTTCTGTAGTCAGTGTAGTGGATGCAGCGTCTTGTGATGTGTTCTGTAGTCAGTGTAGTGGATGCAGCGTCTTGTGATGTGTTCTGTAGTCAGTGTAGTGGATGCAGCCTCTTGTGATGTGTTCTGTAGTCAGTGTAGTGGATGCAGCTTCTTGTGATGTGTTCTGTAGTCAGTGTAGTGGATGCAGCTTCCTCTTGTTATGTGTTCTGTAGTCAGTGTAGTGGATGCAGCGTCTTGTGATGTGTTCTGTAGTCAGTGTAGTGGATGCAGTCTCTTGTGATGTGTTCTGTAGTCAGTGTAGTGGATGCAGTCTCTTGTGATGTGTTCTGTAGTCAGTGTAGTGGATGCAGCGTCTTGTGATGTGTTCTGTAGTCAGTGTAGTGGATGCAGCTTCCTGTGATGTGTTCTGTAGTCAGTGTAGTGGATGCAGCTTCTTGTGATGTGTTCTGTAGTCAGTGTAGTGGATGCAGCTTCTTCCTGTGATGTGTTCTGTAGTCAGTGTAGTGGATGCAGCCTCTTGTGATGTGTTCTGTAGTCAGTGTAGTGGATGCAGCTTCCTCTTGTGATGTGTTCTGTAGTCAGTGTAGTGGATGCAGCTTCCAGCCTGATTGCTCTCTGCCGACGGCTTAGGGGCGACTCACACGGTCGCAACAGATTGATGTATGCTTGTTGTATGAGATGTATAGCTGATGCAAGCTCGCAATGCATTTCCAATGGGAGTCACATGGTTTGACACAACATTTGTGTTGTATTATGGGGGAGGGGGGCAGTCGAAACACAGCCGAAAGCCATACAACAGCTTGTAGTCCAAAATGTTGTATCAAACCATGTGACTTCCATTGGAAATGCATTGGGGCGGCCATGACACTTACATCTTGCTTACATCTAGCATGCATCAATGTTGTATGCTAGATCGAAAGGTGTGAGTGAGGCCTTAGGCTGAGCTCACACCTTTAATGCATTGCATTGCTGTTGTGAGTGTCATGGCCGCCCCCAATGCATTTCCAATGGAGGTCACATGGTCTGTTGTATGGCTTTCAGCTGTGTTTCGACTGCGCCCCTCCCCCTCACACAACACAATGTTGTGTCAAACCATGTGACTCCCATTGGAAATGCATTGGGGCGGCCATGACACTACCCAACGAGCATATAGCGTTGCATTAACCGTGTGAGCTCAGCCTTAGAATCAGTGGTGGAAAAAAGTATGCAAATGTTTTTACTTAAGTAAAAGTATCAATACTGCAAATGTCTGCAATATAGAAATCCTCTGTTAATCTCCCATCATCACTAACTGCAATATAGAAATCCTCTGTTAATCTCCCATCATCACTAACTGCAATATAGAAATCCTCTGTTAATCTCCCATCATCAGTAACTGCAATATAGAAATACTCTGTTACAAGTAAAAGACTGGAATTCAAAATGTACTTGAGTAAAAGTACCAAAAGTGAAAGTAGTCATTATGCAGACTGTCCCATTTAAAAATGTCAAATGTCTAAGGCCTCACTCAGACCTTTACTGCATTGCTGTATGCTTGTTGGATGAATGTTGTGTAGTGTCATGGCCGCCCCAATGCATTTCCAATAGAAGTCACATGGTTTGTAGTCCACATTTTGGACTACAAGCTGTTGTATGGCTTTCGGCTGTGTTTCCACTGCGCCCCTCCCCCTCATACAACACAAATGTTGTGTCAAACCATGTGACTCCCATTGGAAATGCATTGGGGCGGCCATGACACTACACAACATTCATCCAACAAGCATACAGCAATGCAGTAAAGGTCTGAGTGAGGCCTAAGAATCTTTTGAAAATAGCCGATCTACAAGCTCACAATGCATTGCATCAATGTATATAGGGTTGAAGTGAAGTGGTTACTGTATGTTTTGTAATAATATTCAAAATCTACGACGTAACTAGTTACTAAAGCTGTCAAATAATTGTAGTGGAGTAAAAGTACAATATTTGCCTCTGAAATGTAGTGGAGTAGAAGTAAAAGTACTGGAAATTTGACATAATCAAGTAAAGTACAAATACCTCAAAATTGTAGTACAGTTACAAGTACAGTACTTAACCCATTTTGGGCGGGAACCCCTTTTGGTGTTAGCATTATGTTATGCTTTAGCTATTGAAAAATAGCAGATCTACAAGCTCATAGCGCGCCACCGAGTGGCGCGCTACGAGCTTGTAGGTCTGCTATTTTTGAAAAAATCGAAGAACGACTGACATAGAAACATAGCTTTTTTTCTTTCTTTTTTTAGAGTTTTTTTTTGTGGCTTTCGCCTTTATTTTATATATTTTATGGAGGGACAGACAGTAGGCTGACAGGAAATGGGGAGAGAGATGGGGGGAAGACATGCAGTAAAGGCCGTCGGGGTCGGGAGTCGAACCTGCGGCACACTGCCAGACTGGATTACCAGCCAAGGTGCCTGGACCACTGAGCCATGGCCCAGGCCGAAACATAGCTTTTTCAGAAAACTGTCAGGATGTAGAAGACATTTTTAGAATCTGATCTCAGGTCAGAATGGGTTAAGTAAATGTACTTTACACCAGTGCTTATAATGGGCAGTCCCTGTAAACATAAACGCTGCTGCTTGGTTGGTTGGTCATGTCTGTGTGACGGACGGACGGCCCTCAAAATATGCAATCAGTGTGAAGTTGTTGTGGTTGATGATGATGCTGATGTTGGAGATGTAAGGAACCTTTCAATGGCAAGATGAGCTGCTTTTAACCCATTCTGACCTGAGATCAGATTCTAAAAAGGTCTTCTACATCCTGACAGTTTTCTGAAAAAGCTATGTTTCTATGTCAGTCGTTCTTCGATTTTTCAAAAATAGCAGACCTACAAGCTCGTAGCGCACAACATAATGCTAACACCAAAAGGGGTTCCCGCCCAAAATGGATTAAGCTGATTTTGTTGTGTTCAAGCAAGGTTTCGTAGAACTTAAAATTCTATTTTGTTTTTGGTAAACGCCTGTTGCATTTGTTTTTTACTATGCTTGGTTCCCTTATGCTGTAGTTTCCTCCCCTTTCCTTTATAGTGCCCTTTTAAATAATTGCAAACAGACACAAATTACTGTCTTTATAAAATGGCATCGAAGAGCACAGAAGAAAAACACCTAGATGTCCTTGCCAAGGTTTCCAATGCGTGTCAAGACCTGGACAAAGTTCTCAAAGTCTGCACGGACTGGTATTGCTTGGTGAGATACAGGTGTGTTTGGGAGGAGGGTAAGCTATAGAGCGTCGCAGTCCCGCCCCCTACCAGGGACCAGGAAATTATTCTCCGTTCATTTTCCTCATAGACATTTCAGAAAGTATTTATTTAAAGACGTTTACGCCGCGGACAAAGCCAACTCGAGTCGTGACAAATCATGACAACAAACACAATTTTTGGGTCCGAAAAAATAATTAGAAAGAAGAAAAAAAACGGCAGGTTACAACACTTTTTTTGTTGTTTTTCTTCTTTGTAATTATTTGTTTGGTCCAAAATATTGTTTGTGTTGTCATGAGTTGTCACGACTCGAGTTGGCTTTGTCCGCGGCGTAACCGTCTTTAAATAAATACTTTAAGAAATGTCTATGGGAAAAATGCATTGGGTTTCATTTCCTGGTCCATGGTAGGGGGTGGGACTGCGACGCTCTATTGGGGTACTTATACCTGGTAGCTTTGGTTGGAAAACCCCATTTCTCTGTATGGTTCACTGGTGCTTTAAGTTTAAATGTTGTTGACAGTGTTGAATTTCAGACACTGAGGCTGTGTACAGGTGTGACTTGTAGTTGTAGTCCAGGAAGGAAGTGAGACCACATTTTCATTACAGATTTTGGTCATGAACATGGCGTCATGACTACAATATCTAACACATACTGTATTACACACACATAAAACCCCAGGAAAGTGTTTCTTGTGTCCTAAACATCATTCAAATAAGGTCTGGTTGCAAAAGGGGTGAAGTGGCCCTTTAATATTGTTGCTGACTGTATGCCCTGTTTTGGACCAACATAATGGCCTGTAATGATCTGTGTGGTTTTATGGTGCCTCTGTGAGCCTGAGTGATGGGGAGTACAGTGTTTGTTATTAACCCTAGTGTAATGGCGAGGAGACCAGGGCAAGGTTCAGCAAAATAGGCTGATAGCCAAGTTTAAAAATTACATGAAGTGTGAAACAAAACCATGGTTTTGGAATGCGTGTTGATTATGTGTTGAGCTCTGGACATCGTGTGAGGTGAGTAGATACTAAACAAACATGTTTCATGTGAGTGTATATGACGGTAGCATGGCGGTCATTACTACTGCAGCAACAAAACTAGCAAGCGGATCTCAAAGGCCCCTTTGGCAGCGAAGACTTGGGAGGGAACATGATTGCTATGGTGGGAGTTGAGGTAGCTAAACTGCTACTCGTGGTTGTGGAGTTAAAACACTCCATTCTCCTACTTGGCTGTGAACTTGTACCACAGAGTCCAACACTGAGAATGTCATTATCCATGTCAGACTCCCCGCTTGTCAATAGGCGTACCGTGGTCAGCCATAAGATAGGAAATCAAATCACTCGAACGGTCACAACTGTATCACGCGTTGAACGAGTCTGCGACAACCTTTTATATATAGTGGACAGATAATAAAAATGCTGCTTCTGTTGAAATGACATAACGTGACTATAAAAGTAATCCTAAAGCCTACAGTAAAATTGTGTCATACCGGAAATCCCGTCCTCCCTGTAATGTTCTTTTCCCCCGGTGTTGAAAAACATAAATCAGGTTTTGATTGATTGATTGAAAATGTTATTAACAGTTTGCAGAATTACAGTACATTTCAAGCACAAACTCAATACAAAGGCTGTTAACTGTGAGTGGACGACCCAATTAAGCATTACACTTGTTTACAACAGGGTCCACCATGTTCAATTCATGCTAATTGCGTGATGCAGTAACGTTTCAAAGTAAAGTTTGAACAGTGTGTGACAGGAAAGCATGTCACAACATTCAGTAACAATAACAATAGTTACTATGTTTAAAAGTATGTGTCAAACTTGTGTTAAATTGTCTGGACATACTTGTGCCACATGTTCATATGTTCCTCACATATTTCCCATCGTACTTTGAAGCAGAATAACAATTGTCACTGTTAATGAATGTTGTCACTCGATCTCCTTAGTTTATTTTAAAAAATCACACCCGTGTGAACTGAGTGGTGTAAGGTCTGTCTGACGTAATGAAATCATGTCTGACGTAATGAAATCACACCCGGGTGTGATTTCATTACCTGGCTTTGTTTGTGCAGAAAAAATGAGCATGGTTGCTATGGTCACCCTGTTCACCCGGGTGTGATTTCATTACGTCATTACAACAGGGTGAACATAGCAACCATGCTCATTTTTTCTGCACAAAAAAGCCAGTTGTAGGAGTGGTTTACACCACTCAAAAAAATTAAAAAATAAATTAACTTCAATTTATAGTCACGTGATTCTCTCTAGGGACTCTCTAGGGAAACAAATGTATGCAATGTCCTTTTTTGGAGATGGATGTGGGGTGAAGTGAGGGCAGGAACTAAGGCCAAGCCTGCAGATTAATGCGTTTATCCATAGTTCCTGGTCTAATGAAGACGGATGCCTTTTTAAGCTGCCTAGTCTTATCTAGTTGCTTATGCATTGTAGAGTGAAAGCGAATGAAGAGGGACCTGAAGTCAACCTACGACTGGCTCAAAGCTGAGCCCTTTTTAAATGCTTGGATTGATGGGAGTGAAAGGCCCAAAGTAAACCCATCCCGTTGAGCGAATACAGATCATCCTAGCCTGTGTCACTTTCAATGCAGCCACCAGCGACATCGGTAGAGGTGGGAGGAATGTGGAAATCATCATCCCGTCCCCTCCCTCCCATTGACCCCACACACCCACTCCTTTTTTTTTTTTATTAGTTACAACTTCCCCTTGGTCCTTTGGTAACTGGAGAGCCGGCCGCCCATCCCCATTCATTGTCTCCCTGTGTGGGTGAAATGTGAGTAGGTGTGCAGCCGGAGGAAGGCCCGCCACCGTTGGCCCGTTACCGCTGGAAAGTGTGCCATAACTGGGATTGTCATGTCTCGGCTGCTCGGTGTGAAAAGGCTCCTGAACTTGGAGCTGCAGAGGGTGTGGAGAAGGTGGAGTCGGTGAGGAAATGAGGCTGCATTCCAGCACTCATTTATGGAGTGTCTTAACTTTCTCTCTCCCCTGACTGAGCAGAGAAAGTCCTACCTTTATCTAGAACCCGACCATTGCCAGAGTTTTGGCTCCAATCAAGATTCTGGAGAGTCTTGACCTTTTAACCGATATTTAGTTAAAAACATAATTAAGTTAATTTAAAAAAAAAAAAGATTACATAATTTTGAAATCAATGTGAAATTTTGATTCCAATTTTCCTTTGTGTTTTAAAAATAGCGAATCTTCATTGTAATGCGTTTTAACCTTGTACCTGTAACCTGTAGATATTTGTTTTAAATGTAAGAAATCGAATGGTTACATTTCGGGACATCAATGTTGCACAAGTGCAGTCGTCAAAAAAAGTTAAAAAAAGGCAGTCATATTGGATGCATCTGTGCTGCTCTAGTTCTGGAAGCATCTGTGCTGCTCTAGTTCTGGAAGCTGTCACTAGAAGCAAATTAACAGAAAGTTCTTGAACAACCGACCACGATATCCCCTCAGAGTTCGCAGCGATTTCCATAGGATATTAAAACACCATTATAGAAAGATGATTACTTTTTAATTTGTTACTAGTCAGATGAATATCCCCCCCCCCCCCCCCCCCCCCCCCAACCTGTCACTTTTCAGTCAGCATACTGTGCATACAACTGAATGATGCTTACATAACTCCTTACCCCTTTGGCATTCCCAGGTGCCAGACTGCGGTTTTTGAGTCACTGGGGAAGGATATTGACTTCGGCAGGCTCTCCCATGGACCGCAGAGCTCGGTATCCATTAACACGTCGACAAAACTACAGAGTCAGTGCGTCACCTCCCAGGCCTGGGTCTCATGTGACCAGACAAGGCTTCTTTTATTATTAATTTGCAGGAGACTTGTTACCTTTTTTTCCCTTCCCTTTTTCTTCCCCGTAGCTTGGAACGGCTTTTTTGGCAAGTGACGCGTGTGTGAGAACATGTCTGCTCCAGTAATACTGGGCTTCAAAGTTCACACACTTGCCCGAGTGCTGCGAGTGTTTGAGTGAACTGCTTGTGTTGTAACTCCACTCCAGGCAGACTGTTTTGAAATAACAGTATACGATCAAAGTGCTATCCTGGTCAAAGGGAGGTTAGGTAAATGAAACATGGTTGAGGCTTGTTATGGGAACCCCAAGCCAGTCTAGAAAAATAATACAGCTTCTGCTTACAGTAATAGTAGCTGTAATAATAATAATCTTAATTTGGTTTCTGCCTTTAAAATATGTTTGCAAGGTGTTGTACTAACAGTCAAATATAAGGAGACATAATTACAATTTAAAATGGCTATGAACCAACTACCACCTGTTAAACACCAGGCTAAAGCTGAAGAATAGTACGTATAAATCAAGATAACATTGCTACATTTTCCCCCAAAACGGGTCCTTAGTAACAACGGTTTCTTTTGATGCTGCAATTCCGGACTTATTTGAATTAATAAAACATGATTTGAACCAGTCTGTGTGTGTAATAGTGAAGAGTATGTTATTGTCAATACAGTAGAACTAGTATTATGTGCAGTGGTTGGTGGTTGTCTTTCTGCTAGACACTGTACTGGTGTTGTTGGTTAGTACAGTGAGTGGTTCTCAACCTTTTCAGGCCGCGACCTTAGAGTATAAATATAATGGAGACGTCACCGAGAGGAAACCCTGAGTCGAAATGGACATAGTGGCCGAAAGTGGCATTGCAGCTCGAGCCAGCACTATGCATTGTGCTCGGTCACGTCATGGCCGATGACACGTGAACGCTATGTTTCATACGTGAATGCGCGCAATGATAGTCAACGGCCAGCGCGTTCACGATTTGGCCCAATCCATCCCAGAATGCACTCTGTTCCTACCCGGAAGGAGGAGTGAAATCGCCTCATGCGCTTTTGAGCAACTTAATGCAAGTGGATGGGAGGAGAAATCCGGTGACTTCTCTATTAATATATACTCTAAGGCTGTGACCCCCAAAATAATCTGATATTTGCACTGGGGGCGTGTCAGGGCTTGTCAGGGCTTGTCAGGGCGTGTCAGGGCGTGTCAGGGCTGTAATTAAAGTGTTCTATATGATGACAGCTTTACATAGCGAACAGGATAAGGAAAGCAACCATCAAACAGGGCTGACAAGCACTTGGGATGTAGGAGTTGAGTTGACTTCCACAGATAAATGGAAAAAATAGCTGATCTACAAGCTCACAACTCCTGTCAGTGTGATTTCCCCCCCTCTTATATTATTTGACAATAGAGCGTCGCAGTCCCGCCCCCTACCATGGACCAGAAAATGAATCCCAATGCATTTTTCCCATAGACATTTCAAAAAGTATTTATTTAAAGACGGTTACGCCGCAGACAAAGCCAACTCGAGTCGTGACAACTCATGAGAACACAAACAATATTTTGGACCAAACAAATAATTACAAAGAAGAAAAACAACAAAAAAAGTGTTGTAACCTGCCGTTTTTTCCTTCTTTCTAATTATTTTTTCGGCCCCAAAAATTGTGTTTGTTGTCATGATTTGTCACGACTCGAGTTGGCTTTGTCCGCGGCGTAAACGTCTTTAAATAAATACTTTCTGAAATGTCTATGAGGAAAATGAACGGAGAATCATTTCCTGGTCCATGGTAGAGGGCGGGACTGCGACGCTCTATTGGGCCAATGTTTCACTCGTTTTTATAGTATATTTTGTAGATTACTTTTGATGCATTTTTTTATTGTGATATTAAAAATGTCTTTAATTGTCACTTCGCCGTCATCTGGGGACCTCCCTGGGTCCTACAGGTTGAGAATCGCTGGTGTAGGACACGGACTGCTTGACAATACCCTGGACAATAATAGCCCCGCCTGCAGCTCACAAGCCCACTGGCTCCCCTGGCCAAGCAGGGATTCCCTCTTAGGCTAGAATAGATGTTTTAGTTCTCACGTGGGAGACGAGTGTTACCGCTTTCTGTCGGGAGAGGACAGAAAACTTTAAGGATTGTAGCTTTAATAATGTTATTGGGGGAAACTCCATCTGTTGCCCAGCACAACAATATGCTGCCACATAATGTCTAAGGTAGCCCCCTAACCCTAATCCTGCCTCGTCTTTGTTTGTTGCTTTGGCAGGAATCCTATTTGTTCCTGTATGGGGATGTTGGTTTGTAAGAGAGCCCCCCCTGGGGGGTTTGACTCCAGCCGTACGTGCCGTGCATAATCATCAACACTTACTGTAGTTTTCCCTGCTCTTTGGCACAGAAACGTTGGGCTAATGATGCTCCGCTTTTACACTAGGCCAGGTGGTCTCATTCAAAATCTGAGTGATGATTTGTGTATTAACCCATTTTGGGTGGGAACCCCTGTTGGTGCTATGCTTTAGCTATTGAAAAATAGCAGATCTACAAGCTCATAGCGCGCCACCGAGTGGCGCGCTACGAGCTTGTAGGTCTGCTATTTTTGAAAAATCGAAGAACGACTGACATAGAAACATAGCTTTTTCAGAAAACTGTCGGGATGTAGAAGACATTTTTAGAATCTGATCTCAGGTCAAAATGGGTTAAAATAAAACTCCTGGGTGTACACATGGGTATTACCAAATGGGTTCATCTAGACTCTCAGATTTTAGAAATGGGTGAAAAGGCAAAGCACTGGTGTGTTTTACAGTGTTGTAGAATAGATGTCCATTTGCATCCGAGGACACACTGCGATGTAGATGTCCATTTGCATCCGAGGACACACTGCGACGTAGATGTCCATCTGCATCCGAGGACACACTGCGATGTAGATGTCCATTTGCATCCGAGGACACACTGCGATGTAGATGTCCATTTGCATCCGAGGACACACTGCGATGTAGATGTCCATTTGCATCCGAGGACACACTGCGACGTAGATGTCCATCTGCATCCGAGGACACACTGCGATGTAGATGTCCATTTGCATCCGAGGACACACTGCGATGTAGATGTCCATTTGCATCCGAGGACACACTGCGATGTAGATGTCCATTTGCATCCGAGGACACACTGCGACGTAGATGTCCATCTGCATCCGAGGACACACTGCGATGTAGATGTCCATTTGCATCCGAGGACACACTGCGATGTAGATGTCCATTTGCATCCGAGGACACACTGCGATGTAGATGTCCATTTGCATCCGAGGACACACTGCCATGTAGATGTCCATTTGCATCCGAGGACACACTGCCATGTAGATGTCCATTTGCATCCGAGGACACACTGCGATGTAGATGTCCATTTGCATCTGAGGACACACTGCCATGTAGATGTCCATTTGCATCCGAGGACACACTGCCATGTAGATGTCCATTTGCATCCGAGGACACACTGCCATGTAGATGTCCATTTGCATCCGAGGACACACTGCCATGTAGATGTCCATTTGCATCCGAGGACACACTGCCATGTAGATGTCCATTTGCATCCGAGGACACACTGCGATGTAGATGTCCATTTGCATCTGAGGACACACTGCCATGTAGATGTCCATTTGCATCCGAGGACACACTGCCATGTAGATGTCCATTTGCATCCGAGGACACACTGCCATGTAGATGTCCATTTGCATCCGAGGACACACTGCCATGTAGATGTCCATTTGCATCCGAGGACACACTGCCATGTAGATGTCCATTTGCATCCGAGGACACACTGCCATGTAGATGTCCATTTGCATCCGAGGACACACTGCGACGTAAGTCAAGAGTGTAATTGGGGACATTCCTGGTGTTGTTGATCCTCGTCCTTTTGAGCTGGACATGAACACATTTGTCTCGCGAGTTACGTCTCCTAATATTGACACATTGTCTGGATACTAGGCTGAGCGCTGTAATTGATGGATGGAAACTGGCATTCCAGCAAGAGGACATGGGATTGGCTAAAGAGCAATCTTTGACGGCGCTAATCCAGCGGTCAATCCCAGTTGATCAAGACTAATGTGGTAACAGGAAGGAATCCACTCTCTCTGCTGTGACTCTTGTACACAGCAGGAGTCTCTGGGAAACTTTTTAGTTCTGTTCCTAGAGAGTTCTTGGTTGGGGCCCCCCTGACATGGGAGTCAGTAGCGTGGCTTTCTTTCGTAACCGGGCTGGCAGGCCCATCGCATACAGAGAAAGAGAGGAGGAGAGATGGAAAAGAATATCAGGATTTGTAACGCATTTCTTCCAGTGTGCGCCACTGAATGTGACCGAACCACCACCACAAACTATCAGCAAACTATCCACTTCTGCATATCAGTACTCTTGTTGTGGTAGGAGATGTAGGGGTCAAATATTTGTCACACACAGTCACACACCAAGACGGAGCACAAGTGTTTGCAGTATAAGGAGCCTATGTCGATGGAGAGAGTTCTCTATAGCACAGTGGTTCTCAAACCTTTTCATGTTGGCCGTGGACCTCATCTGAAAAGATTAATGTGCCATACAGAATGTGTGTTCTGTATGGCATGTTTTAAAAATGTACCAAATTGTAAAAAATAAATAAAATAAAATAATGATTCCTGTAAAATAGCTCGAACCAGTGCTGGTTATTTAGTTAGGACCCACGACAGTGGTGTTCGATACGAACTTAACCGGGGTGTAGAAACCTCTACTTCAATGCTCTACGGTTGCTTAGCCATTAGCCAGTTATTCTGTCCCATCTAGAAGACTCGTGCCAAAGGTAATAGAAGCTATCCAAAGTATATGGGTGGTAAAGCCAGATACCTTGGTTCGTATGTGTTGACATGTTGGAGATACCGCGTGCGTTGTTTGGTATCTGAGGTTTAGAAGCCATGGGAGCCGCCTTTTATGCTGTGCAAGTCTAGTGTCACAATGATGTCTCCACTGTTTATATCCATCTTTGGACTTTCCACATTAATCTGATGTCGGCGGTGGATATCGCTGTTGTCTCCATATATGGGGCTATAGGTTATCCCCATATATGGATCTCTAAGTGAAAGCCTTCGCAACAGCCACCCCCAGATTTCCCATGGAAATATGTAAAATATCAAGAAGGCTCGAATCCCCATATATGGAGCTCTAAGTGCAAGCCTTCGCAACAATTCCACAATCTGTTGTTGTCTCTCAACAGATTTTGATGCTACATTTACTATAATTTAGCTGGGCACCCCCGTGGAATCTCCTTAAAGACTCCTGGGGGACCCCACTTTGAGAACCATTGCTGTGTGTGTGTGTGTGTGTGTGTGTGTAATTTGTGTGCGCACTGACAGCAAGCCAAGGACCTTAATCCTCTAAATATTGTGGTATTTGGCACATTGGTCAACGCCAACTATGTGATTTTCTTTTGGTACATAAATCGTCTTCTAACAATCATGCCTCCAGGATATGGACACATGATGTCCCGTGAGACTATGGATGTGTCCGTCCAGCTTATTACTACTAAGTAAACTATGCACTGGTCTGGTACTAGCTAGTTAGATGTGTGCACAGTAAACTATGCACTGGTCTGGTACTAGCCAGTTGGATGTGTGCACAGTAAACTATGCACTGGTCTGGTACTAGCCAGTTGGATGTGTGCACAGTAAACTATGCACTGGTCTGGTACTAGCCAGTTGGATGTGTGCACAGTAAACTATGCACTGGTCTGGTACTAGCCAGTTGGATGTGTGCACAGTAAACTATGCACTGGTCTGGTACTAGCCAGTTGGATGTGTGCACAGTAAACTATGCACTGGTCTGGTACTAGCCAGTTGGATGTGTGCACAAGATGCTAGATTAACACCAAGACATTTAGAATCATCAACAAGACAGCATGCAGCAAAACCCCTAAATCATGGAGTCTTGGGGAGCAACGGGAGCTGTCAAAAAATGTATTACAGCAATCCCGGTTTATCTTCTTTTACGATTTGTTTTTGGCTTTTCTGCCTTTATTGATAGATACAAGTGAAGAATGACAGGAAAGAGGGAGAGAAAGACATGCAGCAAAGGTCGTCATGGATGGGACTCGAACTTGGCCAGAGCCTATATGTGCCTTGCCATGCGCCTGGACCACTCGGCCAGCAGGCCTAGTGGTTTATATCATTAAAAATGACCTCAATATGCCTATACATGTCCTTGGCACCCCACGTTTTTATTGAGATGTAGATCAGCTATTTGAAGTATTTTAAAATGTTTTTAAATATAGTAAAAAATAAAGAGAATCTCCGCACACTCAGATCTGTGCACAATCAATGTATTTACATCAAATATAGTAAAAACTAAGTTTAGGGATAAGGGGTAAAATAGGGCCCTTAATGTTATCCTCTCAGTCTGAGCTGTCGCAACTTGTAAGTCAGTATTTAGATCCTTTTGACACAGTTTAGAGTGACGACGTTTGCCACCACGTACTGTTGCTGAAGGAGAATGCTGGGGTAGGAGAATGATGTTTTGGGGCGATTGGATCGGGACATCCCTAGTACTGAATTTATCATTAAATATGTTGTGTGAGTGCATGGGTCGAGAGACCAATCTGTCTAGTTATTCTCCAGCTCATCATTCTCATGCAGAATGTGTGGGACCCCTAGGGCCGATTCATACTCCTATTTTACCGCTGTTTCGGCGCTGTAGTGCCGAAATGATTTCGGCTCGTCAGAAATTTTCAGTAGCACTGAAGAGCCGACTTTAGGACGGTCCCCGCCCCCCCGAACCTCAAATGACGTCACATTGTAGGCTCTACAGAGCCGAACCCACTTTTATTCGGCTCTAAAATAGGAGTATGAATCGGCTCTGAGGTCTGAGGTCTCATTCTTGAGGCTATGCACAGGCATGCTCCTCCTTCATGCCATTACTTTCCAGTTTCATTTACAATTGACTTTTGTAGCTGCAATGATGTAATGACAGTGCTTTTATTATCTCTCTTCCCATTGCCCCAAAGCCTTTTTCATACTTTTCAACCCCAAAGCAATGCCAGCACATGCCCACGACAGAGAGAGAGAGATGGAGAGAGGTAGAGGCATGCCTCCTGGTAGAGATTTTCACTCCGATCAGTGATGAACACTGCTTTCTATTCATGGTTGTAAATTGGTTGGTTGTCACAACGGATTACTTTATACTAGATGTTGCTTCTCAGAATCAAAAGGGCTTGGATTTTATGGTATTATTAATATAAGCATTAAGCAATAATATGTCAACCTTTTTTAATTACCTTTATTTTATTTTTTGGTATTCAGACATCCAGAAATTAGTAAAAATGTTTTTGTTGTCTCTGTGACACATCTAGGGGCCACAATCTGCATTCAAAGATTTTCCTAGAAGCTTTGTCATTGGTAATAAAAAAAAACCCTGCAGAAATGGAGGAATGACTAACCAATCAGGAAGTAGACAGGCATATCGACCAATGACAAAGATTCTAGGAAGATCTTTAAATACAGATTGTGGCCCCTAGGTGTATAACAGAAGATTTTACTCATTGCTAGCTGTCTGAATACAAAAAAAATAAAAAAGGTCATTACAATTGACAAATTATTGCTTAGCAGCTTTAAGTGTATTTCTCGAAAACAAACCTCAACAGAGCAAATCATACTTCATCTACTTCATCCACAACATCTTGCTTCTACTTTAAGCACAGATTTCCTTGGTGAGGAACAACAATCCATATAGACATTCAGTGATTTCAGTCACACCCCCGTGGAGCAAAGTGAAAATCAACAAACATTGAATCATTTATGGGCAGAAGACTCTGTGAGGGAGCGTGTTGTTGGAAGAAGAGCAGAACGGACCGTTTCTGAACTATGTTTGCCTGAGTTTTGTCATTTGCCATTATGTTTTTTTTATTACGTTTTTATTATTATTTTTTTCCATCGTGAAAGCAAAGTAGGATGTCATCGGTCACCATGGTTTCTCCCTAATGGGACGGTTGGGATTTGAGGCAGTGCAGGGTGAAGAGTAACTAAGTACTTTTACTTAAGTACTGTACTTAAGTACAATTTTGAGGTATTTGTACTTTACTTGAGTATTTCCAGCACTTTTACTTCTACTCCACTACATGTTGGAGCCAAAATGTCTACTTTTACTCCACTACATTTATTTGAAAACTTTAGTTACTAGTTACTTTTGGCGATTTTAATTTTGATTAGGAAACATTCCACTTCAACCCCATACATTTCGGGCCAGCAGATCTACAAGCTCACAATGCGTCATGTTGCAATGCATTGTGAGCTTGTAGATCTGCTATTTTCAATAGATTTTCTACACATTTTGAACTTGTGAAATGGGACTTCTGCAATATGAGTACTTTTACTTTTAGTACTTTAAGGAAATGTTGATGCCGATACTTTTGTACTTTTACTAAAGTACATTTTCAATTCCGATACTTTTGTACTTTTACTAAAGTACATTTTCAATTCCGTACTTTTACTTGTAACGAAGTAGTTCTAAATTGCAGTATTGGTACTTTTACTCATGCATTAGTGCATTACACTAGCCTCACGATCCCGCCTATAGTAACGGGAGGGAATGTGTTAATGGCCCCCTGTAGTAATTCTGAGGGGACCCCCTAGGCCTAGGGGTCCCGCCTAGAGGCCTAGGGGTCCCGCGTCCCCTGTTGAAGACCCTTGGTCTAGCTAGCGGGATGATAGGGTTATACACATGTGCTTCCTTAAACCACTCCTGCACTGCATGTGAATTCCTGAGTGTTTAATGACGGCATACTTCCTGAGTGTTGATAGCAACACGGTCTCCTCTGTTGAGTGTACAGCGCAGATAGCAACACGGTCTCCTCTGTTGAGTGTACAGCGCAGATAGCAACACGGTCTCCTCTGTTGAGTGTACAGCGCAGATAGAGCGCAGATAGCAACACGGTCTCCTCTGTTGAGTGTACAGCGCAGATAGCAACACGGTCTCCTCTGTTGAGTGTACAGCGCAGATAGCAACACGGTCTCCTCTGTTGAGTGTACAGCGCAGATAGCAACACGGTCTCCTCTGTTGAGTGTACAGCGCAGATAGCAACACGGTCTCCTCTGTTGAGTGTACAGCGCAGATAGCAACACGGTCTCCTCTGTTGAGTGTACAGCGCAGATAGCAACACGGTCTCCTCTGTTGAGTGTACAGCAACACGGTCTCCTCTGTTGAGTGTACAGCGCAGAGTAACTGTAGTCACCTCATTGCACTTAATGTCTGATTTACTTGGTCGCGTATCGCGTCGCATACTGAAAATAGCAGAATGCTCACAATGCATCACATTGCGACGCACTGGGGCCTTTTTTCCTATGCATGACGACACCAGTGCGCACCTACTGTAAGTATACATCAGGTCTGCGTTGATATAACTGGCTAAGGCTCCAGCTGAAGTGTCTGTTCACATCATGACCATGTTTGTGTCTTGTTGTCTTTAGCTCAAATGATTTGTGTTGACATTTCAGTTTTGAGTCCTGCTCGTTACGTTACCCTTCTATTCCTAGATCATTGGGTAATGTCCTACTTAAGAAAAGAACAGCTTTCATTGTCTCCACCAGGCCGAAGGCATGGGGAGAGAGTATGTTTTGCACTCCGTCCGTGTGTGTGTGTGTGTGCGTCCGTCCGTCCTTCCGTCCGTCCTTCCTTCCTTCCGTCCGTCTGTTACCAGCTAATCTCCGGCACCGTTAACCCGGTCGATGCCAAACTTTGCACACACACTCCCTGGATGCCAACGATGAACCTCTGCCCCGCATTTTCCAGAACGGCCTGTTATAGCGCCACCATGAGGCAGCTTTTCACATTGTTTACCTAAAACTGCACCGATCTGCGTGAAACGTTGCATGCACACTCCCTAGAGGCCAAGGACAAACCTTTGACCTGCATTTTCCACATCTGCCTTTTATAGCGCCACCAGGAGGCCGAATTTTGTAAAACACATTTTTGGATATTACTCCTCCAGATTCTGTCCAAAAATCGTTACACAGTATCTCTATGGTCATGTGCTCAAGTCGGATCTGTCCGATATTTCATATTCCATCCTAATTGGCTATAATTGGCTTTCACAGTTTGCAAGATTGCCCCGTTTTGAACAAAAGCCTCAAATCATGAACGCAGCATGCAATTTACGTGAAATCTTTCACACATTTTCTTACTAGGCTGAGGAATATATCCCACCCTTTTCACATTGGCCTGTTATAGCGCCACCAACAGGTTGATTTTTGCAAAACACATTTTTGGAACAAAATGCCTCAAATCATCCAATTGCCATCAAAGGCAAACACATTACTTATTTATATTACTCCTAAACATTTTGCCAAACATCTCACACAGTCCTATCCTCCTGGTGGAGACCTGTGCCCAGAAGGGCACTTTTTCTAGTTTGATTCTCTGTCTCGACTCTGAGGTGGATCCTTGTTGCATTAAACGTGCGATTAACAACAGCGTTGCCATTTTGTTGTACGTCGCGGGTAGTGAAGATGTTCCCATCGGCCTGGAATCTCTCAGCGTTATTTGGAAACATCCCCCCGGCTGCTTAAAGCTACCACATTACATAATGATGAGAGAGGCACTCTGCAACTCCTGTCCTCCATTATATTTCAAATAAAGACCATATGCCTCCGGATCGTAAATCAGGAGCTTCTCGCTCCGTCTCGTCTGCCCCTCTCTGTCTCACGGCGATCCGATGTAGAACAGCTGGATGGGCCGCTGCGCTGCGGTGTCTTTTCATTTCCCAGGACTCTTCTCTCTCTGGCTGCATCCAGCTCTGCTGTTTACATCAGCTCAGCAAATCCCAGCTATGCCTGAGGCCGAATCTGGAAACGCCTTCTAGGGCCTGACCTAAGGTTTCTAAAAACCTTCAAATTCGGATTAATTATTTTTTAAATAGTTATGTTGCTACATGTATAGCAATAGCTGATGAGACGCAGGGAGCGCGCCGGCATCAAGGGTAGAACAACGTATACGTTGCATCAGGCATCAATGGGTTAATGTCCGACTAAAGTTACGTAAAGTAATATTTCTGCCTTAATAAGCAGATATTTTGCCCTCAAATGTAAAATGCACTTTTGTTCACCTTTTGTCGGTGTTTGGCTGCCAGCCTGAGGCTTTCCGACCAGAAACACTCAAACCAACTAGCTAAATATTAGACCACCAACATTCAAACCAACAAGCTACACCGGCAGTAATCAAACCACGGGCACAACACCAGAGAGAACTCCAATGAGACATTCCCATGGAATGGGGATGAACTGCCATAACTACCATAAATTGTGTTTTAATCCTGTCTGTGATGTTGGATTCTGTCGGAAGTTCCCTGTATTCCTCAATGGGTGGTAGTGACTTGTGAGGAGGCGCATCCAGCGAAATCCGGAATTACACTCGATGTAAACTTGATGTAAGGCGTTCGGCCACAGGTGGGATTAAAACACATATAGGTTCAAACTGTTGCCTCTATTGAAAAATATGGACTAATACAGTACATTGCACAAACTCTCCAGATCGCTAGTTAACATTTGTAAGCAACTTATGTTTTGCATTTGTACATGTTCAGAGAAATGCAGGCTTTACTGGTAAAAGTCCCTGACAGATGGTCCCTAAGACTCGGAGATATAAAAATGTCAAAATCGATAAAAATACATCTATGATAGCCTTGATCTATGGCTATAGCTGCTGTAGCCTTGGTAGCAGTTACAAACGTCATATGTATCTTTGTATCTTCACGTTGCTTGGCTTATATTTAAATCAAATGGTAGCCTCTATCTTTGTAGCTGCTAGTGTGAACGCAGCATTAATTTGGGTGGGAACCCCTTTTGGTGTTTTAAACATTGTTATAATTTAGCTATTGAAAAATAGCAGATCTATAAGCTCATAGCGCGCCACCGAGTGGCGCGCTACGAGCTTGTAGGTCTGCTATTTTTGAAAAATCGTGAAAATGTGCCTCAAATTTGGAATATATTTTTTCAGAACAAACGTTTTTTACTCAAATCTTTGCTTCTGGGGAGGTCCCTGGAACAACATATTTTCAGATGGGGGTCTCGGAAGCCAATTACAGATCATTTTTGGGGTCCTTGACATGAAATATTGAGTGATATAGGCCTAGAAACATAGGTATTTCAGAAAACTGTCAGGATTTAGAAGACTTTTTTTCCCCCAGGCCTACATGGGTTAAACATGAGTTTGGTAGGGAATGCAGGGGCCTTTGGTCTTTGCTTCATCCTTGGTGTTTCTCACACCCCATGGATCCACTACAGCCCCTGTTTAACCCATTCAGGCCTGACGTCGAAATTTAAAAAAAAAAGTTTTCTAAATCATGACAATTTTCGGAAAGATTTGAGGCACATTTTAACGATTTAAAAAAAATAGCAGACCTACAAGTTCATAGCGCGCCACTCGGTGGCGCGCTATGAGCTTGTAGATCTGCTATTTTTCAATAGCTAAATTATAACAATGTTTAAAACACCAAAAGGGGTTCCCGCCCCAAAATGGGTTAATGGTTAATGTGGTTAAACGCTAACGTGACATGGATGCGTTCCAGGTCTCAATGGATTAAGTGATGCGACTTTGTAGTCATGAGCCACCTACGCTTAACTGATTCCCCTTGATACGTCTTTGACTGGTGAGATATGTAGGGCAGTGACTCATACCGAAGCGGGTTTGACGCACATAATGTTGTTGCCATGTAATTGAATTGTCTAACTTGGAGAATAAAACCTATACCAAATGGAATGAGCTGCCATCTGAAGCACTCTCACACACTCACAACATTCATACAATTGCCAGTAAATCCTTGAAAATAAATGGAAAATGCTTTTGGTGGTGGTAGTCGGCTGTTGAAATCAGAAGGGGAGAGGATAATTGGACATCATTCTTTGTAAGTGAAATGGATGGGGAGAGTGTGTATGGCGATGGATGACACTGAAATTGAGCTATTGGAAATGAAAATCTGAAAAGCTACTATTCAGGACTTCCTGCATGATTCGAGAATTTAGAAAAAGGAATGGAAAGAAAGATGTTTAAGAAATAATGAAAATAGCAGATGTATACCTGTTGTGAGCTTGTTTTGGTATTTCCAATATTAAATAAGACTCAAGTGGATCATTCATACTGTCTTTTTTTTGAGTGGTGCAACCACTCCAAGGAACAGCAATGTCTGTGACTATGTGTTAACCTATGTTTGTGTGTGACTCATGTGAGACAGATAGATAGTATTGCACTGTTGCCAGAGAGAGAGAGGAGAGAGAGAGAGGGAGAGGGAGAGGGAGAGAGGGAGAGAGGGAGAGAGGGAGAGAGAGAGAGAGAGAGAGAGAGAGGGAGAGGGGGAGGGAGAGAGAGAGAGAGGGAGAGAGGGAGAGAGAGAGGGAGAGAGGGAGAGAGAGAGAGAGAGAGAGAGGGGATTTGCACCACTCAGTTCACATGGGTGTGATTTTTTTTTTGTTACGTTTGGGGATCTTTTGGGTCTTGAGCTGAAAGGTTTAATGTGAACTTCACTTTGGAGTAGCAGATCTCAGCAAACCATGATTCCACTGGTCTCTCTCGGTATTCCTGGCGCTTCCCATGTGTGTCTCCATCCATGTCTGCTTTGGACATCATGTTTTATTTGTGCTCCGTGGGCTCTGTGCTCTACATACACCCTGTCTGCTCAGTGGGCTCTGTGCTCTACATACACCCTGTCTGCTCCGTGGGCTCTGTGCTCTACATACACCCTGTCTGCTCCGTGGGCTCTGTGCTCTACATACACCCTGTCTGCTCCGTGGGCTCTGTGCTCTACATACACCCTGTCTGCTCAGTGAGCTCTGTGCTCTACATACACCCTGTCTGCTCAGTGAGCTCTGTGCTCTACATACACCCTGTCTGCTCAGTTGGCTCTGTGCTCTACATACACCCTGTCTGCTCCGTGGGCTCTGTGCTCTACATACACCCTGTCTGCTCAGTGAGCTCTGTGCTCTACATACACCCTGTCTGCTCCGTGGGCTCTGTGCTCTACATACACCCTGTCTGCTCCGTGGGCTCTGTGCTCTACATACACCCTGTCTGCTCAGTGGGCTCTGTGCTCTACATACACCCTGTCTGCTCCGTGGGCTCTGTGCTCTACATACACCCTGTCTGCTCCGTGGGCTCTGTGCTCTACATACACCCTGTCTGCTCCGTGGGCTCTGTGCTCTACATACACCCTGTCTGCTCCGTGGGCTCTGTGCTCTACATACACCCTGTCTGCTCCGTGGGCTCTGTGCTCTACATACACCCTGTCTGCTCCGTGGGCTCTGTGCTCTACATACACCCTGTCTGCTCCGTGGGCTCTGTGCTCTACATACACCCTGTCTGCTCCGTGGGCTCTGTGCTCTACATACACCCTGTCTGCTCCGTGGGCTCTGTGCTCTACATACACCCTGTCTGCTCCGTGGGCTCTGTGCTCTACATACACCCTGTCTGCTCCGTGGGCTCTGTGCTCTACATACACCCTGTCTGCTCCGTGGGCTCTGTGCTCTACATACACCCTGTCTGCTCCGTGGGCTCTGTGCTCTACATACACCCTGTCTGCTCAGTGGGCTCTGTGCTCTACATACACCCTGTCTGCTCCGTGGGCTCTGTGCTCTACATACACCCTGTCTGCTCAGTGAGCTCTGTGCTCTACATACACCCTGTCTGCTCAGTGAGCTCTGTGCTCTACATACACCCTGTCTGCTCCGTGGGCTCTGTGCTCTACATACACCCTGTCTGCTCAGTGGGCTCTGTGCTCTACATACACCCTGTCTGCTCCGTGGGCTCTGTGCTCTACATACACCCTGTCTGCTCCGTGGGCTCTGTGCTCTACATACACCCTGTCTGCTCAGTGGGCTCTGTGCTCTACATACACCCTGTCCTTGGTCTTCTTGTATGTTGCTGTTATGGTGATGCCTGACTCTCTGAGTCTAGCAGACGTGATGCTGTTGGCAGCTCTGTGGGAAAACTGCTGCGTGTTCTCTGTGGGTTTCAAGGGATCACTATCTGAGATCCCAGCACACAAGCACATGGTCACACGTTATGCACGCACACACGTGCACACGCACGGACGCGCCTATACATGTGTGTATGCGCTGCACAGAACAGCTGATAGCCTATAAGCCTATATTGTTTATAGTGTATGAGAGTTTTATGCTGCATTCACATGGAATCAGGCAAGCGGTAGACGGCAAAATAAAACATCAAAACATGTTTTATTTAATTTTTTTAATAATATTTGTACATTTAAAAACATTGGTGACTATAATCTAGCATTCTAGCTGATCTTGAGACCTACAAAAACGAGGTCAACTAGTAGATTTACTAGTTGAATAGTCGACTAGTTGAATAGTCGACTAGTTGCTCAAAGCCCACGAAACGAGCACACGCGCGACAATTTCACGGAACCGCGCCCACGTACATACGCTTGCGTTGTACAGAAAAAAACCCCGCAGGTCTCATTGAAAATGAACTATAGGCTGAGTAGGCACGTTAAATCACTGCCCGTTTACTTTTAAAGGACCTTAAAAATAATCAGACAACTTCTTTACTGTGCTGCAGTAGCGAAACTAAAAAAGTTTGCTTTGGACGAATCTCTTCTTTGAGGGTGGAGGATGGTGCAGACTGCAGGACACCACAGGGTGGACACCACAGGGTGGAGGATGGTGCAGACTGCAGGACACCACAGGGTGGACACCACAGGGTGGAGGATGGTGCAGACTGCAGGACACCACAGGGTGGAGGATGGTGCAGACTGCAGGACACCACAGCAGGCAGTTACGGGCAGTAGAGCTATTATTTCCCCGTCTATGTCTCAGTCCCCGTCGCTTTCTTCTGTCTCGCTCCTGTGTGGCCCCACCATGGCATGTTTGCTCTGTGATGATGACCTGAGATTGCTTAACAAGTTACAACACGCATACTGTATGTACTCAGTACTGACGGCTCGCTCTCTGTCTCTGTGTGTTTGTCCAGGAAGACTCGGCCCTTTAACGTTAAGGGCCTGGACTGGACAAGACCCCAGTGTGGCCTGACAGAGAGACGGACAGAGAATCGTAAGTACACTGGCATCCCTTAAATGCACCTTCACAGGTTTTTTTATGGTCATGTTATGGTTTTTATGTTGCTAATTAAATGACCACTTATCTTCATATCATTGGTCCTCAGTCCTCACTAATGTTCATGATAAAAATAAAGAAGAATCTACTCAGTCTGTGTCTCATGGGAGGGCTGTTACAGTTCAGAAACCCGTCCACCAGTGACATCATTGTTAGGCAGATTTTTTTTAAAACAAGATTTAGATTTTTATTATTAGCATTGCAACTTTTCAGGAAAAGAGAGCCTGCAGTTTCTATTAGCTTGGATTCCCCATCGATGATGTCACTGGACGTTTTTTCTGAGCTGCTCACAGCCCTCCCATGAGACAGACGGAGTAGAGAAAACATCAGACCTGTCTGAAGTGACATACAGACATAGGGATGGACATAGAGACATTGCTGTTCCTTGGAGTGGTTGCACCACTCAAAAATAGTGACATTTTATCATGAACATTAGTGAGGATATGAAGGTAGGTTGAAATGTGGTGAAGTGGTCATTTAAGGCTCTGTTCCATTCTGGTCAAACAGAGTCAGAGTGCTCATATTCTGCATGTTGGCTCACTGGAAAACACTGCTACACAAGTGGGTCTCAACGTGGGGTCGAGGGACCCCATGGTTCCTTGATGGCGTTCCAAATGGCCACCTACGGGTGTGTAACTCTGTCTGAGAGAGTACAAATTACAGGGTCCGTTTGGTTCCATTTGTACACTCGAAGATATGGGGGGTCCTTGAAATAAAAAATGTTTGAGAACCACTGCTACACGAAATGCAACACAGCCTTCTTTAGAATCATTGGTAACAGCATTGTGGCTGCTGTGCATGCCACACATAGGGCCCTATTATGCGTGTCTTAAGTACCAGGTCTTATTACTAAACTTAAGACCTGGAGGCGTGATCAATGCCATTTGGCTATTCTGAGTGGCCAAACAGCATTGACCACGCCTCCAGGTCTTAAGTTAAGTCATAAGACCTGGTACTTAAGACACGCAAAATAGGGCCCCATAGTGTGTCATAGTGGATATGGAGCATTGGACTCCTTTGAGGTCCAATTAAGTGTGTGTGTGTGTGTGTGTGTGTGTGTGTGTGTGTGTGTGTGTGTGTGTGTGTGTGTGTGTGTGTGTGTGTGTGTGTGTGTGTGTGTGTGTGTGTGTGTGTGTGTGTGTGTGTGTGTGTGTGTGTGTGTGTGTGTGTGGTGCTAGTATGCAGTGCGTAGTGTGTACTTGCTCCATATCTTAACACTGAAGTTGTTACTCTCTCTCTCTGGTAGTGTAGGTGGGAGAAAGTATGCATTTTAGTTACTTTTATCAGGGTTAAAGATTAAAGGTCATAGGTCAATTTAGATTAGAAATCCAGAGATTTTGAAGTTGTGTACATTTGTGCCTCTGTGGGGGGTATTTATATGCAAATAGCATGACCAATGGCATTGCAAGACTAAACAATGAACATCAATGATGATGTTTAGGTGAAAAAAGAATAGGAAAAAAAATAAAAATGTTACAGAGAAGCATCGTTGGGTCTTACCGGGTTAATGGCTATTGTTTGCGGTTGACTAAAGGAGCGTCCTATTGGCTTGATGGTTTCCATAGCTGCACTCTCTGCATAGCTGGCGCCCAACTGTTTCTGGGCGCCAGCTATCGAACCAGACACTAATCTAATAGAGCCCGGTCAATATATTGCGTAGTATTTGGCTTTTTTTTTTTTTTTTTATCAACCTTGGACTCTACTGAATTGTAGTTCTGGTGATGAGCGTTCAAAGCTAGTAGTTCTGGTGATGGGCGTTCAAAGCTAGTAGTTCTGGTGATGAGCATTCAAAGCTAGTAGTTCTGGTGATGGGCGTTCAAAGCGAGTAGTTCTGGTGATGAGCGTTCAAAGCTAGTAGTTCTGGTGATGAGCATTCAAAGCTAGTAGTTCTGGTGATGAGCGTTCAAAGCTAGTAGTTCTGGTGATGGGCGTTCAAAGCTAGTAGTTCTGGTGATGAGCGTTCAAAGCTAGTAGTTCTGGTGATGGGCGTTCAAAGCTAGTAGTTCTGGTGATGAGCGTTCAAAGCTAGTAGTTCTGGTGATGGGCGTTCAAAGCTAGTAGTTCTGGTGATGGGCGTTCAAAGCTAGTAGTTCTGGTGATGGGCGTTCAAAGCTAGTAGTTCTGGTGATGGGCGTTCAAAGCTAGTAGTTCTGGTGATGGGCGTTCAAAGCTAGTAGTTCTGGCGATGAGCGTTCAAAGCTAACCATTGTTGACTATGCAACAATAGCAGATATACAAGCTCTTGTATATTGGGGGTCTCCCTGGCACACATTTATTTCAGTTGGGGGTCCGCCGCGGCCAAATAGATATAATTGTGGGGGTCCTTGGCATAAAACGTCTTGGGTCTTAATGTGTTATGTATTACATTATGATGTAAATCATACGTGTATAACTCAAGGCTTTAGGGAGGTTTTACCTAGGCTAGCCTGTTGGTGTTTGCGACTAGCATCCTGGCCTTCCATATTATTAATGCTGCTTCCCCCCCCCCCCCCCCCCCTGCTTGTGGGTGCATAGATGATATTGACATGCTTGTGGGTGCATAGATGATATTGACATGCAGAATGATCTTTTAATGCATAACCGATAACACCCATCTCGGTGTAGAAAGAGTTTTAATTACAGTTTCAGATGGCCCTCTTCTCCATCGTTTTTGGATACCATTTTGGCTGGACTGTCTGGTTGGCCTGTCAAATACTTTCTTCATAAAAGTTTAGAGTGTAGCACAGTCAGTGTGGTAGAAATGGCACCTAGACAGAAAACATGCATTTCCCTTGGGGATTCCAAGAACTATGTTTCATGTCATAAAATATTTAATGCCAGAGAAGATGCTGTAAATCTCATGGAAAACGGTTTGCATACATCTGAGCAGCATGGAGCGCAGTCTACACAAGACTGCTTTCCTGACAGAAAAGTGAAAAATGCTCCCAGACATCATCCCGATATGAGGGAGAGGAAAAACGGAGTCCCAGCCAAGAACGTTGGTCTGCTGGGACAAACGGCTCGCCTTGGCCGCAGGTCTAATCCATTTGGGAGAAGCGTTTATTGTACCTGAGCCACCATTTGAGGAAGTCCAGGCCGCCGTGTGTTTGTCTACTGCGATGAAAGAGAGAGGATGTTCCAGAGAGCAAAAGAGGAGCCAGACAGACAGACATGGGCCTGACGGGATGTGCGCCAAAATCCCACCTTCTGTCTCAAAGCAGCTGGCAACATCTCAATCACGCCTGATTTATACTTAGCTACGGTGTACAAGCACCGAAAATAGCCGATCTACAAGCTCACAACGTGTCGCTGCACAACACGCTGTGAGCTTGTAGAACGGGTATTTTCTGTTCGAGACATACAGTTGGAGGCCATCGATATTGTCCTTTTCGCTGAGGTTTGCGTGATCTGCGCAAAAGGACAGTTAACCCATTTTGGGGCGGGAACCCCTTTTGGTGTTTTAAACATTATGTTATGATTTAGCTATTGAAAAATAGCAGATCTACAAGCTTGTAGGTCTGCTATTTTTGAAAAATCGTGAAAATATTTATTTCAGAAAACTGGAGGATTTAGAAGGATTTTTTAAAATTTTGAGGTCAGGCCTAAATGGGTCAAATGATAAGGGACAATATCGGTGGCACCCAACTGTAATGCAACCGAGTACGAGTCAGGCTTCAGTGTTCCACTGGATCACAGAGACTCAATGCGAGTGGAGTTGTTTGGAGTTGCTGCGAGGGGAGTTGGATGCTTAATAACTCTTTGCTATCGCCTGTCTGTTCAACTGTGAGAGTGAGAGTGCGTGCGTGGGTGGCTGGAAGAAGGAAATGAAAGCTTTGAGAGGGAGAGTACTTCACTAATGAGGACTGTTATGAGGAGTGGTTGCGTAGCACCTCGATTTACAGGTACTTCTCAGCTTCTGAGTTTGAAGCTGATGATGCTAGATTTCTTTTTTTTTTTTTTAGATCAGATGGTGAATATTATACCCGGAGGCCACAGTCAGGCATGTGTGACTGTTCTGGGAAATTAATACTGTTACCCACATCTTCAGATGGTTGGGGCTGATTAGGGGTTCAGAGTTTGAACTTTTCATCCCATGCAGTTGGTGTTCTGCTTATGGCATAGTAGTCATGTCCCAGAACGTCCTCAGCATTACCAGGTCTTCTGCCAGCTGATTGTTTTTTAATTTACCCATTCTGACCTGAGATCAGATTCTAAACATGTCTTCTACATCCTGACAGTTTTCTGAAAAAGCTATGTTTCTATGTCAGTCGTTCTTTGATTTTTCAAAAATAGCAGACCTACAAGCTCGTAGCGCGCCACTCGGTGGCGCGCTATGAGCTTGTAGATCTGCTATTTTTCAATAGCTAAAGCATAACATAATGCTAACACCAAAAGGGGTTCCCGCCCAAAATGGGTTAAGGGTGCAGCACACGGGCCGCGGCCGCCGCAACGACAGTCTACCATTCATTGTCAATGGAAGCCAGCGACATGACGACGCAATGATGCATGTACCGTGGCTGCGCCAAAGGATGCTCCCGTTCGTCTTCGTGTTTGCCCGTGTGAACGCACCATAACTAATCGATTTAATTATATGTATAAAAAAGGTAATCAAATTGAATTAAAGAATACCGGTAATTCAAAAATATATAGCAGACATACAAGCTTGTGATGCAACGCGCTGATGAAGATCAGCTATTTTTGCTATTTTTGTGCAACAGAGGGTAAAATAGGGCTTAAGTGGATAAGCAGACCAATTGATTTAGTTGAAAATAAAACAAATTATTAAATAAAAAAAACATTTCGGATTTCGTATAAAAAAGTGATTGGTAATCACTAAGAAAATGAACACTTGCAGATCTATTCTAATACATTTTCCTGTGAGGTCTGTTGGCAAGGAGCTGGAGGTTCCCGGTTCAATCCTGAGTGACAGCCACTGTTCCTCTTATCAGCCCCACCGTGTGTCCTTGAGCAGGACACTGAACCCACCCGCCTGCTCGCTCGCTGCACCCCACCGTAGAGGAGAGTGATATATGCCAGACAGGAATATAAATGTTAAGCGGGTGTGATTGTATTTTTGTGCGTTGCACGTTCTCAGCGAGTGGATTCCTTCCTCAAAGACCACAGTGCGACTGCAAAGTTGTATGAATTATTCATCTCGGAGGCACGTGCCGGTGAATTAAAGGTAAAGTGATCGCGGCCCGGCGGCATTGCCCCGCTCTGCTCGGCAGCACTGACTGCATTTTTAAAGTGTGGCCCGTTGGCGCACTCAAATGTCAACCTGTTAATATTACCCCGCTCCCTCCCCTCATCTAAAGCTGGTACTCTGCTCCCTCTGACCGGATAAAGGTCTTGGCGGGGAAATTTGATCCGGGGACTTTGAATAATTCAAGCTATTGGTTTTGGGGACTCAGGTTTTCTTCCCCAGCGTCTCAGACCTCAGAGTGTTTGATATTCCTGGTCCGATGTGGTAAGAACTGTAGCGGGTGCAGCCAGTGTGGAGGGCCGTCACCATCAGGACATTTTAGTTGGCGGTTAACAATTGAATTGCGTTTCTGTCATTGAGCATTTGGAACATTATGAATTAGAATTACATTTATGTTTGGCTTGGAGCTTGTGGTTCTGCTATACTTTGTGACGATCTAGTACGATCAAGTAGGGTATCATTTTCGAAGAAATACGAAAAGTTAAAATTCCTTGACAGTCACACTTGAGACGCCATCTAGGTGCCCTTGTCTTGTGAGCAATGATTCAATGCTATTGACAAACAGTTAATTACGCTCTTCAAGAGCATTTTTAAGACACCATTGTCTTTCTAATGGTTTGGGACTGCGTCAGCAATAAAAAGCCTTTTCCCCTGCAGCAGAACTATCTGTGCCGGGCCCGACAGAACCTTTTCCCCTGCAGCAGAACTATCTGTGCCGGGGGGGCCGGACAGAACCTTTTCCCCTGCAGCAGAACTATCTGTGCCGGGGGGGCCCGACAGAACCTTTTCCCCTGCAGCAGAACTATCTGTGCCGGGGGGGCCGGACAGAACCTTTTCCCCTGCAGCAGAACTATCTGTGCCGGGCCCGACAGAACCTTTTCCCCTGCAGCAGAACTATCTGTGCCGGGGGGGCCGGACAGAACCTTTTCCCCTGCAGCAGAACTATCTGTGCCGGGGGGGCCGGACAGAACCTTTTCCCCTGCAGCAGAACTATCTGTGCCGGGGCAGGACAGAACCTTTTCCCCTGCAGCAGAACTATCTGTGCCGGGGCCCGACAGAAGGACGTTACTCATCACTTGTTCATTACTTGGCAAATGAGGTTGACCTTCCTGGCCTGGAGTCTAGCCCCAGTGTGTTGTTGATGCTGTAGGTAGGGTCAGGGGGAGGACGTCATCTCCTTGAGCCCAGATGAGGTTGACCTTCCTGGCCTGGAGTCTGTGTTGTTGATGCTGTAGGTAGGGTCAGGGGGAGGACGTCATCTCCTTGAGCCCAGATGAGGTTGACCTTCCTGGCCTGGAGTCTGTGTTGTTGATGCTGTAGGTAGGGTCAGGGGGAGGACGTCATCTCCTTGAGCCCAGATGAGGTTGACCTTCCTGGCCTGGAGTCTAGCCCCAGTGATGCTGTAGGTAGGGTCAGGGGGTTGATGCTGTAGGTAGGGTCAGGGGGAGGACGTCATCTCCTTGAGCCCAGATGAGGTTGACCTTCCTGGCCTGGAGTTGATGCTGTAGGTAGGGTCAGGGGGAGGACGTCATCTCATTGAGCCCAGATGAGGTTGACCTTCCTGGCCTGGAGTTGATGCTGTAGGTAGGGTCAGGGGGAGGACGTCATCTCATTGAGCCCAGATGAGGTTGACCTTCCTGGCCTGGAGTTGATGCTGTAGGTAGGGTCAGGGGGAGGACGTCATCTCATTGAGCCCAGATGAGGTTGACCTTCCTGGCCTGGAGTTGATGCTGTAGGTAGGGTCAGGGGGAGGACGTCATCTCATTGAGCCCAGATGAGGTTGACCTTCCTGGCCTGGAGTTGATGCTGTAGGTAGGGTCAGGGGGAGGACGTCATCTCCTTGAGCCTAGATGAGGTTGACCTTCCTGGCCTGGAGTTGATGCTGTAGGTAGGGTCAGGACGTCATCTCATTGAGCCCAGATGAGGTTGACCTTCCTGGCCTGGAGTTGATGCTGTAGGTAGGGTCAGGGGGAGGACGTCATCTCCTTGAGCCCAGATGAGGTTGACCTTCCTGGCCTGGAGTCTAGCCCCAGCGAGGCTGTGGTTGTGGGTTCAGTGTGTTGTTGATGCTGTAGGTAGGGTCAGGGGGAGGACGTCATCTCCTTGTGCCCAGATGAGGTTGACCTTCCTGGCCTGGAGTCTAGCCCCAGCGAGGCTGTGGTGTTGTGGGACAGGAACCTGGCCTGTTTTGGTCAACGGTATGCTACATGGATTATCATTTCATTGTTGTGATTATTGACGCCTGTCATTGTCAGCAAGGTTTATATTTCAGTAATGGGCTTTGTATATTTAACTTGTTATTTATATGACTTACCGTAGTTATAATGCACTGTTTAGTGGTTTTTGTTTGCAAAGGCTAAAAGTCAAACGAATACCGTAAATGAAATGTTTCAGTGTTCTTTACTTACTTTACTTTATTTAGTTATTTGGACGGGACACTGCATGTTAATGAACATTACATGACACGTGCAATGTAAATACACCGGATTTAGCAAAGATGCTAATTTTCATCCTCAGTCTCCACAATGAACAGTAAGTAAAAAGCAGAACTGTCTGAAGTGAGTGGTACTGTACTGTACTGTACTGTACTGTACTGCACTGTACTGTACTGTACTGTACTTAAATTATGATCACTGTGCTCGGCTTGCTTATACTAGAATTGTGTCATGAAAAATGAACAGCAAAATACATTTTGTTAAGTCTTATCACTATGCCAATTTATCTGAAACTATTTTCTCTTTCATTCAAGTTTTAAGTAATCAGTGTAATCAGGAGGGAGAGGCAGGGAGGGAGGGGGAGAAGGAGGGGGAGAGAGGGGGGGGGGGGAGGAGGAGGAGGAGGTGGAGAGGGAGAGAGAGGGAGGGAGGGAGGGGAGGAGAGGCTTGATTCTCTTTTAATAAATCTCATATTCCCGCCTGGGAATAAAAAAAAACCCACAGACACCACACATCGCCGTCCCTCCGGCATTACACCAGGTGTCGTCGGGTGTATGACTGAGGTTTGCGTGCTTGTGCACGTTCCACTTCCCCAGCAGAGCCGACTCGCCCGCTCTCACCAGGGAGAAGAAGAGGGAAAAGAAGGTTCATGCAGAGGGAAGGATACTTCCCAGCGATGCGATGACTGAGGCTGCATGTGTGCCACAGAACTCCCTCCTCTGCTGAGCCCAGCCAGCGCTGTCACATCCCACAAAGGGGGTTTTAAGTGGGAAAGGGTGGGGGGGGGGGGGGGGTAAACAAAAAAAGGAAAAAAAGAATGCCCGGGAAGCACAGGCAAGCTTCTCAGAAGTTCTGAGATTTAGCCATCCTCCGTGTCACTCCCTTAATCAGTCCCCCAGCTCTCTCACCCACTCATCCCCTGTAAATAATTCAGAGCCTCCTTCCAGCCTGCAGTATAGTGAGAGAATGGGGAGCACAGCACACACACACACACACACACACACACACACACACACACACACACACACACACACACACACACACACACACACAACAGATAATAGAGCTGCTGAATGATGCACATTTCTAAAGTCCCCGCCGCTTTAAGCGTCTCGGACTGCGGTGCTGCTGCTGGAGTCATGCTACACTGTACGGTCAGCTTCCATTCTCCGTTCCAAAGGAAAGGCCTTGCCTCGTGGCCAACCGAGGGTTTCTTTCCATCTACTGAATTAGCACGGCGTGAACCATGCGGGTAGTCTCTTGGGGAGAGACCAGAAAAGGGTAGTCTCTTGGGGAGAGACCAGAAAAGGGGAAGCGAAGCATGTTCTACTGTAGCCACTTAAACTCTACATGCTTAGTTGACCGGGGAGGGGACTCCCAGGACTGTAACACCAAATCCCCTTAGACCATTGGTTCTCATAGTGGGGTGAAAATAGCAGATCTGCAAGCTCACAATGTGTCACCGCAATGCGTAGTTGTGAGTTTGTAGATCCGAGTTGGTTTGTCGTGTTCCCCAGAATAGGGCCGGCTGGGCCCGCTATAGGACTCATGTGGTGAGGGGAACCATCAAACGTTATGTGGCCTTCCTCCCGGAGCTACTGAAGCGAATCCACCCAAAACATCACTCAGGAAATAACCGCTGATCATCTGCACCTGGAGAGAACGCTTTCATCATACCAAAATGAACGGAGGCGATATATCAAAGTGTCTTAATTGTCACTTGTATTTTCGAGAGGCAGCTTTTGGAACATAAACAATATGACACATGGCTGGTAAAGATGGTGGTGATGGCGTGACTCCCATGCTGCTGCTGTTACCGCCCTGAATGTCAGCGCTACTGCTCCAGTCTCTATAGTGTGGTGGTTCAGTTCAGTTATATTTTCGGCTGTTGGACCTATAACATCAAAAATAATAATTGTGTCATACAGAAATTCACATGCTGTGTTAGTGCAGCATTGTCCAAGTGCCCGAAACAAATATACCACTTTAACCCATTTTGACCTGAGATCAGATTCTAAAATGTCTTCTACATCCTGACAGTTTTCTGAAAAAGCTACGTTTCTATGTCAGTGGTTCTTCGATTTTTCAAAAATAGCAGACCTACAAGCTCGTAGCGCGCCACTCGGTGGCGCGCTATGAGCTTGTAGATCTGCTATTTTTCAACAGCTAAAGCATACCATAATGCTGTCCCCGCCCAAAATGGGTTAACCAAAAGAATGAACCCCAGTATCCATAATTGTGGGCATCTCATAATAGGCGAACATTCGCCGTAAAAAGCAGCTCTACATGCTTGTAGCATGACCTGTCAGCTAAGAGATTGGGTGTAGAGGGAAACATTGAATAGACCAACTTAAGTTAGAAGGGAGTTCCAGCCACGCCTCTAGCCTATAGCAGGCCAGTCTGGTGCATCTCAGGAGCCTCTAGCTTATAGCAGGCCAGTCTGGTGCATCTCAGGAGCCTCTAGCCTATAGCAGGCCAGTCTGGTGCATCTCAGGAGCCTCTAGCCTATAGCAGGCCAGTCTGGTGCATCTCAGGAGCCTCTAGCCTATAGCAGGCCAGTCTGGTGCATCTCAGGAGCCTCTAGCCTATAGCAGGCCAGTCTGGTGCATCTCAGGAGCCTCTAGCCTATAGCAGGCCAGTCTGGTGCATCTCAGGAGCCTCTAGCCTATAGCAGGCCAGTCTGGTGCATCTCAGGAGCCTCTAGCCTATAGCAGGCCAGTCTGGTGCATCTCAGGAGCCTCTAGCCTATAGCAGGCCAGTCTGGTGCATCTCAGGAGCCTCTAGCCTATAGCAGGCCAGTCTGGTGCATCTCAGGAGCCTCTAGCCTATAGCAGGCCAGTCTGGTGCATCTCAGGAGCCTCTAGCCTATAGCAGGCCAGTCTGGTGCATCTCAGGAGCCTCTAGCCTATAGCAGGCCAGTCTGGTGCATCTCAGGAGCCTCTAGCCTATAGCAGGCCAGTCTGGTGCATCTCAGGAGCCTCTAGCCTATAGCAGGCCAGTCTGGTGCATCTCAGGAGCCTCTAGCCTATAGCAGGCCAGTCTGGTGCATCTCAGGAGCCTCTAGCCTATAGCAGGCCAGTCTGGTGCATCTCAGGAGCCTCTAGCCTATAGCAGGCCAGTCTGGTGCATCTCAGGAGCCTCTAGCCTATAGCAGGCCAGTCTGGTGCATCTCAGGAGCCTCTAGCCTATAGCAGGCCAGTCTGGTGCATCTCAGGAGCCTCTAGCCTATAGCAGGCCAGTCTGGTGCATCTCAGGAGCCTCTAGCCTATAGCAGGCCAGTCTGGTGCATCTCAGGAGCCTCTAGCCTATAGCAGGCCAGTCTGGTGCATCTCAGGAGCCTCTAGCCTATAGCAGGCCAGTCTGGTGCATCTCAGGAGCAGGACATATAACATGCGAACAAGAAGGCACTGGAGAAGCTCAACCTGACCTGACGAAGATGTAACTTACACATCGAAACGTTGTCACTTTTTACCTGCACCCTGTTATAATAAAATAAGGGCCTAAATCGTCTGAGCTGCTCCAGTGCCTTCTTGTTCGCAGACCAACTTAAGTGTTGGACCCCAGGAGGAGGAGGGGGGGGGGGAGGGGGGACTGTGGTCAACGAAGTATAGGGTTTAAAGTGGTTAATATTCATAGTCCAAAAGTTACCCATATCACCATATCTTCCAGTTTTCTTTAAACTCTTTCTATAAATAGTGTGCCTCGTTGTTGTACAGTAGCCTACATCTCTTTCTTTATTATAACCAGACTTCGGGATAGCATCGCCTCAAAGGGAAGAAGAAGCAAAGCAATATGAGTGGAAGAGCGACATGGGGAAGGATTTGGGTAAATTATACATCCTATCCTTGTGTTTGTTGGAACGTACACATCTTTTCAATATCTAGATATTACATTTTTCATGTCATTCATCATTCATTGCATATTGGTATTGGAGAATTAGATTTGTTGCCCTAGCGTTACCTGGGAGACGGTAGTGTCTGTCAATCCCCTTAACCCATTTTGGACTGAGGTCGATTAAAAAAAAAAGGCTTCTAAATCATTTTTCTGAAAAACCTATGTTTCCATGTCAGTGGTGCTGAACCTTTTTCATGTCAAGGACTCCCAGAATTATCTATTGGGCCACGGACCCCCATCTCAAAATATGTAGTTCCAGGGACCCCCCAGAAGCAAATATTTTAGTTAAAAATGTTCGCTCTGAAATATATATTCAATGATTTGCGCCACATTTTCAAGATTTTTCAAAAATAGCAGACCTACAAGCTCGTAGGTCTCGAGCTTGTAGATCTGCTATTTTTCAATAGCTAAAGCATAACATAATGCTAACACCAAAAGGGGTTCCCGCCCACAATGGGTTAAGGCTGATTTATACTTAGTTGCACGTCTGTGTCCCGCATGGGAGAATAGAAGATCTACAAGCTCAGAGCGTGTCACGGCGCATTCTTATGGCATGACCACGAGGGAGTGACTTATTGGTTTTTGAGGGGCGCTAGCCCCTCTTATGCCCAGCTTTGTGTGTGTACCCCATAGCGATGATTTGATTGGCTGAGCAAAGCACATATTAAGGATAAAAAGTGAGGACAGAAAAATGAAGACGGAAAAGTGAGGACGCAAATTGTGATTTGCCGGAATGAGATGATGTCATGATGATCAGACCGCCCCTCGCTTCACACAGATTATTATTTTTTTGAGTGGTGCAAACCACTCCAACAACCAGCTTTGTCTGTATGTTTGTCTACCTGTGTACGTACGTGTCCGTGCACAGGTGAGCATGGTTACCATGGTCACTGACATTACATCAGACCACAGCTGATCAGGCTATATAAGACCTTGCACCACTCAGTTCACACGGGTGTGATTTTTTAATATACAATGAGTAGTTCTAGCCAAGCACTTTGAGTGGTCAAAATAGCCTGCGGTGCTTAAACGACAATAAAGCACACCTAGCATTGCACATGAAAAATACCTCATCACGAAAATTTTTACTTAACTACTGATTAGAAATGTAGCCTAATGTTAGCCTAAGTTGAGTCCCTAGTTCCCACTTCTCCTTTGGCGTCCTCCATCAAAGTAAATGAAAATACATGTGAAGTTCACAGAAATCACTATCTCTTCTGTATTTGGCTCATTTTGATCACGTCTGCTGGCTGAGTCATCAAAGCTTTTCACGAGCTTTTCTGCAGCTCCGTCTGCTCCCTAGTTAAACCTCCACGGGGACTCTTTGAGATCCAAGTACACCTTAAATTTCACCTTGACCTACAGTTGGCACTTAGCAGCCTAATGGTTATTTCTCAGCCGCTGAGTGAAGAAAGAAGCACCTAGCATAGCCGTGGCATTAGGGTCATTTACTATTATACCATATTTATCAAAGTGGTGATTTGACCAAAATAAATAAATATATATAAAAAATGGAAGCCTTTGTTCAAGCTCGTAGCGTGGCACAGTGACATGCTGTGAGCTTGTACTAGATCTGCTGTTTTTTGAGTGGTGCAAACCACTCCAACAACTGGCTTTGTTAGTACCCGTGTGTGTGTGTTTGTGTACCTGTCCCTCAAAAGAATGAGCATGGTTACTATGGTCACTGACATTACGTCAGACCACAGCTGATCAGGCTATATAAGACCTTGCACCACTCAGTTCACACGGGTGTGATTTCTTTTTAATAGCCAACATATATGGAGACATGGTTGAAATGATTGTGATAATAATTGTGACCTTTTCTGGGGACCCCCTGGAACCCCCCCTCGAGGACCCCTGGGTGTCCCCGCCGGACCCCACTATGAGAACCATGGTTCTAAATTAGTCATGCTTCCCTCCAGTGAGTGAAAGTTGAGAGGGGGAGAGAGAGAACAGGGAGGTACAGGAAGAAGAAGCCGCGGGCCAGGTTGGACACCGACCTCACCTGAACCTGTCAGGGTACATTATGACCACTAACCACTAACTAGGGTACATTATGACCACTATGGTCCACTAACCACTAACTAGGGTACATTATGGTTATGACCACTATGGTCCACTAACCACTAACTAGGGTACATTATGACCACTATGGTCCACTAACCACTAACTAGGGTACATTATGACCACTAACCACTAACTAGGGTACATTATGACCACTATGGTCCACTAACCACTAACTAACACTCCTTATTGGCACGATGATGACCAGAGCTATTAACCAATTCTGACCTGAGATCAGATTCTAAAAATGTCTTCCACATCCTGACAGTTTTCTGAAATAGCTATGTTTCTATGTCAGTCGTTCTTCGATTTTTCAAAAAATAGCAGACCTACAAGCTCTTAGCGTGCCACTCGGTGGCGCGCTATGAGCTTGTAGATCTGCTATTTTTCAATAGCTAAAGCATAGCATAATGCTAACACCAAAAGGGGTTCCCGCCCAAAATGGGTTAATAACTATCGACTTGGGCTACAGAGCCTCCTTCACTGTAATTGCTTCAATTACCTTTAGCTTCAATCAATAAACATCTCTTGCTTGTCGCGTATATTGCATGCTAAATTAGCCCTGCAATACAGATGAGAGAAACTCACATGTTTGGTGGAGGGAGGAGGAGGCGGCGCTGCATCATTCTTTTGAGGAAGTTCGTCGAACACAAACTTTGTTTTCCCCCCCTCCCCTCTCCCTCAAAGTCATTCATGCTTCGGAAGCCCAGTTGAAAACAGGAAATCCCCGACGCGTTGGTCCCGTACCCGCCTTGTCCTTGTCGTAAGCGGCGAGGCAGGAAACTGTAACTTCGCTCTGCCCTCTCATTTGCTTCTCCCATCCTGTCCACGCAACACGGAGAGGATGCTCACAAATTGAGTGAGCACATAAAGTCAAAGTCGTACGATTTGTCACAGACGTTACCGCAGTGAAATTTGTTCTCCGCATTTGACCCCTTCTCTTGGAACGGTGAACCGCAGCCAAGGAGCGGTGAGCTGCAGCAGCCGTGCTGCGCTCGGGAATCATTTTGATTAGTTGATTTGACCCCCCAATGCAACCCATTGATGCTGAGTGCCAAGCAGGGAGGCTGCAGGCATTGGGTCCCATTTTTTACAGTCTTTGGTATGACCTGGCCGGGGATCGAACCCCGACCTCCCACTGGGTTTCAGGGCGGACACTCTAACCACAAGGCCACTGTCTGGCACTGCACGCTTCGTTCTCTGTGCTTCAACACTGAAGGGCTAAATGCCTATTCATTGTCCAAGAGGTGACCACCGAAACGGTGGTTAGTAAAAACAGAGAGATGTGTTTGTGTGAACGGTGACCACCACGGCGTGACGTCATGTTGTAGTTTTCGATGGTCACCCCTTCACCCAAAACTGGACTATGAATAGGCCTTAACACTCAACCCAGGCCGATTCTAGTACCAAATGCCTTCTAAAACCAGTAGTTATTTCAAGATCTTTCAGAAATGTTCAAAAATGGCAGATCTACAAGCTCGCAGTGCGGCACAAAGTGTCACGCCGTGAGTTTGTATATCTGCTATTTTTGAATATTTCCAACTCAAAATTCTAAAATTCCATAATGTTTTCCCGGTTTTACTGGATTAAGGGAGTAGTTATTTTCTATCAATGACACACCCAATGAAGCCTTGAATTCATGGAGATTTCTTTCTGTTTTTGTCACATTCCCAATCCTAAACCAATAATATGATGCCCGGCGGAGTCTTGTACAGTGTATGGGGTGTGCTTGTAATTAACTACTCCTTTAACCCATTCTGGGCGGGAACCCCTTTTGGTGTTAGCATTATGTTATGCTTTAGCTATTGAAAAATAGCAGATCTACAAGCTCATAGCACGCCACCGAGTGGCGCGCTACGAGCTTGTAGGTCTGCTATTTTAGAAAAATCGAAGAACGACTGACATAGAAACATAGCCTTTTCAGAAAACTGTCAGGATGTAGAATTATTGTAGAAGGCATTTTTTAGAATTTGATCTCAGGTCAAAATGGGTTAAACACATGAACCCCAACCCAGCGTCCCTCTTCTGGGGGGCAAACATTCTGCAAAAATAGCTCTGCGATGTGTTGAGATAAATACTAACGGGACCAATTATAGAGCCTGGGGCGACTCAGGTCAACCAAGTGCTGTATAATAATATATGGGGTTTAACTAGGGTTAACATGACTTTGCATGTCTTAAGCCTAAGCTTTGACTAAAAATACATCAAAAGCACAATAGATTCAAACACGATGAGTCGTTTTTGCTCCTTTTTCTCTGTTAATCCCAAGCTTAACTAAGAGGCCTTTCCTGTCTTGGGTTGTAGCAGGGCATGAGGTTTTAGTCTTTGTCCACTAGAGTGCAGCCTTGCAAGGGAAAATAGCATGCCAGCCATACATTGAGCCAGTGGCATTTGATAGGATTTCTTTTTTGGCTAAATGATCAGTGATTCAGTAATTAAAATAAGTACAGGATCAATTACAAGTGAAAGTGTCAGATGGTTGCCTTGCCTTCCATATCACAGTAACTCATTCTCGGGGTGTCCCAAGTTCCTTGAAGCAAGTCAAAGAATGTGAGCTGCATCACCCAGATCATGGCCGTCGGAAATCCGAACAATGACGGACGGTGAATATGGAGCAGCCACACACACTGGTGTGATCCTATGCAAAAATGCATTATGTAAAATGTTACGAAAGCCAATACATTAATCAAGTTGAATCAGCCTAGTCATGTAAACGGCAATATGCAAACGCAGTCAGCCAGGACAGTATGTCGTCCTGGTTCTGTGTAAGTGTTTGTCCTGGTCTCTCTCTCGCTCTAGATGAGTCCAGTGATTGGCTGGCTGATTGACTTGTCCAGCAGAGGAAGCCTTGTCTAATGATCCCAATCCCATGCTGCTCTAGCCTCTACATGGCATCCTTGTAAATGGTAAATGGTGCATTTATATAGCGCCTTTATCCAAGGCGCTTTTGCAGAGATTGTGCATTACATTCACCCATTCACACACAGATGCCGACGGAACCCAACCTGCACACATCGGGAGCAATTCGGGGTTGAGTCTTGCTGAAGGACACTTCGACACTAACTCGGTGGGAGATCGATTATGTTATAATTTAGCTATTGAAAAATAGCAGATCTACAAGCTCATAGCGCGGCACCGAGTGCCGCGCTATGAGCTTGTAGGTCTGCTATTTTTGAAAAATCGTTAAAATGTGCCTCAAATCTTTCAGAAAATTGTCATGATTTAGAAGACATTTGGGTTAAATGTTGCATTTACTATATAGCGCCATTCTCCAAAGCGCTTTACAACGTGCATTACACTCACCCATTGGTTCACACCCAGATAGATGGAGAGATGGCAGAGGCAGCCATGCAAAGGCTCCTCATTAGCCATGCCTCTTCACATGTGTAGACAGCATTTTATGTAGACATACAGTAGCACTATATAGTTATATATATATATATATATGCATAGTTCAATATATACAGTAGATATTCCACTGTTAGGTTCTTAGCATACGTATGATTCATAATGACTATTTTTTTGTATTTGATGTATTACCAAACCATGTCTTTTGTTCCTGCTTACTGTAAGTCGCTCTGGATTAAGAGTGTCTGCTAAATGCCTAAATTGGAATTGTAATGTGCAGGCTGTCTAATCATCATGGACTGAATGGTGGCTGGAGCTTGGGTTAGGCTGGTTGGCTGAGGAAGGATGCAGGTTTGGGAAAGAAGAATCTATTCTGGTCTACAATCGTTACAATCGTAAACGAATTAGTCTTACAAACATGCAAGTTCCACAGACACTGAAAAGGCCCTAGTCGTGTTCAAAGTGAAACCCAGAGCTTTCTTGTTGTGAGACAATGCTGCTATCGGTATCACTGAACCGCTGTGCCACCCAAGAGGAAGCTAGATAATTGCAAACCATTGTTTTGTTTTTCCCAAGTGTTTTTGCTGTGTTTATGCCTGATTGCACAACATCCATAGTATGGTGTTCTCAAAGTGGGGTCCCCAGAAATTACACTCGATTCACCACTTTAACCCATTTTGACCTGAGATCAGATTTTAAAATAGTCTGTTTGAAAATGACAGTTTTATGAAAAAGCTATGTTTCTATGTCAGTCGTTCTTCGATTTTTCAAAAATAGCAGACCTACAAGCTTGTAGATCTGCTATTTTTCAATAGCTACACCAAAAGGGGTTCCCGCCCCCAAAATAGGTTAACCCTGTATACTTTGGGCATTTGAAAGTAGCCGATCAACAAGGTCACAATGCGTTGTGAGCTTGTAGATAGATCTGCTATATATGGATTATTATTATATATTTTTTAAGTTTGAGAACCGCTGGTATATAGTGGTATACAGTGAGGATCTTAAAAGCTGGAGTTGTGTAATCTCTGAGACAGGTCTTTCTCATTATGGTGCTCTGATGCCACCTATCAGGAGAGATGAGAAGACAAGCTGCTTGCATTGAAGCACTGGGCCCTGGTCGAGTGTGACAACAGTACTGCTTGTATTGAAGCACTGGGCCCTGGTCCAGTGTGACAACAGTACTGCTTGTATTGAAGCACTGGGCCCTGGTCCAGTGTGACAACAGTACTGCTTGTATTGCAGCACTGGGCCCTGGTCCAGTGTGACAACGGTACTGCTTGTATTGCAGCACTGGGCCCTGGTCCAGTGTGACAACAGTACTGCTTGTATTGCAGCACTGGGCCCTGGTCCAGTGTGACAACGGTACTGCTTGTATTGAAGCACTGGGCCCTGGTCCAGTGTAAAGCACTGGGCCCTGGTCCAGTGTGACAACAGTACTGCTTGTATTGAAGCACTGGGCCCTGGTCCAGTGTGACAACAGTACTGCTTGTATTGCAGCACTGGGCCCTGGTCCAGTGTGACAACAGTACTGCTTGTATTGAAGCACTGGGCCCTGGTCCAGTGTGACAACAGTACTGCTTGTATTGAAGCACTGGGCCCTGGTCCAGTGTGACAACAGTACTGCTTGTATTGAAGCACTGGGCCCTGGTCCAGTGTGACAACAGTACTGCTTGCATTGAAGCACTGGGCCCTGGTCGAGTGTGACAACAGTACTGCTTGTATTGAAGCACTGGGCCCTGGTCCAGTGTGACAACACAACAGTACTGCTTGTATTGCAGCACTGGGCCCTGGTCCAGTGTGACAACACAACAGTACTGCTTGTATTGCAGCACTGGACCCTGGTCCAGTGTGACAACAGTACTGCTTGTATTGAAGCACTGGGCCCTGGTCCAGTGTGACAACACAACAGTACTGCTTGTATTGCAGCACTGGGCCCTGGTCCAGTGTGACAACAGTACTGCTTGTATTGAAGCACTGGGCCCTGGTCGAGTGTGACAACAGTACTGCTTGTATTGAAGCACTGGGCCCTGGTCCAGTGTGACAACAGTACTGCTTGTATTGAAGCACTGGGCCCTGGTCCAGTGTGACAAGTAACAGTACTGTTTGTATTGAAGCACTGGGCCCTGGTCGAGTGTGACAACAGTACCGCTTGTATTGCAGCACTGGGCCCTGGTCCAGTGTGACAACAGTACCGCTTGTATTGCAGCACTGGGCCCTGGTCCAGTGTGTATTGCAGCACTGGGCCCTGGTCCAGTGTGACAACAGTACAATAACTGACGTTTCAGCTCCTCATACAGAGAGCCCACTAACTTGGTTTGGGCCTGTAATTTAATTTGAGTGCATTATAGCAGATATTTTTCCCCCATCAGGGCCTCGTGGGTTTTGCTTTTAAAATAGCCAGTTGAGAATGGATGCACTGCACACGTCTAATGGGTGTTTGGTCAGAGACACACTGACATTGTAAACAGCAGTGAAACAATGTCAAAGTTTAAAATTGCAGTTTTTGGTGCTCCTCGCCCCTTTCTCTTTTATTTTATTTTATTTATTTTTTGTTATCTTGTATTGTGCTTTTACTTTATACCTTTCTAGTTTGTTTGTAGTTTTTTGTATTAAATATAAAATAAAACAACATAAAAATCATGTGGATCTCGGGATCTTGGCTCCAGTGTGTACCTTGAACATGGAACAAAGTTTATAAGCTAATAAAATTGGGACACATCGGCTGCATATTTGGCAATTCCGATGTCGACAAACAAGTCAATTGATTGCTGCCCAAAGGATTTACCGGGCTCTACTCACAAGGAGTATGTGCCTCCAGGCACCCTAGTGTTTTCATTTTCGTTGCACAAAGCCCATGCTGTCCCAATCTTTTGACATTTTAACCAAAATAATATGTTGCGAGTGCTGTTTATCTCTGCAGGAAAGAACACAGGTGCGGCGGCTGTGACAGCCTTGTTAAACAAAGTTAAGGCATTGTATTATTGGCCTTTCAGTTCAGTTTGCTGAGCGCTTATCTGCATGTTTAAAGGCCAGGGTCACGGTGTTGGTTGGTGGAAAACATTAATGGTTCAGGTGGCTTATATTATGTACAGTTTGCTTCGTTCTCAGTATGTGAGGCAGCCTTTCCTCAAAAGGTATGTCAGTGGGGCGTACGCACGCAATGGAGTTTAGCGCGTACATAGTTCCACATTCCTCAGATCAGGTACTATTCATTATTCAAGCTATGTGGCTGTGGTATCTATCTAAGGTTGGGGCTTTCGGCAAAGTAATTTCCCTGAGACACACTTATTTGAGATATCAGAATATCCCCCATAAGTTTGGGCCCACACACTGACTGAACATGGCGGAAAAGAAAATATCAACATACAGTTAGTGATTCAATGCTGAATTTACATGTAGAGCAATATGCATAATGTGTTTGGTATTGCCCTATACCTCCACAGTCCCCACTGACCATAATGTATTTGGTATTGCCCTATACCTCCACAGTCCCCACTGACCATAATGTATTTGGTATTGCCCTATACCGCCACAGTCCCCACTGACCATAATGTGTTTGGTATTGCCCTGTACCTCCACAGTCCCCACTGACCATAATGTGTTTGGTATTGCCCTGTACCTCCACAGTCCCCACTGACCATAATGTGTTTGGTATTGCCCTATACCTCCACAGTCCCCACTGACCATAATGTATTTGGTATTGCCCTGTACCTCCACAGTCCCCACTGACCATAATGTGTTTGGTATTGCCCTGTACCTCCACAGTCCCCACTGACCATAATGTGTTTGGTATTGCCCTGTACCTCCACAGTCCCCACTGACCATAATGTATTTGGTATTGCCCTGTACCTCCACAGTCCCCACTGACCATAATGTATTTGGTATTGCCCTGTACCTCCACAGTCCCCACTGACCATAATGTATTTGGTATTGCCCTATACCTCCACAGTCCCCACTGACCATAATGTATTTGGTATTGCCCTGTACCTCCACAGTCCCCACTGACCATAATGTATTTGGTATTGCCCTGTACCTCCACAGTCCCCACTGCACAGAATGTGATTGGTATTGCCCTATACCTCCACAGTCCCCACTGACCATAATGTATTTGGTATTGCCCTGTACCTCCACAGTCCCCACTGCACAGAATGTGATTGGTATTGCCCTATACCTCCACAGTCCCCACTGACCATAATGTATTTGGTATTGCCCTGTACCTCCACAGTCCCCACTGACCATAATGTATTTGGTATTGCCCTGTACCTCCACAGTCCCCACTGACCATAATGTCATTGTTTTTTTACGAATTAGTTACGCTGGGGAGGTAAAACATTGACCAAATTAATTTAATTATGAAGTTTGTTTCCTTCTAATCTCTCTCTCTCTCTCTCTCTCTCTCTCTCTCTCTCTCTCTCTCTCTCTCTCTCTCTCGCTCTCTCTCTCCCACTCTCTCTCTCTCTCTCTCTCTCTCTCTCTCCCTCTCCCTCTCCCTCTCCCTCTCCCTCCCTCTCCCTCTCCCTCTCCCTCTCTCTCTCTCTCTCTCTCTCTCCCTCTCTCCCTCTCTCTCCTCCGTCTGCTTCCTACCAGCAACCTGTTCAATTTCCAATCCATCACAACAAGCTGTTGTTCCTCCACACCCATCAGATTAGCTCTACAGTAGCTAGCTATGTATTTTCCAGAAGGGGTGAGAGGGGGGGTCATTGGAATAGTCTTAAGTCATTATCACCTGCACACAGGGCTTCCAGCTCTAGTCATTATCACCTGCACACAGGGCTTCCAGCTCTTGGCTCCTGCTGGCTCTTTGTGCTGAAGGGAAAAGGCCTGTCTTTTGTCTTGCGTGTCTGGACGCACAATGGCACAGTAATTGTGTAGTGTTGGAAGGCTAGTACATTCCTGATAGTCGGAGACTGATAACTTGGTTTGTGTCTGGGCACAAACAATGGATGGCTGTTGGAAATGGCTCTCTCTGGTCAAAACATATATACTTTTGTTTTGGATTTGCTGCCAATGATCTTTCTTATCTTTTCTTTTTTACTTTAAGGCGTTTGATCCCACAGGTGGAGTTTATAAAACGATCACCTGTTACTCTAGTCGAAAAAGTGGCATCAAATTCAACTCTAAATATTTTAGAGATTTGATTATTGTGTATTATCAGTAACATCTGGTATTCTCATCTGAGCCCTTTACGGACAGACTGTCAGCGTGATTATGCCCATACTTGAATGCGTAACCCTGATAAAGGTTTCTTCAACCAACTTGCCAAATCCCTAAACAGTGGTCCAGTCCACATCAAAGTTTATATGAAAATCTTCATCCATTGAACAGACAGTAACATTGTTTTGGATCGGTGTCTGTGAATCTGATCTGAATCTGATCTGAATCTGATCTGATTGTTTTGGATCGGTGTCTGTGAATCTGATCTGAATCTGATCTGATTGTTTTGGATCGGTGTCTGTGAATCTGATCTGAATCTGATCTGATTGTTTTGGATCGGTGTCTGTGAATCTGATCTGAATCTGATCTGATTGTTTTGGATCGGTGTCTGTGAATCTGTGTATGTTCACTTTGGATGGGATTTTCTCTACTTTATTTTTATCATGTTTTGTGAAGGACTAAAGATGTGACTTTTAACCACGTAGTTGACCAGGGTTAAACATCACACCAAAAATGTTTTAGGTATTTTCAACAGAACATGGTAATTATTGTACTGCACACACACACACACACACACCTCCCATTCTCCTAGCATAAAGCGTACCCTGGAGCAACCTCTGGGTCCAGATATACACCCCTTCCTCTGAAACCTTCTCCCTCTCCACTCCAGTGGATCGATACTGGAGCCCAGGAGCTTACACAGTGTAAAGCAATATTCATAAATAATGAACAAGGCACCCTTTCACCCGACTGTATCTCTGTCCTCTGCACAGGCCAAGAAAAGAACAAAGCAATGAAATTGAGGCTTTGGCTTCCGTAGTGTTTATTCACTCTCTGATTTTCAGATAAAGGGCAAGAGGGGTCAGGCCGCCGACAACGGAATTCTTCCTCCGTTACACCTCTGTGTTTTCAACCAAGCATACTGTTGGAACAGTCAAAAGTTCACCCACGCTTTGTCAAACATTTTTTAACACGACCTCTCTGCCAAATTCCCCCCTTTGGTATTTTTCAGAATTGCGTAATAGGCCTATCTCACTCACAGCCCCCTTTCCACGCCCACTTCCGGTAGATAGTGGTGTCATTTAACATTAGGCATTTACACTTTTTTTTCTCTGGAGAATCTAAGTACATTTCCTAATGTTAAAAACTTAAAATGTCAAAGACCGATAATAATATGAAGAAAACACAATGGAATAACAACTCAAATAAGTAGAATAAACCTTACCTTTACAAAACGGTAGTTTGTGGCTTGTGAAAATACCTCTTTTAACATGGAAGCCTATGGACCGCAAAATAAATAACACCACGATCAACAAAAGGGGGCGGGGAAATTCTGTAAGATAGGCCTATTGGCTTTGAGTAGGACATCTCCTGGTTTTGCAGCATATCAGCGATTTGTCGGCACGCTCTGTTAGTTTCACAAGGCCGTGTGAATCACAGCAGCCAGCCAGGTGTCACTGTTGCTTAGTGGCAGTCCTTTTCACCTGCATAGTGTCGCACCACTCACTGGACAGTGGACACGCAGGTCGGCCTCAGGCTATATCCACACTAATGCCTTTTCGTTTTTTAAAACAAAGCTTTTTCTACATTTTTACACCTTACTTTATCCACACTACTCGCTACAGGCGTGTCTCCGAGTCTGACCGTGTCGGTATCGACGGAGATTATTTGGGACAAACGGTGCTGAAACGAGTGTGGACAGAGATAGTTTTCAAATGAAAATGTATTAGTGTTGACATGGCCTCAGGTGCCCCACAGTCTTTCAATCCTACTCCCCCACACTCCCTTCATGGAACGTGCATGAGATTGCCTAAGGGAAAAATCATGTTGCCCAAATAAAGTCATATGGGGGTGAGATGCATAATGCTTCCATCTTCCCCTTTCTCTCTCTCTCTTCCTCTCCTCTCTGCATCACTGAGCCCAGCCGGTCGGCTGAATACTGAACAGACTGGACAAGCTCCCCCGATTGGAAAGGAACACTTGTAGTCTCCCTGCTTGTCTCTGCAAGCATATTCTTCTAATACATTGCTGATGTCGGGCATGCATCTCTTATCTCCATATTGAAACCGTTTGTGTTTCCTTGTGAATGAACGTCCTACTTCATCGTACTAAAGCATCAAAAACAGCAGATCCACAAAACCGCTACTTTTGCCGTTTTTTGAATTTGAATCCTGAAAAGGAACAGTTTTGGACATACGAGGTTTCCCCTTGACAGACGGTATGCTCATAGTAAGTCATAAGAGGTTTCCCCTCGACAGACAGTATGCTCATAGTAAGTCATATGATGTTTAAACTTCCACAGACGGTAGGCTCATAGTAAGTCATATGAGGTTTAAACCTCGACAGACAGTATGCTCATAGTAAGTCATATGAGGTTTAAACCTCCACAGACAGTATGCTCATAGTAAGGTTTCCCCTCCACAGACAGTATGCTCATAGTAAGTCATATGAGGTTTAAACCTCCACAGACAGTATGCTCATAGTAAGTCATATGAGGTTTCCCCTCGACAGACAGTATGCTCATAGTAAGGCCATGTCTAGCCTTTTGATTTATCAAGCAAAACTCTTTGTATACTAGCCTTATTTTCAAGTGACACGTCTGGATTATGATCGCTGCTTCTTGCACCAAGGCATCGGCCCATTACTCCTAGTTCTGTCGCGTGGCTCAGTCAGTACTTAACACCCCTCCAAAACTCATTAACTTCTCCCTTTTGTTCTCCACTCCAATGTCGGCGGCGATGGAAAAGGAGGTGATGTCTTGCATGGCAATTTATAACTTTTATTCTTTCTATCCTAATGACAAGCCGATCGCAGTTTTATCGAGCAGAGTTTCTTGTCCATAAATCCTGACTCTTGCACGCTAGATTTCCCCTGATTTCACTCCCCCAAAATCCACACATCTCCCTCCTCCCCTGCCTCAAGGCCACCTGGCCTCATCAACTCTTGATTGCAGTCTGCTCGTGAGCCGAGTGATTTGTCTCATCATCTCAACAGTCTCCGCAGCACACAGCTCTATCTGACACTCATCTGGTTAATCGGTTGTGATAAGGTGTGTGTGTGTGTGTGTGTGTGTGTGTGTGTGTGTGTGTCGGGCGCCGAAGCGATGACAAGATGCCGGGAAGAAAATGAAGGGAGGCGAGAAGAAGAGGAAAGGATGTGCGGTGTGTGTGTGAGCACAAATTCTGGAAGAGATGTCACGGTGCCGAGACGCGGGCACAGCACGGTCTCATTTCACCCATGAGCCTTCAACTTAATCTCTCCTCATTGGTTCAGTTATCGAGCGTGTAATGCAAGTGTACTTATCTCTCGCTCGCTCGCTCGCTCTCTCTCTCTCTCTCTCTCTCTCTCTCTCCCCCCTTCATTTCCAAAGGATCACTTAACCTTCACCTGGCAGAGAGAGAAACTCAATGTCAAACTGTTGCATTGTTCTTATTTCTCATCTGCACGGAGCTACTGCATTTTACAGTTTTTACGCGTCAGACCTAATTTCAGCGTCTCCACCCCGGCCGTTGACAGGTGGTAATTGGAGTCATAACGATGCCCGCTCAGGAGGAGCTTAATTACTGCCCCATCCGTCCCTACCACTCAACCCCTTCTGGCTCCCAATGTCAATCCCTCGGCTGATCTGGCCAGGAGTTCGCCTAATGTTCTGTCCACAGGCTGCCTTGGTTGACGGACTCCTGGGAGCCGGCGAGCCGTAAAAGGGCAACTCCGTTTTTTTTTATTGGCAAGTTGGCGGACCACGGGCTAAGTGGTGGCTCGCTGCTGGCGGTTGTAGAGTGAGGCTGAGTGAGGGAGGGAGGAGAGCGGAAGCAGGGGAGGGTAAGTGGAGAGGTTTGTACTGTTGCAGCAGCAGGAGAAGCAGCAGCAGCAGTCGCCGTTACCGGCAACAGAAACCTCACAACACACATCAGTGTGTCAGCCGGCAGGAGGGAGAGTAGTCGAAGAGAGGAAGAACGAAGGTAGTGGGAGACGCACGGGGAGCTGCAGCAGACGCTGCATGCTGAGGACGGTTTAGAAACGGCTGGGAAGTAGGTGTCCGCTGGCTGGCAGTGAGTTTGAGAAGAGGGGGGGGGGGGCTAAGAGGCAAGCAGGAAGGGCTGGTGGAGTAGCGTGTGTGTGTGTGTGTGTGTGTGTGTGTGTGTGTGTGTGTGTGTGTCTATGACGAGAGAGAGAGGAGAGCGTGGAGCAGACAGTGGGTGGGAAGGAGCCCGGGGGAAATGGACCGCGGAGCAGCAGTTCCGGTCGTCCTTAGCGCAGAGTTGGGTTAAACGTGGGACCGCGGAGAAGCAGTTGGACCGTCCGGAAGGCTCTCGGGAGTCAACGGCACCGCAGCCTCTGGACCGGCACCTCTCGGGCATCAGGTGGAATGCATGAACACCCAACAACGTAACTGCTCTGGATGCCCTGGATGTTGGCACTGACCAGGAAGAGACCCAATTCGTCTGGCTAGCCTCCCTGTTTGTTCTTTTGGGACTGTCTTCAACCCTCCCCTGGCCCCACCCCTCCCCTCGCCCGCCTCGCCTCTTCTCCTCACTCACCTCCTCCTGAAGCCGCGAAGGCCACTAATGAGCAGGTCAATGTGTGGCTGCGGGTGCAGCTTCATCTCCTCTCTGATGAAGAGGCTGGGCCGCAGCGCCTGCTGCTCAGACCTCCTCTCCTGCAGTCACACCTCGGAACAGCTGCAGCGTCTGGCCACCGGCTGCCAACCTAAGGTAACCAGCTGCCCCTCAGTGCCCCACCTACCACCTCTAATGCCACACCATAGTGTATGCTTTAAAAAAAAATACATGTCGTTTTTTGGGTGGGGGGCATTTTCAAGCCTTTATTTTTGAGAGTGAGTTCATTCAACCTTCAACCCTCATTCTCCGAGAGATCATTGAGGGAGACCGTGTCAGGACATGGAGAGATGGGGAAGGAGCGAAGGGACTCGGGTCGGATTTGAACTCGGGTCGGCTGCCAAGTGACTGAGCCTTAATGGTATGCATGTTGCCAGGTGAGCCTTAACCACTTCTCAACCTGACGTCCCTACTTTGGGCATGGGTGAAAATGTAGTGAAAATGGAAGATTTACAAGCTTGTAGAACTGTTACTTTCCGCTGTCTGTTTGTACGCCAAGTTATATAGGATTTAACCCATTTTGAGCGGGAACCCCTTTTGGTGTTAGCATTATGTTATGCTTTAGCTATTGAAAAATAGCAGATCTACAAGCTCATAGCTACGAGCTACGAGCTTGTAGGTCTGCTATTTTTGAAAAATCGAAGAACCACTGACATAGAAACATAGCTTTTTCAGAAAACTGTCAGGATGTAGAAGACATTTTTAGAATCTGATCTCAGGTCAAAATGGGTTAAGTGGTTAACAAACAGGTTGAAGGGACGTCCCCTGAGCACCCAATCACCACCTGTATGTACTAATTAAGATAAAAGAACATCGGGAGGAAGTGTAGTCTGTTGGATGGTATGCCAGGAGGGGTCGTGTCTGACCATTATGTCATTGACAGGCTGGTGCTGCTTTCAGATCTTCACCAGGCAGCTGCATGTTACTTAGTCCACTCCTTGCCTCTCTTGTCTACATTCACTGTACATAATGTGGAGCCTGGCAGTGTAAGCTCTGAAGGGACAGTGTTTTAGATAGGAAGAGCCTATCTGTAATTCTTGCCCTTTTATGAGCCAATTATCACTTGGAGTCTCGTGAAATGATTTCACCGTTTCTAACCCTGCAGAGCTGCAGGAGAGCAGTGTGCGGTAATTGATTCTTTAATGGAAGTAGATGATTTAATGTCTGCCTTTTGCTGCCTAGAGACAAAACCGGCCTTTCAGCTGGCAGAGTCATTTAAATGGATGCCTTCAGACCAACTGTGGTCTACGCTGATTGGCTGCCCCCTCCGCAAATCGGAGTAAAAGCTTTTACTAATGGTGCAAAATCAAAGCACAGCAAGCTGTGTGTGTGTGTGTGTGTGTGTGGCGCGTCCAGCTCCAACAGGCTCGGTGCCTGTGATTGTGTGTGTGTGTGTGTGGTGTGGTGTGTGTGTGTGTGTGGCGCGTCCAGCTCCAACAGGCTCGGTGCCTGTGATTGTGTGTGTGTGTGGCGTCCAGCTCCAACAGGCTCGGTGCCTGGCGTAGCTATTATGATCAGATATCCCCGACCTACAGCATACTGATGCCTTTGGTCTGGTGACATTGAAGTTAACCATTTGCACTGAAAACTGTGTGGAAATGGTTCAGAGATTGCAAAAATAACGTGGTCTGGTGACATCGAAGTTAACCATTTGCACCGAAAACTGTGTGGAAATGCTTCAGAGATTGCAAAAATAACATGGTCTGGTGACATCGAAGTTAACCATTTGCACCGAAAACTGTGTGGAAATGGTTCAGAGATTGAAAACTGTGTGGAAATGCTTCAGAGATTGCAAAAATAACGTTTGCATAACCAGTACAAACACTTTCGGGCAGTCATGGATTAAAGTTCTCTGTCACCGATTTCAGTCGTTTTATTCCATATAGAAGTCAGCATGTGTTCTATGAAAGCATGCCACACACCGGAAATGCAACATTAACCCATTTTGACCTGAGATCAGATTCTAAAAATGTCTTCTACATCCTGACAGTTTTCTGAAAAAGCTATGTTTCTATGTCGTTCTTCGATTTTTCAAAAATAGCAGACCTACAAGCTCGTAGCGCGCCACTCGGTGGCGCGCTACGAGCTTGTAGATCTGCTATTTTTCAATAGCTAAAGCATAACATAATGCTAACACCAAAAGGGGTTCCCACCCAAAATGGGTTAAGCTTGTAGATGGCCTATTAGTTATTTGAAGTATTTGAAACTAGCTGATCTACAAGTCCACAACGCAAGTTCATGTGAGCTTGTAGATCCGCTAGTTTCTTTTAATTGATTATTTCTTCCAATTGGTTTCATTGATTCGTTTGATGAACTGTTGCAACCATACATATGGCATAATGCAAACTTCCATCTCCTGACCTATAGCTAGTTGAGTTCCTCATGTTTCATTGCTTTTTGTGTATGGACTGTTCTTAATGGTTAAAAAGGTATATATTGACTGAGAGCCCTCTTCCTCTCTGGAGTGCTTCTGTTCTGGCATTCCGCCATCTTCACCCTGTAGAGGATTGATTCCGTGTCCGGGAAGACTTATTGCCAGGCAGAAAGTGATATGCTATAGAGGAGAAATATTGTGGTATATTGTTGAAGCAGTTGCATGGCAACTATTAAAACGGAAGCCAAAGAATGAGCAATGGTTGAGGAGGCATTGCGCATAAAAGCAAACATTAAATGTCCGCCGTTCATCATGGCATTGAAATTATGCTCTCCCAGTAGTATTTCCTCAAAGGCATGGTGGCCTTGCGTGCTTTTTAACTGAGGGGAATTGTTATGGAAAAGAATGGGAGGTGTAGCAGATAGAGGCAGACCTTCAATGTCAGCATTTTTAAAAAGTGCATAGTCGCCGTTTGTATACTTTCACTCCCATTGAAGACAACTTTGTCAGAGAGAGGGACCGAGTGTAGTGTCTGATTTATTGTGCATCATGTCGCACACCAGAAATGGCTGAACTGAAAGATGGCAGACTGAATATGAATCAGGCTTAAACCATTTTGGGCGGGAACCCCTTTTGGTGTTAGCATTATGTTATGCTTTAGCTATTGAAAAATAGCAGATCTACAAGCTCATAGCGCGCCACCGAGTGGCGCGCTATGAGCTTGTAGATCTGCTATTTTTTGAAAAATCGAAGAACGACTGACAGAAACATAGCTTTTTCAGAAAACTGTCAGGATGTAGAAGACATTTTTAGAATCTGATCTCAGGTCAGAATGGGTTAAACGCATGCAAGCAGAACAAAGTCATTGTTAGTCTAATTGCACTAAAAATTCAGCACACTTTATATAAAGAAAACAAAGTGTTTGGTGGAATCTCTCAAGCAAAGTGGGAAGTGGCACTTTCAGCGACCATGACAGACCCAGTCTGCATGTTCACTATTTATTCAGCAAAAAAGTACATTTACAACATTAGTTCTAGTCTAGTCTCTTCTTCCCTCTTTCTTCTCCTTTCCAGGCAGACAGAATAGCAACAAAAGTCTTATGCACACCTTATAGAGCGTCGCAGTCCCGCCTCCTACCCTGGACCAGGAAATGAAACCCGATGCATTTTTCCCATAGACATTTCTTATATTTTTTATTTAAAGACGGTTACGCCGCGGACAAAGCCAACTCGAGTCGTGACAACTCATGACAACACAAACAATATTTTGGACCAAACAAATAATTACAAAGAAGAAAAACAACAAAAAAAGTGTTGTAACCTGCCGTTTTTTTCTTCTTTGTAATTATTTGTTTGGTCCAAAATATTGTTTGTGTTGTCATGAGTTGTCACGACTCGAGTTGGCTTTGTCCGCGGCGTAACCGTCTTTAAATAAATACTAGAGGAAAATGCATTGGGTTTCATTTCCTGGTCCAGGGTAGGAGGCGGGACTGCGACGCTCTATAGCAGGGTTCCCCAATTAATTTAAATTAATTGGGGAACTTAAATTTAAATTTAAAAGGGCCATATTTTGACTAGGGAACCAGGCTGGGGGCCGAGTCTGCACGCACAAAAAAAATGTTTATTTTTATTTTTTCATTAATTAATAAATCTGTTCTCAACCAGTGGTCCGGGGACCACCAGTGGTCCTTGAGGGGGTGCCCAGTTTGACATGCATAGGCTACTGACCCCCATTTAATGCCATTTATATCTGGGACACCCCCCGAAAACAAAACAAAAAACATTTTTTTTCCTTTTTAAAAAAGAAATTCTTCCAGGGGCCACAAGGGAGAGCTCCGCGGGCCGCCTATTGGGGAACCCTGCCTTATAGGCTCTGAGACGGGTGCGTAGGCAGAAGAAGGTCTTTGACCGAAACGTTCCCTAAATAAAGTGTTCGTATTGCAAGTGCAGACGGTGTGCGGGTCTTTGTGCACTTTATGTGCATTATTTCTGAATACAGGCAGACGGAATGAACTTGATTCTTATACCATTACCAATAACAAGGTGTGAATCATATGTGCATCCTGCATCCATCATCATTCATGTTGATATGGGTGCTTTAATGGAAATTACTCTCAGGAACAGCTCGACTGATTTTGTCCTCAACGTGATGTCATCAATGTCACCCTAGCTACTTTGTATAATTCCTCCTCTTCTTCAGTCTTCAGTTCCAAATTTGCATTTCCACTTTGTTTACAATGTCTACCATTGATGATTTTCCAAGCTGGCATGGAATGGAAACAAGCCTGGTTTTATCTAGCATCAGTATTATAATGACTCAAATATTAAATAATCTGCATATCAGCCCCCCCACCACCTCAGGACATTGTGGTACTGCAGCTAAAACTGCTTTCAAAGTCCATAAAGAAATGACAAGGACTGGTTATATCAGAGTGGGTATTGAGGCTCAAACCATTAGAAACTAGAAAAAGTGCCCCTCGGGGCACAGGTCTCCACCAGGGCAGGTCAGGTTGTGGCCTCCTGGTGGCGCTATAATAGGCCAATGTGAAAAGGGTGCCATTTCTTCATACGCCTTTGATGGCAATTGGATGATTTGAGGCATTTTGTTCCAAAAATGTGTTTTGCAAAAATCAACCTGTTGGTGGCGCTATAACAGGCCAATGTGAAAAGTTTGGGATATATTCCTCAGCCTAGTAAGAAAATGTGTGAAAGATTTCACGTAAATTGCACGCTGCGTTCATGATTTGAGGCTTTTGTTCAAAACGGGGCAATCTTGCAAGCTGTGAAAGGCAATTATAGCCAATTAGGATGGAATATGAAATATCGGACAGATCCGACTTGCGCACATGACCATAGAGATACTGTTTAACGATTTGTGAGATGTTTGGACAGAATCTGGAGGAGTAATATCAAAAAATGTATTTTACAAAAGTCGGCCTCCTGGTGGCGCTATAAAAGGCAGATGCGGAAAATGCAGGTCAAAGGTTTGTCCTTGGTCTCTAGGGAGTGTGCATGCAACGTTTCACGCAGATCGGTGCAGTTTTAGGTAAAACATGTGAAAAGCTGCCTCATGGTGGCGCTATAACAGGCTGTTCTGGAAAATGTGGGGCAGAGGTTCATCGTTGGCATCCAGGGAGTGTGTGTGCAAAGTTTGGCATCGACCGGGTTAACGGTGCCGGAGATTAGCTGGTAACAGACGGACGGAAGGACACACACACACACACGGACACACACACACACACACGGACGGAGTGCAAAACATACTCTCTCCCCATGCCTTCGGCCTGGTGGAGACAATAAGTTTGAGGGACATAGACAATATGATATTAAATATTAAAAGCAGTTTTAAAATGCATGTTATTTGCACTTTAACCGGCCATGTCGTAGTCGGACTAGCGGGATGTCGGACTAATGCGCTGTTACTGCAGAGGGGTGAGTAGGATGGAGGGCAGCGCTACGTCCTCCCGGTGGGGGCTCCTCACTGGCAGGTGAGCCTGTAGGGTACATTTAGGACGACCGTTGAGCCGATTCTACTCTATGGCTCCGAGACATGGACACTTTCAAAGAAATTAGAGAAACGGTTGGATGGCACTTACTTCTAATGAGAGCGCAAAATCTGTCTTGGAAGAGCCACCCATCGACTAATTTAATATACAGCAACCTTCCCCGTGTTTCTTCACTAGTCCGATCCAGAAGAACACAGTTTGCCGGCCACTGCTACAGAGCTGACAATGAGGTAATATCTTCCCTTCTTCTCTGGAGTCCTGCCTCAAAGCAGACCAGAGGTAGAAAACTGTCGTTCCCTGATGTCATCACTATAGGGACACATGCATCAGTAAGCATGAACTGGGGATGGCAATGAAGGACCGTGGCATTGTGAAATCCATGATCTCGACCGCGGTCGAAAAATGATGATGATGATGTGGGGTACAATAGCAGTGGCAACATAGAAATGGAAAATAAATAATTGGCACGATGACTAAATCAGGATAAAAATAGGGTGTAAAGATAATTGGCTACTCTTAATTATAAAATTGGAGGAAAAGAGAACTTTACATGTCAGTCACATTGTAAAGTGCTTTTGGTGAAGGAGTTCTATAAATGCACCATGTCCAATTGTCCATTGTCCTCCTTTGAGGACATTGAATGGAAATCGAGGAGTCACGGTTTCTCTTTGTTGAGACCAGAGCCATTATTATTATTACGGAGCAAAGCTTTTATGAATAAAAATTAACCCATTTTGGGCGGGAACCCCTTTTGGTGTTAGCATTATGTTATGCTTTAGCTATTGAAAAATAGCAGATCTACAAGCTCGTAGCGTGCCACTCGGTGGCAGGTCTGCTATTTTTGAAAAATCGAAGAACGACTGACATAGAAACATAGCTTTTTCAGAAAACTGTCAGGATGTAGAAGACATTTTTAGAATCTGATCTCGGGTCAAAATGGGTTAATTAACTTGTAGAAAAATGATGAATCACTCACTGTACTCATTGCTGTCACTCCTGAGTGCAAGAGCAGGACGGATAACATCGAATCGGAGGGAAGTAGTTCAGTGTCAAATTCAGCGGGATAAAAGAAAAAAAAGTATTTTCCTTCCCTTTCTGTCAGGAGCTTGGATTTCACCGGCGTTCACAGAGAGACGCCACCAGACCCGGCCTGCAAATAGACCTATCGATTCACAGCCTCCATAAAGAGACGTAGATACACAGTACTGGTAGGCATTAAGCACTGTATTTATAGGTTTACTGGCCTAGAATCCCACTCTGCCTTTTGGGCAGAATTTCGTAACAACCAAATTTAAGGTTTATTAGCCTACTGTACATCTTGTTAGCCCGTCGTCTAACAAGAAAATGTTTCACTTAACGTGGTTGTACAGCGAAACTTGTTTTTCTAAACATTTGAGACGGCACAGTGCAGTGTTGTTGACTACTTCACTATTACTTCTACTATTATTAGGTATGCCCACATGATGACCACGGATATGCTCTAAAAGTGTGAAACATATTTTTCATTTCACTACTATATGGGTCCCAGGAATCGCCGATCTAGAAGCTCGTAGCGTCTTGCATCTCGATGCGTTGACAGCTTGTAATTTCAGCACGGTTACATGTGTCTGTTAGTCTTTTTCAGTGACGTAGCGATTACATAATGCAAGGCACTGCTTGTGCTTAACTTCACAGTTCACACACTGGGTGTGATTTAATAGTATACAGTAGACCGACACACACAGCAAAGGTTGTCGGGATCGGGACTCGATTCGATCAGCAGCCTAGGTGCCCGGACGTCTACGCCATTAGCCAATTTTTATATAAGGATATATATATATATGTCCATTTTCCTTTCCTTTCCAATTCCCCCACCCCCCTCCCCGCGGCTCCCACTTTGAAAAGCCTGTGTATTAGCCGTCGGCGCCAGCGGGGTGCCACAAGCATTGACATTTCTACAGTTAGCTTCCAGACATGGAGATAATTCACATAGTCCTGTTAACTGATGACATTCTGTTGACGTTCGTTGTGTGATTGGAGGCTGCATCTCGAGTCGACTAGCTGTGTGCAGCCTTCAACCTTCCTTCCCTGGCGACGGTGACCTTACCCTCCGATGTGAAACGGGTCCTCGCTGAGTACAGATGATGTTTTCCCCTCGTCTTTCCTGGTGCTCTATTAAGGTCACATCCATGTGATTTATTGCTTCCATTTGTGGGTTGGGTGCTCTGAGCTCAGGCTCTTTGATTTTTTCCTTCCCCATCTGGAATAAGGTCTTATATGAGCCAGCCACAACTTTACTGACCCGACCGGAAAAGCACTGCTGTGCCTTTGTAAAGTCAAGGTTCATGTCTCTATCTTTTAAAGATTGATCTGCTGGGAATTGAGCTGTCCACTGGCCTTTAGGTAACAGACAATATTTAAAGATGAAAAACAAGCCTTGTCATTGTGATACTAGGTGGTTGGACTTGGACTGAACATTATCACTCTGAATGCTTTGATCTCTGATGCATGTGGATACTCCCTGCAACGAGGGATCAAATATCCATTGACACTGATAAAGGGCAGATGCCTGAAACAAATGTTTTGATAAAATCTGTCTGTCTATAAGCAACAAGATCTCCCATGATCCCCAGGCCATGATCTCTGAAAGAGTTGTTAATCCTACATCAAACACTGGTTACATGTTGTATGCATTGTGTTGTTTAGCTTGTGTATTATTAAGTTTTATGTTTTATTGTTTTTGTATGTTGAATTTTTCTCTTTGAGCTCTTGCCAAGGGTCTGCCATGCGATGAATCTGAATCTGAAATGGAATTGGGCCTATGAATTGAGACATACTGTATGTGAGAAAACAATATAATATACTGTACCTAATTAATAGCATCTTGCTTTATATATAAAAGGTTTTGCATATAACATTTCATGAATGAATGAATGAATTAATCCATCTTTATTTACCATATGTCATACAGCAAATGCATTTCGGTTGCGCAAAGAATGAACGGACAAGAGCACGGCTTCCCTCTGGATCTCTGACGTCATATACAGTAGATGAGGTTGATTACTTCAATCTTGTTCAAATATAGAATTGGGCAAGAATCTCAGATTCTGAATTACATTTTTTGAAATCTAATTCAGATTCAATAAAAATGTAACACTGATTGGTGTTAATGGTCATGTAAGGACTAGTCTTGCATAGCCTGACAACTATTCCACAATCTCCGAATGCTGGAACTACACCTCCTGAAATCTGAGTAAGGAATCTGCCATTTCCGTTCACGAAAAAAAAATATTTTTTTAAATATCTTTAGAGCTTATTTTTTCATTTCCATTTCTGCTAAGCAGCAAGCTATATAATGCTTAGATGATTTTTATTTATATTAGGGGAGGAGGCTCCACTTCCGCTTCATATTTTACTCATGATAGAACTTCCGTTGCTCCAGACTGTATGATGGAAGCATTTGTAAATTGTGAGGGGCAACATTCTGGCAACACGAGACTATGTAAGGACAAGCGAGCACTCTAGATGGCTCACCCCTTCGGAACCCCATAAGTGCCTGATATAGTCCATTGCGATGCGCTGAGAGCATGTTGTAGACCTTCTATTTTTGGTGCGTTACACATAAGTATAATTCACCCTTTAGATATGTAGAGATGATTGATCCGCCCTGCTGTTCATGTCTTTAGTGTATTATACTGTGTTCTGAACTAACAGTGTTCTTTGGGTACATGATACGAGACAGAAACACAGCAGCTTTCTGTCCCATTGTCCATTCCCTGCGGCAGTGCTCTTACTTCCCCTACTGCAGCGGTTCTCACACCTTTTGGGAATAAAATGGAAATGGAAATATGGAAATAAAAATTGCATATTAACTGGCTATATAGACATATATGTCCTATATATCCACATATATGTACATATATGAACCTGAAAATGCATATATATGCAGCATAGGCTATATTCTGCATATACTTGCCATATATTGGCATAATATGTTAATATATTTAAAATAAAATCATAGCACCACCATTAGCCTTTTCATGCCAAGCACCCCCTAGAAGGCGCTCACGCACCACAAGGGAACCACTGTCCTGCTGTATGACTACCACCTATACATAGAGGGGGTCCAGGCAGCACACACTGGTAGCTGTATGACTACCACCTATACATAGTAGGGGGTCCAGGCAGCACACACTGGTAGCTGTATGACTACCACCTCTACATAGGAGGGGGTCCAGGCAGCACACACTGGTAGCTGTATGACTACCACCTCTACATAGGAGGGGGTCCAGGCAGCACACACTGGTAGCTGTATGACTACCACCTATACATAGTAGGGGGTCCAGGCAGCACACACTGGTAGCTGTATGACTACCACCTCTACATAGGAGGGGGTCCAGGCAGCACACACTGGTAGCTGTATGACTACCACCTATACATAGGAGGGGGTCCAGGCAGCACACACTGGTAGCTGTATGACTACCACCTCTACATAGGAGGGGGTCCAGGCAGCACACACTGGTAGCTGTATGACTACCACCTATACATAGTAGGGGGTCCAGGCAGCACACACTGGTAGCTGTATGACTACCACCTCTACATAGGAGGGGGTCCAGGCAGCACACACTGGTAGCTGTATGACTACCACCTATACATAGGAGGGGGTCCAGGCAGCACACACTGGTAGCTGTATGACTACCACCTCTACATAGGAGGGGGTCCAGGCAGCACACACTGGTAGCTGTATGACTACCACCTATACATAGGAGGGGGTCCAGGCAGCACACACTGGTAGCTGTATGACTACCACCTATACATAGGAGGGGGTCCAGGCAGCACACACTGGTAGCTGTATGACTACCACCTCTACATAGGAGGGGGTCCAGGCAGCACACACTGGTAGCTGTATGACTACCACCTAGACATAGGAGGGGGTCCAGGCAGCACACACTGGTAGCTGTATGACTACCACCTATACATAGGAGGGGGTCCAGGCAGCACACACTGGTAGCTGTATGACTACCACCTATACATAGGAGGGGGTCCAGGCAGCACACACTGGTAGCTGTATGACCACCACCTATACATAGGAGGGGGTCCAGGCAGCACACACTGGTAGCTGTATGACTACCACCTATACATAGGAGGGGGTCCAGGCAGCACACACTGGTAGCTGTATGACTAGCACCTATACATAGGAGGGGGTCCAGGCAGCACACACTGGTAGCTGGCATGACTGGTTAGCCTGCTGTTGATAATACCCTTTGTCCAATGTCTAAAGCGCCGAAAGCTAGCCACCCATCAAACCGGGCTTGGCCCAGAGCCGCCTGCCCTAGTTGAACCATGTGGGCACCCAAGCAGCCAAAACAAGTGGCTGTGCCCCCCGTGTTGAAGTGATGCCCGGATGGGCCACAGCTGTGGGTTTGTCTCCTGGAGGGCCGACTTGGCACCACACCACACAGTCACAAAGCCCCTTCCTATCAGCAGCTGCAGAGGGTGCTGTCTGGCTACAGGGTGATGGAGTAACATGAGCTGTTCTGTAAACATCAGTATTCTGTGGACAGGCATTCTAGCGGCGACCAGGATCCAAGGCAGATGGAGTGAGTGAGTGAGAGAGAGAGAGAGAGTGGCGGCGGTGGCTCAGGGGTAGAGTGGCTGGATGGTAACCGCAAGGTTGCCTGTTCGAACCCGGGCTCCCCCAGAGTTAGTGTCGAAGTGTCCTTGAGCAAGACACTGAACCCCAAATTGCTCCTGATGTGCTGGCTAGTGCCTTGCATGGTTTCTGCCGCCATCGGTGTATGAATGTGTGTGAATGGGTGAATTGATGCACAATCTATGTAAAGCACCTTGGATAAAGGCGCTATATAAATGCACCATTTACCATTTAGAGTGAAGAGGATGACAGACGAGTTCAATGGTTCCCAAACGGTGTCCCATGAGAAAGGTCCAGATTTGCCAACCACACATTATTATTGCAATGCACTGTATGCCACAAACGGAGGTTCATATTTATTTTACTATATCGGTACATTGTTCATAGAATAACAGTACCAATAGTCCAATACATACTATACACAATCTATACCCTCAAAATAATATTTTAGTCACTTTCAACCTGGTGGTCATTATTATAGATAAAAACACACGTTTTCACAAATTAAAAAGAAGCTAAAATAGCAATCTATGAGGAGGTTTAGGATCCCAGCGAGGACTGGTCTGCACTGGTCCAGAACCACTGCACTTGTTAGTGTTGTACTTGGGTCTGCACTGCAGAACCACTGGACTTGTTAGTGTTGTGGGTCTGCACTGCAGAACCACTGGACTTGTTAGTGTTGTACTTGGTGTCTGCACTGCAGAACCCCTGGACTTGTTAGTGTTGTACTTGGGTCTGCACTGCAGAACCACTGGACTTGTTAGTGTTGTACTTGGTGTCTGCACTGCAGAACCACTGGACTTGTTAGTGTTGTGGGTCTGCACTGCAGAACCACTGGTCTTGTTAGTGTTGTGGGTCTGCACTGCAGAACCACTGGTCTTGTTAGTGTTGTGGGTCTGCACTACAGAACCACTGGACTTGTTAGTGTTGTACTTGGGTCTGCACTGCAGAACCACTGGACTTGTTAGTGTTGTATTGGGTCTGCACTGCAGAACCACTGGACTTGTTAGTGTTGTACTTGGGTCTGCACTACAGAACCACTGGACTTGTTAGTGTTGTACTTGGGTCTGCACTGCAGAACCACTGGACTTGTTAGTGTTGTATTGGGTCTGCACTGCAGAACCACTGGACTTGTTAGTGTTGTACTTGGTTCTGCACTGCAGAACCACTGGTCTTGTTGGTGTTGTACTTGGTGTCTGCACTGCAGAACCACTGGTCTTGGTAGTGTTGTACTTGGGTCTGCACTGCAGAACCACTGGACTTGGTAGTGTTGTACTTGGGTCTGCACTGCAGAACCACTGGACTTGTTAGTGTTGTGGGTCTGCACTGCAGAACCACTGGTCTTGGTAGTGTTGTACTTGGGTCTGCACTGCAGAACCACTGGACTTGGTAGTGTTGTACTTGGGTCTGCACTGCAGAACCACTGGACTTGGTAGTGTTGTGGGTCTGCACTGCAGAACCACTGGTCTTGTTAGTGTTGTACTTGGGTCTGCACTGCAGAACCACTGGACTTGGTAGTGTTGTGGGTCTGCACTGCAGAACCACTGGTCTTGTTAGTGTTGTACTTGGGTCTGCACTGCAGAACCACTGGTCTTGTTAGTGTTGTACTTGGGTCTGCACTGCAGAACCACTGGACTTGGTAGTGTTGTGGGTCTGCACTGCAGAACCACTGGTCTTGGTAGTGTTGTACTTGGGTCTGCACTGCAGAACCACTGGTCTTGTTAGTGTTGTACTTGGTGTCTTTCAGTTGCTTCTACTACTATCACTGGAGTCTGTGTTATCGCTACTTTCCTGCTGACAACAGTAACTTGGTTTGCAGTTTTCTTCCATCCTGAAGCCTCTACCAAATAGCAATTAGTCTCTCTGATAAGGAACGGACTGAGACAGGTAGATGGCTCAGAAAGTGACAGAAACCGTTTCTCCACAGCAAACACACCGTGGAAGCAAATTGAATGTAACAGTGGATCAACGCCGAACGGTGAATCTTTGATTCTGGAAAACCAGCCACCGTTTCTTACAACTTTAAAAGAAGTTACGATCTAATTGTCTCTTTGTCTCTGCTTACTCCCCTGGGCTTGTGAGTCACACTTTCTATCCTCTGGGAAAACCACGTTCACATCACAGCTGCACTCCCCCATCTTTTCAAAGCTCATTTCTTGTTTTGTCGTGACCTCCACTGCCTCTTACGACTAGGACAATGTGTGGAAACAGCCTGCTCGCTCTCTCTCTCTCTCTCTCTCTCTCTCTCTCTCTCTCTCTCTCTGGCTGTTGCCAGCTGCAATATATTGGAGGAACAGTTCGTTTTATTGAATTATGAATGAGCTTAGAGCGTTTAATAACACAATACTCATCTCAGATATTAGTCAAAAGTTGTCAGATTTAGTTTTCTGCTTTATTGGCGACATCAAAGGGCTGTGTTCTCAAGTCACTGAGGGTTTAGTGTGTGATGTCTCTGGGAGCAATCACTCAAATACCATGTCGGAACTTTAATAGACCAGCATTATTGAGTTCCTTCACTCCCATGTGATCCACGCGTCGCTGTGCTTTGGCATGTTCAGCACGGCCACAGTGAGTGTGTGTGCACGTGTGCGTGAATTGGCACGGCGCGCAATTCTTTGAGCAACAACAACAATGGCACACATTCCACGCTGCATTTCAGGAAGCTAATTACAGATTTTTTTCCGGTAAGAGGCAGGTTATGTTTAGCCCCGCTTCCCCGTGTGCAGCTCTCGGATCAAGAGCACTGAGGACCCGTCCCTTGGGGAGGTGGTGGAGGCAGGGGCGGAGGCGCGACTGTGCAATCCGAGATGGGGCTAATGCTGCTGGGACAACACAACCAACACTACACCTCCCTCCCTCCCTCCCTCCACCCAACGCAGTGTTTTCCTCAAGGTCAGAGCAGTGCAAGTAGAAGACATGTGAGCTCTGAAAAGCACCGTAAACCTCAGAAGACCAGTGGATATACCAGCAGTACAGAGAGGATGTGCACTGTAACAGGGTACAACTTTAATATATATATATGCATGTGCAAGAGTGTGTCTACCATGAATTAGATGTAAATAATATACCAGTGATTCCCCACCTTTTGGGCAGGGCCCACGTGGTGGGTCATGAACTGGGAAGGATTAACCCTTTGTCGTGCCTGGTACTTAGCTTTCTCCTTAACACTGGTACTTTCAACTTCCGGCTTTCGTATGAAAGTTGACTGCTGCAAAAATAAAAAGAACATGCACTTTCGCTAATCACCAATACAAAGATGGTTTTGTAGAGTCGAAAACCTACTTTCCCTAGTGGACCCACTCTGAGCCACACGTATAAAAAAAATTGGCCAGAAAAGAAAATATTTCACCGGAAAAAAACATCTGTAGATCTGTAGAGAGGCGCAGTGGAGTAACTAAAACAGATCTGTAGAGGGCGCAGTGGAGTAACTAAAACAGATCTGTAGAGGGCGCAGTGGAGTAACTAAAACAGATCTGTAGAGGGCGCAGTGGAGTAACTAAAACAGATCTGTAGAGGGCGCAGTGGAGTAACTAAAACAGATCTGTAGAGAGGCGCAGTGGAGTAACTAAAACAGATCTGTAGAGGGCGCAGTGGAGTAACTAAAACAGATCTGTAGAGAGGCGCAGTGGAGTAACTAAAACATATTTTTCTTAAAAGTAAATTTCAAAGTTCAATGCGAAAAACACAATGAAATCCTTACTCAGTTATTTCTATCACAATTCATCCTTATTAGTGAAATGTTAGGACGGTAGCAGCAGCAGCAGCAGCCAGCCCTACATCTGATTCCAATGTGGCCCCAGATCTGATCTGTTGAGTGTGGTGCTCTGTGAGGAGAACAGATGATGATGATGATGATGAGTCATCAGCCATTTTTGGGTTAGGGTTAGTGATGTGCCCAAATAGGGATGCCAGGTTGAAAGTGGTTCATCATCCAACCCAGGATCCATACGCTGATGTTAAACTCAGGACCTCTAGCTGTTTGTTCATATGACTTCCTCTACTGTCTGAAGCTATGTATAGACATGTTGGTGTCATCCCAATGCTGATCACCCACGCATCACATCTGAGGCCCTGCCTAGCACATCCACAGTGTTCACCTCCCCAATGCTGATCACCCACGCATCACATCTGAGGCCCTGCCTAGCACATCCACAGTGTTCACACACAGTGTGAAATTCCACCCCCCCCCCCTTCCTGAGTGGATCTGACACTGTGGACTGTGCTATGTATAATACTGTATGTCTTTACTGTACATGACATGGCTGATATCCTTATCCAAATTACCTTAGAAGTACAACCACAGAAGAAGCTTCAGTGGGTAGGGGTGCAGCACTTAATTTACATTTAATATGTAAAAAAAACCTGATTGATTCTCAAAAATGCGTCACAGTGCGATTGTGAGCTTGTAGATCGGCTAATTCTTGTTTCACTTTTTTTTAATAATTTTCCCTAAAAGAATATAAAATATAGAAGAAAGTAATTGGAAACACCACAGCACCCTCATGTATTAGGACAAAATAAAAAAAATACGTCCATTTGTTGTATGTAAAATAGATTGATTCCAAAAATAGGCTTCTCGATTATTTCTTCTAGGTCCTTACCCGTTCGAAGATATGAACACCAAATGATGTACATGTGGGTGATGCGATTTAATTGACGGTACCGTCGGCGTGACACGCACGCACGCAGCCACGCACATGCTTGTGACCCGTCAGCGGACATCAAAGACACACACGTTCCCACGGCCCGTCACTGCTCGCGTGACCTGCTGTAGTTGCAACTGCAAGACACACACACCCGTGTCCTGTTCCATTTGTAAATAACATGCTGCTGGAAACTAATAATGGTGTAACGCAACGGCGAAAACTGCTAATAAACAACAGCTTACGCTTTGATAAAGTGAAAAAAAAAGTCTTCGTTTTGACCTCCATAAGGTAATGGTCAATGCCTGTGTGTAAATTAATTGGTGCAGCCAGTGAGGAGCAGCAACATTTGCCTCAGACGGAATTCTTATCCTTTCGACAGACAGGCAGGCAGGCAGGCAGGCAGGCAGGCAGGCAGGCAGGCAGGCAGGCAGACAGACATTCCCTTGTTTATAGATAGATACATTTTAAAGGGATTCAATGGAATAATCGCTAAGAAAAGTCATTGATCGTTGCAGCATCAAAGTACAACCACAGCAGAAGCTTCATTGGGATAACTTCTACTGGCTGTAGCTCTCCAGCAGCAGACACTGGTACAACTACAGAGGAATCTTCAATGGGGCAAATTCATACAACAGTACAAACACAGCACAAACTTCAATGGGATGCATTGCTTCATTATTAGCACTCCCAGTCCCAACAGTAAGCAGGGCCAGTGTCGGAGCCCTAAAGTGGCCAGACAGTGTTCCTCCAAGCTTCAACTAAGTGCTCGTCGAAGAGAGGAGGTGTCGAGCTGTGGTGTAAACTAAAGTAACTAAGTCCATTTACTTAAGTACTGTACTGTACAATTTTGTTGTACTTTACTTCAACTACATTTCAGAGGCAAATATTGTACGTTTTACTCCACTGCTGTTACTAGTAGATTTTGATTATTATTACAAAACATACATTAAAGGGACACTTCACCCTTTTTTGCAAAAAATATATATGTTAATGACGTTTAGAAGTTTTAGAACACTTATTTCCTGGGGTCTTTGTGTGTGTGTAATATGTGGTTTTAGATATTTGAGATCATTTTGTGTCACTTCCTTCCCCATAGAACCCCTGCTCTATCGTGCATACGCATAGTTTCATCTTACAGATATACTACTGTTAGACGAATGTTAGGTTCTTAGCTTACTTATGATTCTTGATGACTAGTATTTTTATGTATTTGATGTATTATTACCATGCTGCTGTTCTTGCTTACTGTAAATCGTTCTGGATTAAGTGCGTCTGCTAAATGCCTAAATTGTAAATTGTAGAGTAGAGTTCCTGTGCACTAGTCTTCCCATAGTTCCCACCTTAAGTCCAGAGATTCAGACAGATGGCGTGGCAGCGAGGCCGCTGGGCCGCGCTAACGAGTGCACGCCACGCATGACACGCTCCGCTTCGCCGCTCCGTGCACTGACTCAGTCAGACGGTCCGATGCATCCCGCCGTCACAGTGCAGCCCAGACAGCCATGTTCGGTTCTCCTCCTGCTGCTCAGTCTGACGGTCAGACGCATCCCGGCGTCACAGTGCAGCCCAGACAGCCATGTTCGGTTCTCCTGCTGCTCAGTCAGACGGTCAGACGCATCCCGGCGTCACAGTGCAGCCCAGACCGCCATGTTCAGTTCTCCTCCTGCTGCTGCTCAGTCTGAAGGCTACCATCACTGACTCAGTCAGACGGTCAGACGCATCCCGGCGTCACAGTGCAGCCCAGACCGCCATGTTCAGTTCTCCTCCTGCTGCTGCTCAGTCTGAAGGCTACCATCACTGACTCAGTCAGACGGTCAGACGCATCCCGGCGTCACAGTGCAGCCCAGACAGCCATGTTCGGTTCTCCTCCTGCTGCTCAGTCTGAAGGCTACCATCAGACACTCATCTGTCCGTCTACGATTTGGGCCTCAGGAAATTGGATATGAGCCCTGTCGCCCCTGTATGGTTGTCTCCGGTCAGCGCACGCACGCACGCACGCACGCACGCACGCACTCACACACAGAGACACAGACATACAGTAGTATGCACATCGACTCACAGACATTAAACACCCACAGCCGAATCATGTTTTCCTGAGTCATTGCTGATCCCGGAAACTTTATGCCCTTTATTTTCTGCAACTTTGTTTTGACCCATTTTAGACAACCTTTTTTGTATTATTGATTTATCAGTTGAATGGGAATAATAGTTAATGTGGGTCGTGTGACTCCGAGTGAGTAACGGATCTGAATAGTGAATGTGGGTCGTGTGACTCCGAGTGAGTAACGGATCTTTAGTGAATGTGAATAGTGAATGTGGGTTGTGTGACTCCGAGTGAGTAACGGATCTTTCGATTCGTCAGCATTGTCTTGGCTGAGCCGCCAGACCAATGAATGATTTATTGAACGGGGTTATCTTGTTGGCCTCCCTTGCTGTCGTGAATTAATGGTTATATAATGTAACCTTTCACTTGCAAAATGTGGTTAATTTAGTTTGACAAGAGGAAAGTAGAATGATGAGGCATCCGTGATGCATGATTACAACGGGGAACTGACCTGTAAACCAGGGATTAGTGATTTTTACTAGTTGACACTAATTAGTCGACTCGTCGTCTACCTATTATGTAATCATAAAGGTGCTCTGGGCCAAGGTATTTCGCAGCAGCTAGGTCGTCACGACAACGGTTGTACTACAGACGCACATGTACAGTAGATGTTACGCTGCAACAACCAACAGAATTTCACAATATTGTTTTTATGCAACTAGATTCTGAAATGTTCCGGGAAAAGACGTTAAACACAACACTGGCCAACTTGCTTCCCGCCGTGGTGAAGTTGGTTTCGGGTTGGAGATGAACCCAGTTGCGTTATCCAACTGGGTGAATATCCAACCTGAGACCAACTTACACACCGGAGGATGTTGGGTGAAGTAGGCAGTGGGTGGGTGACTGCCATTTATAATGATGATAATAATAATAATACTTCAAACGTATATAGCGCTTTCCTGAGTACCCAAAGACGCTTTACAAGGAAAGAAAACCTCACTAAAAGCTAAGGAATAAAATCATTAAAAGTGGTTTCAGGTTGTTCATAATTTAATAATTAATTTGTAGTAATAGATTCTCAAAAATGGCTAAAACGCAATGCGTTGTGAGCTTGTGCTGTAGCCTGCAGGCTGGCTAGTGGCTGTTTACTCTAAGAGTGTTGACACGGCGTCGTGGGTAAATTGAAGGTGTTGATGAGATGCTATTTTCTGGTTGCTGTGTGAATAAATTATCACATTCATGGTTGCTGTCATTAACATTCTTTTGGAGAGGTTTGTGCGTCAGCTCCCACCTCGCCTCCATCACTGGGTCAATCATCCCCTCTGTTCGTTGTACTGTCAAATAGAACAGTGCTTTTCAACCAGTGGTCCTTGAGTGGGTTCCAGGTGGTCCTCAGCTACATTATAGAGAGTTGGTAACCAAATGGACCCCTGGAAAATTAACCCATTTTGACCTGAGATCAGATTCTAAAAATGTCTTCTACATCCTGACAGTTTTCTGAAAAAGCTATGTTTCTATGTCAGTGGTTCTTCGATTTTTCAATATAGTCCAGCTGCTTAGCTCCAATATATAAAGGAATCGTTCAGTTTGTGATAAAAGCATGAAATCTGGTACACATATAGCCAAGGGCATCCCAAACATAATTGGATGTGGAGGCATCCTGAATTTTCAACATGGCACCCATGGCAGCCATTTTTCAAAATGCCACCATTGACATCCTATTATAAGGCAATATTTTCTAAATTTCCTTATGCTTTAAGTAGCATGTGACATATCAAACTAGGGGGTTTTCATGATGCTGAATCTATTCCAAGCATTAGTTTTGCATAAAAACACTCATTGGGCTAAATTTGGCGATAGCAACTTGCCCAACTGTGCTGATGTCAGCACATTTGGGCAAGTTGCTATGGCCAAATTTAGCCCAATTTGGCCAATTAGCCCAAACTAATGCTTGGAATGGATTTAGCATCATGAAAACCCCCTAGTTTGATATGTCACATGCTACTTAAATTTCAAACTTTTGCCTCAATTACGAATTTACGATTGAAAAACACATTTAGGCCTGATGTCGAAATTTAAAAAAATGTCTTCTAGATGATGACAATTTTCTGAAAAACCTCATGTTTCTGTATCAGTGGTGCTCAATATTTCATGTCAAGGACCCCAAACATATGTAATTGGCCACCGACCCCCATCTGAGAATATGTTGTTCCAGGAACCTCTCAGAAGATTTGAGTTAAAAACGTTCACTCTGAAAGAATATAGGCCTACATTCAAAGATTTGAGCCACATTTCAAGATTTTTCAAAAATAGCAGATCTACAAGCTCATAGCGCGGCACCGAGTGCCGCGCTATGAGCTTGTAGATCTGCTATTTTTCAATAGCTAAAGTATAACATAATGCTTAAAACACCAGGCCTGGGCCATGGCTCAGTGGTCCAGGCACCTTGGCTGGTAATCCAGTCTGGCAGTGTGCCACGGGTTCGACTCCCGATCCCGACGGCCTTTACTGCATGTCTTCCCCCCCCATCTCTCTCCCCATTTCCTGTCAGCCTACTGTCTGTCCCTCATATAAAATAAAGGCGAAAGCCACAAAAAAAAACACCAAAAAGGGTTCCCGACCCAGAATGGGTTAAGTCTAGTGAAAATAGCAGATCTGAAAGTTGAAGATAATTTCCCAGCCCTACTGTGTGTCGTGTAATCACAGCAACGTTATTTATTCAACTGATTTATGAACGGCTGCAGTCAAAATTGTAACAGTAACTTGGATGGAAACAAAACGGGTTGATTGTCTGTTTATTAACCCATTTTTATCATCCGGTTTTCCTGGGTTCCACAGTAAAAATTACATTAAAACACTACATCATTGGAGGAAATGATAAACATACCTACCATTGCATAAGTTATGATAAATTACTTAATAAGTTTTTTGTGTACACCTGCCCAACATCACAATAATACATCTACACATCTATACGTGAGGTTGGCATGAATGTTGGAAAGTTAATCCAGTTCATTATAGCTCGGTATATTACTGTTTTAGGGAATAGTTTTTAGACTGTTTAGACTGGTGGTGTAGCGACCATGGAGGTTGTTCTGTAGGACAATTAGTTTGCAACGTGCTTGGAAAGATGTGGTGGTGGTGGGAATATTTCCTCACCCGGGATCTATTCCCACTGCTATGTCATGACATCAAGGGGGCTTTGGAACTATTCCCACTGCTATGTCATGACATCAAGGGGGCTTTGGATCTATTCCCACTGCTATGTCATGACATCAAGGGGGCTTTGGACTGCACTGTGAAAGAATTAAACATGGAGCCAATTATAGATTTTCTCCCAATAATACTGTAGTCGTCATGCCAATTAATTCCTCCACACTTATGCCTGTGTTTCCAATGCAAATTGTACTCCACTGGGCCGGCTCACCTGCCAGTGAGGAGCCCCCACCGGGAGGGAGGACGCACAGTAGCGCCTCCGTCCTCCTCTATTCCCTGCGTTCAACACCCCCTGCTGACAGGCGCTGACACGAGTGCCCCCAGTAAGACATGTGGTTATGTGGCCAATTAGCCATCAACAAAAAAAAACTAAACTCATAACTTTTATTAGTCCCTGATGTTAAATTGTGAAATTGTCAGTAGAAATAGTAAATACACTGCAGAAGAAAGATATGTATTGTAATGGCCAATGGCCATATCCATAAAACAATCAGCCAACACCCCATCTGAGCCGAAGGCTTGCGAGACACCAAGGGAAGGGTGTGCAATGTAATCAATATTTCATGTCAATATGGCAGCTTAATGATGCGTGATTGATTAGAGATTCTGTATTATGCAGTAGAGACTGGATGCTTGTGTCTTGTCAGTTGTCAAGTCAAGCCCGATTTATGCTCAATCGCACATCGTGTGTGTCATGCACCGAAAACAGCCAATCTACAAGCTCGCAGAGAGACATGGTGTGAGCTTGTAGAGGGGCTATTTTCAGTCGCGACGTGTTGTGAGCTTGTACTACTGTTGGTCGGCTATTTTCAGTGCGAGTGTAATTCACGGTCGTTTCTAACAAGCCGCAGGAGCAGAGTCTGTACTGTACACAACAACAACAACAACAACAACAACAACAACAACAACATAACACGATCACACCCCAGTAGACTGCAGGAAGGAAAAGCAATTTCCTCCAGATATTAGATAATTCACACGTGACCCGTTCTGTTGTACTGGAACCTTGTCGACATGCTACCGTTCTGTTGTACTGGAACCTGTCGACATGCTACCGAGAAAGAACTCACACTGTGTTGTCTGCGTCTCTAGCTTTTAGAATGATCACATGGCTTGATTGCATTTAGTAGGAGTGGGACAGATCTTTCATTAATTTAACCCATTTTGGCCTGACGTCGAAATAAATAAAGTCTTCTGAAAGAATATAATTATATTCAAAGATTTGTGCCACATTTTCACGTTTTTTCAAAAATAGCAGACCTACAAGCTCGTAGCGCGCCACTCGGTGGCGCGCTACGAGCTTGTAGATCTGCTATTTTTCAATAGCTAAAGTATAACATAATGCTTTAAAACACCAAAAGGGGTTCCCGCCCAAAATGGGTTAAAATGTGTACTGTTCCGCAGAAACCAAAAGATATGCATGAATTAAAATCTTATTATCTGAGCTTATTTCCATAATTTCCATTTGTTTTTTTATCACACTGCTGCTGTGCCCCTGCAGATATTCTGAGATACAGCTCAAATGACAGATTGACTGTCTGACCACACTGGGTCTTTGGAGAGAGTATTATTATGACCACGTTTTATTATGCTGACAAAATCCAATTGGAAAAACAGGATGTTTTCGTTAAGGAAATGTTTCTTGTTAAAATGAGTTCAATATGATTTGACCCATTTTGGTACATAAGCGCATTTGGCAACATAACATTTGAATTCCAAATGTGTCCCATGTGGGCAGGACAGTGAAGTGTGATCTTTTTTAGAGCTTGGTGAACAAACATCAATCAGAGAGAATGCAGAGAGAGACCGTATGGTTTACATGAATATGGACACCTCAGCATAAGATGCTGTGCTGTAAAATAACAACACAGTGTTTTTGAGGGGCGCTAGCCCCTCCTATGTCCAGCTTTTAGTGTGTGTGCGCAAACTTTGTCCTACACAAACATTAAATTCCCATTGACAATGAATGGACGATCATTACACGATCATTGCGTAATACAAACATCGATATGTTGTATATATAGGAGGCTTTAAACTCTCAACTGTCGGTAAGAAGTCGGCGATGATGATGTATGATGATAAGAGCGTCCCTCACTTCACACGCGTGTGATTCTTTTAAAGAAACACTTCACTTCACCAAAATAATGTATTGACAACAGAGCAGATACAAAAATATATGGTTATATTCATGTATGAAATGTATCTGTATGTATCTGTATCTGTGATTGGCCAGTAATCACTTGAGTAACAGCGAGAGACATGGAGGAGTTGCATGAGTGACGTCACTTGGGCAGCGACAGTGTGCCTTCAGCAAATGCCTTCAGCACTTCTAAATAAGAAAGCTGCGGAGAACTGTTGCTTTGTGTTCACTCTTTAATGTTTTCTGTTAGTAATCTAATCCCCCCTGGCTCTGATGTTCTATTGTTGTATTAATAACTTTGTTGTTTGTGTTTGTTTGTTTGTCTTGTTTTGTATTGTAATGTATATTGTCATGACTGTTATAAAGATTTGTTTAAAAAAAGAAAAGCCTTCAGCACTGCACTTCCGCCTTCATTGGGATACACGTCGCTCCAATGAACTGCAACGGCCAGTGAGGCATCTATTTTTTATAATATCTATGGTTCTGACTGTATGCGATGTGGTCCTTCAGGATGGCCAAGCCCTTTTGGCCCATTTGTTTTGTTGTTGTTGTTTGGGAGCACCTTCCAGTAAGAACGAGTCACTTACATCCCTTCCCACAGCTGCACATTTCTTGTAGCAAACCGCCTGTCCCCAGGGGCATCTTAGCTTGGGACTTATACAGCCCACACACACACACACCTGGTCTGGACTCGGCCTCACACACACAGTCGCTCAGCCCATGATCTCTTCATGTCTGTATCAGACCTGGGTTCCTGGTCACGGGTGTCGGCGGGGTACTTTGGACTATGTGTGGTTCCTGGTCACGGGTGTCAGCGGGGTACTTTGGACTATGTGTGGTTCCTGGTCACGGGTGTCAGCGGGGTACTTTGGACTATGTGTGGTTCCTGGTCACGGGTGTCGGCGGGGTACTTTGGACTATGTGTTGTTCCTGGTCACGGGTGTCAGCGGGGTACTTTGGACTATGTGTCTATTGGTCACCACCTGACTTACAGTATCCGTCTGAATCGCAAGTTCATGGACTTCCTGACATCGAAATAAAAAAAATGTTTGCTCTGAAAGAATATATACCTATTCAAAGATTTGTGCCGCATTTTTTACGATTTTTCAAAAATAGCAGACCTACAAGTTCATAGCGCGCCACTCGGTGACGCGCTATGAGCTTGTAGATGTGCTATTTTTCAATAGCTAAAGTATAACAGAATGCTTGAAACACCAAAAGGGGTTCCCGCCCCAAAATGGGTTAAGACCTATCTGGTTTCCTTGTCGTTCCGAGTTCAAAAGGAATGCAAACAGCTTGCTTTTTGGTTTATGTCACTTGTTTCGGCCCACAATCCCACAAGATAACATGGGAAATGTTGTTGAAACGGATGTGTCCGATTGGACAACAACGTTTAATGTGTAGCCCGTTAGACATGTATTCGAGGGTGTGTGTGTGTGTGTGTGTGTGTGTGTGTGTGTGTGTGTGTGTGTGTGTGTGTGTGTGTGTGTGTGTGTGTGTGTGTGTGTGTGTGTGTGTGTGTGTGTGTGTGTGTGTGTGTGTGTGTGTGTGTGTGTGTGTGTGTGTGTGTGTGTGTGTGTGTGTGTGTGTGTGTGTGTGTGTGTGTGTGTGTGTGTGTGTGTGTGTGTGTGTGTGTGTTATTCCGAAGATAAACTTCCCAAATGTTTTGTGCATGGCATGCTGACCTAGACATGGAATCTATGTCTGACAATGTCAAAAACCTCTCTATCTCTATCTCTCTATCCATGCAGTGTTCACCTAAACTTGGGAAACAATTTTATGATGGAAATCAATGCAAAGCAAAGCAAAGTTCTTTGTTTACCCAGGGTGAATGGACTAAGCTCGAGATGCTTGTTTACAGCCACACCCTGCTCATAGAACATTTCATGGTAGGGGTTCAATGCCTTGCTCAAGGGCACTTCAGGCAGCGGTGGTAATTTTAATGTGCCGGTCCGGGGATTCGAACTGGCGACCTTCCGATAACAAGACCGCTCCGCAAACCGTTCGGCCACCGCTGCCCCTCCGCTGCCCCTCAATGGGGCTCTGATCAGCCCGACATCTTGCCCAAATTCGTATTCATATGTCAGGGGTTTTGTCCTAGATCAGATGACCTCAGGGTGGCCACTTGAGCATACCGTAATTAGACCCCATCATGTTCTAATTTTAGTATTTATAATCTATATGCGTCTCATTGTTCTGAATACAACAGGACTTTCTATTCTATTCCAGATAACAGGTGTTTGTATGGTTTACAATGTTAGGCTAACTGCTCATTGCCGCGTTGGTTCTTTTTCTTTTCTTTGCGTCTGCGGCTAGCAGACGCCCTCCATGAGTTCACACAGCTGGTCAACTTCTCTCTAGAATCACTTAACCAGATTACAGAGACCAGGGCCCTAACCCAGATGGGCCTTTTGGAACGGACACAGGGTCTTAACACCAGGCTGTTCCAGGCTGCGACGGGGCCAAGATGTCTGCCGGTGTTTAGACACATAACTTCTGTCCTGGCTTCGGTGCCAGTGTTGTAGGCCTCATTCTCCTCGTCACCATCGTCATGTAAGGCTCTCGATCAGACTGGACGCATGGCTCGCCGCGCCAACCTTGTTCCTGTGCACTCCACAAAGACGTGCAGCTTGCGGCGCCTACAGTATGTCTCTTGATGTCGCGAGGCAACCACGTAATCAGCTGTCAACTCCCTTTAGATGCTCGCTGTTGCCAAGTTACTGTGTTAACCCATTTTGACCTGAGATCAGATTCTAAAAATGTCTTCTACATCCTGACAGTTTTCTGAAAAAGCTATGTTTCTATGTCAGTGGTTCTTCGATTTTTCAAAAATAGCAGACCTACAAGCTCATAGCGCGCCACTCGGTGGCGCGCTATGAGCTTGTAGATCTGCTATTTTTCAATAGCTAAAGCATAACATAATGCTAACACCAAAAGGGGTTCCCGCCAAAAATGGGTTAAGAGAACAATGGCAGCTCAGCTATAGTCTTATTCTATTCACCTAGTGTCTTTAAGCACATTTTCATATTTAATAGTGAATATTAAAACATTTTAATTCATAGTTTCATATTTCATAGTGAATATACATATTCACGATTCACCTATAGTCTTAACACAAACAGTTTATCATAATAATTGTAGGTACAAACAGGCCATGCAGTTGCTCAATATTAATTCATTTCATATTGACAACAGTTAGTTATACTTAGAGAACTGTCCAGCCTCGGCTCTGCACTTGCTCTGCTCTTTTCCCCCTCCTATACTAAAAATAGCAGCTCACAACACATTATGATGCATTGTGAGCTGGTAGATCTTCACATTATGATGCATTGTGAGCTGGTAGATCTTCACATTATGATGCATTGTGAGCTGGTAGATCTTCACATTATGATGCATTGTGAGCTGGTAGATCTTCACATTATGATGCATTGTGAGCTGGTAGATCTTCACATTATGATGCATTGTGAGCTGGTAGATCTTCACATTATGATGCATTGTGAGCTGGTAGATCTTCACATTATGATGCATTGTGAGCTGGTAGATCTTCACATTATGATGCATTGTGAGCTGGTAGATCTTCACATTATGATGCATTGTGAGCTGGTAGATCTTCACATTATGATGCATTGTGAGCTGGTAGATCTTCACATTATGATGCATTGTGAGCTGGTAGATCTTCACATTATGATGCATTGTGAGCTGGTAGATCTTCACATTATGATGCATTGTGAGCTGGTAGATCTTCACATTATGATGCTTGGGTCATATTCCATCATATTCAAGTGCTTTTGCAAGTGCTACTTTCAGTAGTAGAGCACTGTAGTTAAATAAAAAATCTCAGGGGGGAAGATAAATTATATAAAATTAAAAAAACGGTAACGAAATAACAATCGTATCGTGGTCCTCATATCGTGATACGAATCGTATCGTGAGTTGAGTGAATCGTTACATGCCTAATAGGTACCATTATAGAGTGGAATGCAAACACAGAACATTAACTGTGATTATTCAGGTGCTTCCATGCAGTTGTAAGGGAGTCTGCCATTTTCCCTGTCAAAGGACATGTTGGTTCCAACTTCCTAATCTTCAGCACACAGGGCCTTCCTCTCAGCTCATCCTGACTTGGATCTTTCTCATGCTGCCTTCGAGCTCTGAGCGCTGACTGTCTTGTCTTTATTACTCTGATTTCAAAGTGTACCTCAGTAATGTGATGTCGATGAAGTGCTGCTACACTTGTTTGGAGTCAGTTAGGAGGTGGATCAGGGCTCACCTCTCCCGTGGAGTTAATGGCAAAATGTGACAGTCATTGACAGTGGCATCAAGTGGAGCTGCCAGTCGCGTGCGTGCGTGCGTGCGTGCGTGCGTGCGTGCGTGCGTGCGTGTGAGATGGGTTCTTTGCCGTATGTATATAACGATTGCAATATTATATTGACAATTACAATACACCATATCACAAGAGGATAACCCCCCCCCCCCCCCCCTTTTTGAGTAGTGCTAGCCCCTCCTATATTCAGTTAATGAATGGAGAATTTACCTTTACGTAATATGTGTCTGAGCAAATCGGCTGTTTTTGTCCTACACAAATTGACAAATGACATTGACAATTTTACGTCATAGTGTCTGAGCGAATAGACATGTTATGTCATACAATTTACAATTTAGGCATTTAGCAGACGCTCTTAATCCAGAGCGACTTACAATAAGCAAGAACAAAAGCATGGGAATACATCACATATGTAAAAAGCATTTATCGCGAAACATGCGTAAGCTAAGAACGTGACTAGAACATATCTATATAATGACACTATACATATAAACTATAACTAGAACATATCTATATAATGACACTATACATATAAACTACACATATATGCTATACTATGCTGTACATATATACTATGAAGTGCTATGACTACTATACACTATATACTATGAAGTGCTATGACTACATACAATGCACTTATTGTGCTGTCTACATGACATGCTATAAGTCTGTTTCAAATGCTATATAAGTCTAAGAAGTGCTGTCTAAGGGGGGTAGGGTAAGTGCTATGGGCCATGATGGAGTCTGAAAAGGTGGGTTTTCAGACTACGGCGGAAGATCGGGAGTGATGCTGCAGTTCTGATTGCAACGGGAAGTGCATTCCACAGTTTTGGGGCCAGAAGGGAGAAGAGTTTGGGACGTGTGGAGCGTTGTCCCGGCGTTTTTAGTGAGGGTACTTCCAGCTTCCCTGCGTTGGCTGATCTGAGTGCGCGGGAGGGTTTGTAGGGTTCAATCATGCTGGCAAGATATGGGGGAGCCATACCTTTGGTTGCTTTAAATGCCAACATCAGAGTTTTGTATTCTGTGCGGGCAGCGACCGGGAGCCAGTGCAGGGAGCGGAGCAGGGGGGAGACATGTGAGAATTTTGGCTGGTTGAAGACCAAGCGAGCTGCGGCATTTTGGATCAGTTGGAGAGGCTTCAGTGCACATGCCGGTAGGCCAGTAAGGAGAGAGTTACAATAGTCAAGTTTTGACAGGACTGTTGTCTGGATTAGGAGCTGGGATGATTCCTGGGTGAGGAACGGTCTAATTCGTCGTATGTTATAGAGTGTGAACCTACAGGATCGAGTGACAGCTGTGATGTGAGTTTTGAACGAGAGCTGACTGTCCAGGACAACACCAAGGTTCCTGGCTGTTGGGACAGACGTTACCAGGGCGTTGTCTTGACATGATGATGTACGATGATCAGAGCGCCCCTCACTTCACACGGGTGTGATTTTTTCCTATAGGGAAAAGGTTGCAGCCAGCTTTCCTAAACATGTGGTTAAAGCAACTCGAAATGTAAATATTGTCGAAATAGTTGGAATGTTTTATTATAAGGTCATGTCCAAACTTGGGACACCAGTTGGTTAATGCATATGACGAAACAGAAACCGAAGCATATTTTTTCGTCTGTAGTCTGGACAACCCGTGTCAGCACAAATGTAAAGACGCATGCTTCTCTAGGGCGGCGGTGGATGGTAACCGCAAGGTTGCCTGTTCGAACTCGGGCTCCCCCAGAGTTAGTGTCGAAGTGTCCTTGAGCAAGACACTGAACCCCAAATTGCTCCCGATGTGCTGGCTAGTGCCTTGCATGGTTTCTACCGCCATCGGTGTATGAATGTGTGTGTGAATGGGTGAATTGATGCACAATCTATGTAAATCGCCTTGGATAAAGGCGCTATATAAATGCACCATTTACCATTTCTCTCAACCATATGCTACACTACTGCTGTCCAGTGTTGATATGGCCAGCATCCTGTGCAGAGAACCAGTCCAGAATCCAGTGTACAAATGGTCTTTTTCTGTATCTCCGTGAATATATACTGTGTTCATAATGTGTGAGGGAAGTCCGTATATTGCGCCAAACGGTGCCAAACAGCCAAGAACGTTTTCCTAAGACGACGTCGTGATCCTGATGCTTTTGGTCAGTTTGGCCGTTTTTATTTTTGGACTCGCAGACACACAGTTTGTCATCGGATCTCTTTGTCCACCCCCTTTTCTCTCAAAAGTCATCTTGTTGTGGGGAAACGCTGCCGGGGCCCGGAGCAAAGATTCTGCAAACAATTACACGAGACACACCACAGCGTCAGTGAATGGAGAAGATAAACAAGTCATCCAAAAATACAGTGGACAAAAAAAGGAGCCTGGTGGATCTTTGATTTTTCCAGAGCCTTTAGACTAGCCCATAGCTTAACCCATTTTGGGCGGGAACCCCTTTTGGTGTAATGTTAGCATTATGTTAGCATTATGTTAGCATAATGTTAGCATTATGTTATGCTTTAGCTATTGAAAAATAGCTAAAGCTATCTACAAGCTCATAGCGCGGCACCGAGTGCCGCGCTACGAGCTTGTAGGTCTGCTATTTTTGAAAAATCGAAGAACGACTGACATGGAAACATAGCTTTTTCAGAACACTGTCATTTTCAAACAGACATTTTTAGAATCTGATCTCAGGTCAGAATGGGTTAAGAACAATCGTTGGAGCGCTCTCCAGTACATTCAAAACAGATGTTCGATTTTGGAAATATCTTACAGATGGGAGTTTTGTTTATTGACTGGCGCTAGAAGTTGGAATACCAGTAGCACTCAAGGCTAGGCTAGTCTGTGTGTGTTTTGTGTGAAGCAGAGCATCCACGCCTGTGTGATCTGAAGCCAAACCCCGTGCACGTGTACAAACGCCCACGATCTCTCTCACACACACACACACACACACACACACACACACACACACACACACACACACACACACACACACACACACACACATCTCTCTGTCTGTCTGTCTGTCTCTCTCCTCACCTCTAACCACAGGAATAAAAGAACAGTTGAATGGCTCCTAGCACAAATGCAAATGCCATTTTTTATTTCAGTCGTATGAATAAAACATGAAGAGGGGTATTCCTTCCTTCTTTCTTTTCTTTTTTTGGTGGACGTCAGCAGTCCAGCGCATGTCATTACCGTTTGTTTGCGTGCGTGCGCTTCCGTGAGCGGACAGAGCGAAAGAAAAACCCCAATAATACAGTACCTTTTTCAGCTTGGAACGCCAAGTCCACCACAGACTCAGGAATATAACCAACGCCAAGTCCACCACAGACTCAGGAATATAACCAACGCCAAGTCCACCACAGACTCAGGAATATAACCCAATAACATTAGTTTTCTCTCTCTTTCTCTGTCTTCCTCCAGAATGTCAAGCCCTTCTCGTCCTCAGACAGCCTAGCGAAGGTCCAGGAGGTAGCAAGCTGGCTTTTGGAGATGAACCAGGACCTGCTGTCGGGGGCCGGCAGCGGCAGCAGGAGGAGACGGGGGGCCCCGGGGGCTCCGGCGGCGGGGTCAGGTAACGCCTCCTCCTCGGCAGCGGCGGGCCGCGGCGCGCCCCAGCAGCAGCCGGCGGAGGAGGGGGGCGACGAAGAGGAACACATGAACCGGGTGCTGGAGGAGGAAGAGCAGCAGCAGAGGGTAATAATGTCAATTCAACATCAGTGTCAATTCTCTGGCGTCGAACTTTGCAGACGTTCGCTGGCGAATGCTACACCTGCTCTGGCCAATGACAATACAGCCCAGACTGTGTTGTTTTTGTCTATAAACAGCAGCGTACGCCGTACCGTAACAGTAGTTGTGAACAGAGCAGCAGCCGGCCCGGCACCGCAGCTCTGCGCCGTCGGGCCAGCACAAGAGTCAGTATTACACTGCACCCTTCCTCCCCTCCTTAAATTAAGTGGACTTAACTTCTTGCTTTAATATACAGTATCATTGACGTCGGGCAGACGGCCCTTATCTCCATATAGAGACGGCACCCGGAGAAAACCCTGAGGCGAAATGGACATAGTGGCCGAATTTGGTATTGCAGCTCGAGCCAGCGCTGGTCCGTTGACTATAATTGTGCACGACCGCACGTTCATGTTATTGGGGCAATGACACGTGAACACTGTTTCATACGTGAACGTGTGCAATGATAGTCAACGGCCAGCGCGTTCACGATTTGGCCCAATCCATCCCAGAATGCACTCTGTTCCTACCCGGAAGGAGGAGTGAAATCGCCTCATGCGCTTTTGAGCAACTTAATGCAAGTGGATGGGAGGAGAAGTCCGGTGCCGTCTCTATTAATATATATACTCTAAGGTTGCGAGCCATTCTTTTGGAGCCGTAAACAAGGAAGTGAACAAAGCCCTGAAGACGTGTATACACGTCCAAGGCCACCTTTTGGTTTCATTAGAAAGGACATGTATACACGTCCAAGGCTTAATTCATGTTAAATGTGACTTGACTTTAATCCTTCTGGTGCCACTGAATCTTTCAGAATAATGGTGCCAGCCTGATGAGGGAGCTTTTAGTCTGAAGCACTTCCGTTTTTCCATTAGCTACCGCTGAAAAGCAGGCAGCAAAATTGCTAGCGTGAAATGAGCTTTGAAATGAGCTCTGAACCTCGCGGATCTCATCACCATGGATGGCGCCCTAGTTTAAAAAAAATGTTTAAAGACGGCCGTTAAAACAGAAGTAAATGTTGCGCACAAAACAATCCAGGAGGCATTCTTAGCAACCGGGCTAAAAGTTGATTTTTAGCAAGACCGTTTTGTATAAATAAAAAAGACCTTAAGACGTCCCTGGACGTCTTATGCACCCCGAGGCATTATTTGATAAGACGACTGGACGTCCAAGACATCCAGCGTGTAAATATTTTATTTATAGGATGTTTACCACAATCGATGGCGGAATAACAGCATTTTACTGCAACCACATAATTGGATAGTTTTATTCACACTTGTTGTCCAAAATAAAAAACTAAATCTAATTATAAAATCCATCTCAACCACTTACAGCCTAGTGTCCACATTTTAGCTTTTTAAAGAGGCCAGTTTTAACACATACACTTTGTGTGACTGTGGTTCCAGCCCGAGGCCACGGCGGCGGGCGGAGGCGGCGGCGAGCAGCGACCATGGGCCCCCGGAGAGTCGGGAGCCAGCAGCAACGGCCCCCAGAGACCTGACCAAGAGGAGGAGCAGGTCAGTGGCCGAGGCGCTCCCACCAACGAAGCCAACGGAGGAGAGAAGGGCTCCCGCTGGATGTGGGGGTCCTCCTCGGAACCCAGGCGGACGCGCGGAGGGGGCCGCCAGCGGCTGACACGAGCGGACGGCGGCGAGGAGGAGGAGGAGGAAGACGAAGAAGAGGAGAACAACAACAGCGGCAGCCAGCAAGGAGAAGAGGAGGAGGAGGAAGAGGAGGAGGAGGAGGAAGAGGCAGCGCCGGCGGCGGCGGTGGTGGTGGTGGTGGCCGCGGCAGCGGGGGAGGAGAGGACAGAGGGAGGAGGAGGTGGAGGAGCAGGGGGAGGGCAGGAGAGAGCGAGGAGGCCTCGGAGGGCGGGCGGGGAGGAAGGGGAGGAGAGGGAAGAGGAGGAGGAGGAGGAGGGGGAGGAGGACGACGAGGATATGGACCAAGACAGTGATGACTTTGAACACTCGGAGGAGAGTGGGAGGGAAGAGGAGGAGGAGGAGGAGGAGGGCGAGGATGGACTGCGATCGCCTTCGCTCAGGAACTGTGTCTCTGCCCCCAGCAACAACCCTGACTCTGGTTGCACGTACCACAGCTGGCCCCACCAGAAGAAGGTAAGTCCCTTGCCCTGCACGCACCCTACCGCTGCTTTTACACATTGTTGCAAGGCCTGATGTTTGGTATGCATTAGAGAAGAAACCCTGTATCTCTGACAGTGCACACATGGAACCAAACAAACCCCCAGAGTTACATACCATTTGATTCGTGACTATCCGTCATCATTTAGCTCGGGGACCCAAACTTTGAGAACCGCTGATTTAGGGCACCACGGTCACACGGTACAACGCTTCGTAATGCGCCTGGTTGATCCCACTTAGCATTCATTTTGCTTGTAGTTTTCCTTCGGTGACCCGACCACTCCGATGCTACGGGAAACACAGTAACACGCTACACGCCATGAAAGGGAAACACAGTAACACGCTACACGCCATGAACGAAACACAGTAACACGCTACACGCCATGAAAGAAACACAGTAACACGCTACACGCCATGAAAGCCGACACTGGCCCACAATCCAAGAACCACTTTATTTGTCAATTTCCCCCCATGTACATGCATGGCATGAATAAAGAATATGAGCCACCGTTCCCCCTCAGCCAGTTGCAGTGCAACATAAAACGTCTCAAAAGCATCATAAAAAGAAGACCAATTCTAAATCATAGCGTAGAGATGGACAAACGTGAGATGGGGAATAAAATGTGTGACCTGACCGCAAGGCAACATGGGGAAATAAATGGACACGTTCCGAAGCCTCGGGATGCGTTGGATGCAACACGTTCTGGCGCAGATGTGTGACCGTACTCTTAATCATGCTTAAAGGTCTCCAGGAGGGACATAGAGTATTGATTCAGACAGAAAAAGGTTTTGGACTCTGGTGGACTTTGTAATGGATGTCTCTCACCTAGAAGTTACTGAGGGTGACGCTAAGCAAATCAGTCAAGCCAGAGCTGGTTGAAGGACTGTACCGGCCTTTTTGCATAATGGTTTTCAATTTTTACTTTGACAGGATTTAATTCCTCAAAAACCGTGTTATTCTTTTCCGTTACTGAGATATTATCTCGGCCTATTCTTGATTGTTATTGAAGTCTGATGCCTATCAAAACATTAGCTTAAAGGTATATTCAGTGATTTCACTTAATTCAAATATCACTTATTTTTTCTTATTTTTTGGATAATCCTCCCTACTATAAAGTGTGCTGACCATATAAGGAGCTTTGGGTGGCAAAGCCTTCATCCAATCAGGATGAGAGGGGCCTTCCTCCAATCATGATCAGTGGGGCAGGCCTTGGTGCACGTGCTGTTGGTCTGTTGTACTTCCCCCACTGTAGAGCGTGTGCATGTGCACATCTTGTTACCGGGGCGGACCAGGTTTTTTTCCAAATCACCCAAATCACTGAATGCTCCTTTAAACACCTCATAATAACAGGAACACTACTGTCTACACTTCATCAAAATGCTATTCGGATGTTGGTCTTTTCACTTAGATTTGGTAATTCGTGGCGTAAATGTGTCCCATTCCCATACAATGGGAACTTACAGTATATCAATGAAAGCAATGGCTCAGGGGTAGAGTGACCAGATCCCAGTTTGAACCCGGGTCCTCCCAGAGGTAGTGTCGCAGTGTCCTTGAGCAAGACACTGAGCCTTGCATGGTTTCCTCCGGTGTGTGTGTGTGTGTGTGTGTGTGTGTGTGTGTGTGTGTGTGTGTGTGTGTGTGTGTGTGTGTGTGTGTGTGTGTGTGTGTGTGTGTGTGTGTGTGTGTGTGTGTGTGTGTGTGTGTGTGTGTGTGTGTGTGTGTGTGTGTGTGTGTGTGTGTGTGTGTGTGTGTGTGTGTGTGTGTGTGTGTGTGTGATGCACAATCTCTGCCTTGGATAAAGGCGCTATTATAAATGCACCATTTACCATTTATAAATATATCTCAACAATGGCAATGCAAAATGTATAAATGTGGTTTTGTGGAATGAAGTAAGAGTGACAAAGTGCCTGCCTGCCAAGAAGGCTGGTACCCTCCTTTTAACTCTGCCCCCCCCCCCACTACGCTTGCTTCAACCTTATTGTTGTCCAGAGGAGCCGTTTGTGTGTGTAATGAATTGGATGGGCAGATGTGTGCGGGCCTCAGATAGTTCTAATCAGAAGCAGCACAATTCCACAGCTGTTATCACATTCTGCCAGTACACACCTCATCAAGAGTACAAGGGTTTATATATACACTGTACATATTATGCATTATCTAAGCTGTGAGCTCCCTCTAGTGACTCTAAGAAGTTACTGCACCGTGATTCCATGAAATGTACTTTGTTTAGTTCAGTAGCTCCTGAACCACCGGTGTCATTGCCGTGTGCATTATGTTATGCTTTAGCTATTGAAAAATAGCAGATCTACAAGCACAGAGTGCCGCGCTACGAGCTTGTAGATCTGCTATTTTTCGTAAAATCATGAAAATGTGGCGCAGAACTTTGAATATGTTTTCTTTCAGAACGTACGTTTTTAACTCAAATCTTTGCTTCTGAGGTGTCCCTGGAACAACATATTTTCAGATGGGGGGGTCGGCGGCCAATTACATATATTTTTGGGGGTCCTTGACATGAAAATGTTTGACCGACAGAAACATGGGTTTTTCAGAAAACTGTCAGGATTTAGAAGGCATTTGTAGAATCGTCCTTCGGTCTAAACGGGTTAATTCTTTGTTTGTTGCACAGCACGCGGTAGAGGCAGGCATTAAGGCTGGAAGGATAACACAAAGAAGCCCTGGTGACTCTTTCCATTGTGGTCCCATGTATTCAATTCATCATACATAGCATAATAATCACACTATAATGCATGTCTTCAGCACAAAGGAGATGGTTAACTTTAGGCGTAAGCTGCATAAAATAAGGTCCGAATCTGAAGGAGAAATACCTAACTTTGAAATGTAGGGCTTGGGAAGCTCACACAACAGAGTGTTGCACCCTGGGTATTAATTAGTTTCAGGAGAAGGGCAAGGTAGAGCCAATCGATAGAGGAGTGTGTTCAAAGGACAGCTTTGTCCTGAAGGGTGTCGTGTTCCCGTCCTCCCTGATGGGAATTCTGTTTCAGGGCAAGTGACAAAAATCTTCACTTATCAAGTGCAGTAGTTGCTTAGGGAGTTGGTTGTCTAAGTGACATTTGGTACAATGACTTCAGAGAAAGCTCCCTGCATTTGGGTCTGCGTGACCAGACCACCCATCACAGAGCGTTGCAGCTGCAGACCAAATCTGACCTATAAAGCAAGCTGAACGTTTGGATAGCATTCTTTAGTAGTTGTGGTTGGTGTATTGGTACATTTTCACACCCAGGAATTTTACGTTTTTTTTAGACCTGAGGCCGATTCTAAAAATATGTCTACTAAATCCTAAACGTTTTCTGAAAAACCTTTGTTTCTCTGTCAGTGGTTCTCAACATTTTTCATGTCAAGGACCCCCAGAATTATCTGTATTTGGCCGTTGACCCCCCATCTGAAAATATCTTGTTCCAGGGACCCCCCAGAAGCAAAGATTTGAGTTACAAACGTTCACTCTGAAAGAATATAGATTTGAATATAGATTTGCGCCGCATTTTTTACGATTTTTCAAAAATAGCAGATCTGCAAGCTTGTAGCGGGGTTACTCGGTGCCACGCTATGAGCTACCATCGTGCACAAATATAAAGCTCTGTTTTTTTCTTTAGTCAATGTCATGCAATCCCTTCAGCGGACACAATCAACCCCATGGCATATCTCTGCCATATCAACTGTACATTTGTCATGCTGTCAGTGAGCACATTGTGATCCCAGAGTGAAAATATTACAAGACACATTCGTAGCATAGTAGCACTCGGCCAGATACTCACGTACAGTACGTGAGTACAATTTATAGATGCCTTTTATAGCACCTGTGAAACTGAACTTGAAAAATGCCCAAGCCATTGCCAACAGATTGCCAACACTGGAGACTATACTAAAACACTGGAGACTATACTAAAACACTGGAGACTATACTAAAACACAACACTGGAGACTATACTAAAACACTGGAGACTATACTAAAACGCCAGCCTATTTGAATAGTCGGTGACATTTGAACAAGGAACAGGCAGGTCTTAGTCCAGCAGGCGTGGAGTGGGAAGTTTGGTATATATATATTTTTAATTGGCCTAAAATATGTAACTCCTTTTGATACAGAGACAGTCATGGCAGCAAGACTAACTGTTCAAGAGAGGAGAAAAACGTTTTATTTTTATTTATTATTATTTTCTAATCCAAAATGAGTTAATAGCACATACTAGAGCATGTCTGAAATAAATTCAGAGCTAAAATGTAATGATATAAATGCTTAAACATGTAGCTAGGTGTAATGTTAGAGTGGAGCCTGTTTTCTCAACTCGCTGTTTTCTGCAAGACATTACTCTATAAGCCATATCTCCAAGACTGGTGGGTCAAACTGAACAACCAATATGTCAATTTGAAGCTATGATTCCCTACTTTCATGTCATGAACAAATAAAAAAAAGAAATCAATGACTTAGCCTCAGTCAGAAATTGTCTATATACGTGTACACACATTCCTTCATGAATCCACCTGCTGTCAGGATTGAGCTTTTTTTTATAGGGTTTTTTTGTGACCATACCATTAACAACCTTTTATAAGGCAAACATTGGAGGTGCAGGTGGGTTCATGAATGTATATAGACAATATTTTAGGCCAATTAAACAAAGCTATATACCAAATGTCCCACTTTGGCTGTTGTTGGCTGCCGGACTATTTTGGTTGTCTGCACAGTAACACCACTAATGGCTAGTGGCTTTCTGAAGACATTGGTTTCTATTTAGAGTGTTCATCAGCTAATGGACCAGTCTTTATGTCAGTGCTAGCTGATGGGAGATGGCTCATGAGTGTGTCACCTGCCTTCACTTGTCACTGACGTGTGTGTGTGTGTGTGTGTGTGTGTGTGTGTGTGTGTGTGTGTGTGTGTGTGTGTGTGTGTGTGTGTGTGTGTGTGTGTGTGTGTGTGTGTGTGTGTGTGTGTGTGTGTGTGTGTGTGTGTGTGTGTGTGTGTGTGTGTGTGTGTGTGTGTGTGTGTGTGTGTGTGTGTGTGTGTGTGTGTGTGTGTGAGATTTCTAAATAGATGTTGTTGTTTTACCCTCAGGTATTTTATTGTTTTTGTGCAAGTTTATAGAACTAGTCCTAATCAAATAGTGAATCAAAACCAGAATGTAGGCTGGTGTAGGGGAGGTGCAACTGTTGATCAAAATCCCCGTAATCAAATTTGGGGCAGAGGTTTGTTGTTGGCATCCAGGGAGTGTGTGTGCAATGTTTGGTATCGACCGGGTTAACGGTGACGGAGATGAGCTGGTAACGGACGGACAGACACGCGCACACACACACACACACACACACGGACGGACACACAGACGGAGGACACACGGACGGACGGACACACGGACGGAGGACAAAACGTACTCTCTCCCCATGACTTCGGCCTGGTGGAGACAACTATACTTTTATTGCTATAGCCACTCTGTGTTACAGTTAGTACTGTGTGTGTGTGTGTGTGTGTGTGCGTGCGCGTGTGTGTGCGCGCGCGCCTTGGAGCCAAGCACAGTTGTTGACTTAAGCAGCTGCACGGTCAATAGGTCCTACTCAGACAGGGGTCAAAGGTCCTACTCGGATGGACGGACCCACACGCGCGCACACACACACACATTGCCGGGCATAGCAGACGCCGCTCACTAATGGCTAGTTGCAGCTCTAGTCTCTGATGTAGAGTCTATAGCGTGTGCCTCTCTGTTTGGCTCCACACATGTGACTACAGTGTCGGCCTGTGATATTGGAATGTCATTACATTATATCCTGGGGTCTGGCAGGGCACGTCTATTCATTAAACAGGCCCTGGGAACAGTTAGGCGCTCCTGTTAATACTACTACTACACACAGTACACACACACACACACACGCGCACACACACACTATCCATGGGAGCATGGTGCTCTATTCATTAGACCGGCCTTGCCAGGACACACCCATACATGTGAACAAACCGTAGGCAGGAACACGCTGCCTGTAGCCGTCCCCAATCCCACAACAGGCAGTCCAGGAATGTGCCTTTTATGCTGAGCCATGTGGCTTTACCCCTTTTTTTCCGTGTGTGTGTGTGTGTGTGTGTGTGTGTGTGTGTGTGTGTGTGTGTGTGTGTGTGTGTGTGTGTGTGTGTGTGTGTGTGTGTGTGTGTGTGTGTGTGTGTGTGTGTGTGTGTGTGTGTGTGTGTGTGTGTGTGTGTGTGTGTGTGTGTGTGTGTGTGTGTGTGTGTGTGTGTGTGTGTGTGTGTTTGCGTTTGCGGACGGTGTTCCCGACCGTCTTTTGTGTGACATGTTGCAACCAACTTTTCTTTGTGCCCTTCTTTCACACTCTCTCTCTCACTGTATCTCTCCTCTGTCTCTCACTCTATTTTTCAATCTCTTTCTGTATCTGTATCTGTCTCTTCATATAGAGGTAGCTATAAGGAGTGGCAAATTACTAGAGCAGTCTTAACATCCCTGAAACGCAGAGAGAGAGAGAGACCCCTGGAACACACAGAGAGAGAGAGAGATAGAGAGAGAGACCCCTGAAACACGCATAGAGAGAGAGAGAGTGCGAGAGTTCAACCGGAGTGAGGTATTGGCCCCATTCTGGCGCTCGCAGCAGAGAGCACCTTCTTCTCAGCTTTGGAGTGTTCTTTTACTGTGACTTCTCGGCAGCAGCAGCCTTGGACACTCCTCCTCCCTCATCATGGGCCACCATGCCATCAAGAAGGTGGCGTTGCTGTTGGTGAGCTCGTACTCTAGTGTGTGTGTGTGTGTGTGTGTGTGTGTGTGTGTGTGTGTGTGTCAGTTCACTGGCACGCTACTACATGCGTAGTACTCCTACTGTATGTGCCTGTAGATGACGTGTGCTTTCTGCCAGAATGTATGGTTACTACGTCCTTATATGGTCATGTATGGTTACTACGTCCTTATATGGTCATGTATGGTTACTACATACTTATATGGTCATGTATGGTTACTACGTACTTATATGGGCTCCAAGCAAAGCTGAAGCAGGGGGCTTCTCCTGGTGGGGGGCCGGCAAGCGGGCGGGCGGGCGGGCGAGGCGGGGCCCCCCTGCCTCGGGGCTCCATGCCAAAGTGGTCTGCATCCAAAAAAATTGCCTGCCGGCGGATTACGGTCTGGAGAGGCTCAATTGTACGCCCATTTCCTACACCAGAGAATTGGTGTGGCCAATCGGGACACGGTATGCAATATGGGCGGGCTTTGGTACAGTGACGTTCAATGCTTGAGACCTTTGACTGACAGTAGCTCTGACCAATTGCGTCAAATAGAAAATGTTTGAACCCGCCCCTCCGGGAAACAAGATCCATACACAGCATCTCCAGACTCAAATACCACACGACAGTGTGATTTGAGTCTGGCTTATTAGCCAGGCTACTATAAATGATGGGCACATTTTAGTAGTGGATTAAATAGGTCCGGGCAAGCAAGGTGTTAAGAATTACATCCATCACTTTTCTGTAATGTAGAATGTAATTAAAAACATTGATATAAAAAAAACGATCCTAGTTTCACAATATCACAATATTGGATATCATATGGTCGCTGCCCAGCCCTAACTCAGGCTGTTATATGCCAATAATCATCATCCTTAATCTGAAATGATGTTCACATTCTGGAAACATGATCACAACAACCTGATGTACTTTCCCCCTAGTGGGGGCTTTTGCAATATGTCACAGGTCAAGCAGCAGATATATTCTAGTAGTAGTAGTAGTAATTGTATAGTACACACACACACACATGTATAGCTCTGGATATCCATAACTCAAATGGGATGCGTATACCAGGCAGCACACCGGCCCCTGCCGAGCACGCCCGAGATTGCCTTTCACGCTGTGAAAGGTCCTGGAACACATTTCCCCAGCTGTGTCACGACCGGGAGAGAGAGAGAGCAACGGGGTCACCGTATAGTGGATGATTGCTCTATGTTTGGCGTAAGAATCTGTCATGTGCATACGTGTATCTGTCTCTTCATATAGAGGTAGCTATAAGGAGTGGCAAATTACTAGAGCAGTCTTAACATCCCTGAAACGCAGAGAGAGAGAGAGAGAGACCCCTGGAACACACATAGAGAGAGAGAGAGAGACCCCTGAAACACGCATAGAGAGAGAGAGAGAGTGCGAGAGTTCAACCGGAGTGAGGTATTGGCCCCATTCCGGCGCTCGCAGCAGAGAGCACCTTCTTCTCAGCTTTGGAGTGTTCTTTTACTGTGACTTCTCAGCAGCAGCAGCCTTGGACACTCCTCCTCCCTCATCATGAGAGAGAGAGAGCAACGGGGTCACCGTATAGTGGATGATTGCTCTATGTTTGGCGTAAGAATCTGTCATGTGCATACGTGTGGATATGAGAGACGTGAGTCGCTGAGTTGGCCCAGTAGTCCTACCGTATATACAGGTCATGGGAGGCGACGTGCACCGTGCACAGAGTTCACTCCGAGCAAACACCACGTGGACACGTGGTGAGTGAGAGGGAGGACAGCTGGACGTATTATGAGTATACATCCCAGCCATACCGTGTACTGTACATAGAAATGGCTCAATACTAATCCTTAATTATAGTTAAGGGACGCAATAAAACAACGACCTCTGCATCCACGGGATGATATATACAAATATTACTCCTAACGTCGAAGTGTCCCTGTGACTCATCTAAAAGACCATCCCTGCATCCCGGGACTCATTACATTGAAAACCTATTTACATCACTGCTAATGTTACGGATTTAAATTATCTATTATCTAATTAATTTATCATCCGTTTAGCCGGAACACCTGCCCTGGTCCTCGGACCCCCACTGTGGGAGCCCCTGCTCATCTGAGCATCACATTTCTGGATCATGATAGGACCATCCTCTGAGTGGAGGAGAGTGATAATAACAAGGGGCAGCAGTGGCTCAGGGGTAGAGCAGCCGGCAGAGCAGCCGAATGGGAACGTGAGGTTCCCAGTTCGATCCCGGTCTCCCCCAGAGTTGGTGTCGAAGTGTCCTAAGACCCCTAAATGCTCCCGATGTACAGGTTGTTGCCTTAATAATAATATGATGAATTGCATTTTTATAGCGCTTTTCCAAGTGCTCAAAGCGCTTTACAATGGTTCATTCATTCATACATTGGGAGGTGAAGCGGCGATCAGTCGACGCCAGCGTCCTCACTTCCCACATTCAGACACCAACGGTGGCAAGCTCACACCAACCAACTCATTGGAGGCAATGTAGGGTTCAGTGTCTTGCCCAAGGACACTTCGACATGTGGATAGGAGGAGCCGGGATTCGAACCGCCGACCCACGGATCATTGGACGACCTGCTCTACCTCCTGAGCCACAGCCGCCTTGCATCGTTTCCTCCGCCATCGGTGTATGAATGGGTGAATGTAATGCACAATTACAAAACTCAATTAATTAAATTAAAATGAAAGCGCTTTGGATAAAAGCGCTATATAAATGTACCATTTACAATTTTTAACAAGTCACAGCCTGGCACTTATAAAAACCCAACAATGGTCCACAGTTGTGCTAACTGCCTCCTGGCCCTATAGGTTTGGAAATAACTAAGTGAGAAAATAGATTGTTTGTTTTTTGAGCGTTATATGGGCTTGAACACCTCAAATGGAAAACGTGGATCACTCCTGAACCCAAGTAAAACATGGAGGTGTTATGTAAATCTGACCTCACCAGCATGAGGGAGCCAGTGCTGGATATGCAAGGCTCACTGCCAGGGCTTTGCTTTGAAAACTACAAACAAATAGAGGTCTTAAAATAAAAAAATAAAAAAAAGAATCTGTTTGCGAAAAGTCTGGAATTTGTATTAGGGGAAAAGGTCAAGCACACGGAATACATTAACCATAGCATCTCTATTCTGGGAGGAACATTTGCCAAAAACGGAAACTGATGGAGGCAAACATTGTGAAAAGAGTCAATCTGCAACCTTGATACGAGCTTGCAGCTCGTATCCGTCGAACCGAGTCAAACTAAATGTAATGTTTCAACTCCTACTTTCCAAGTGCTTATCAGAGATCCAAGTTCAAATAATGATTACTTTGGGCAGTCACTGGCTGAAAGGTTGGAGCACCACGGGGTTAAAACACAGTTTTAATGGACTTCTTCAGGGGATTTTAATGCAGGTATAGGATACATAACGTCCTCTGCTGCATCTCTGTTTACTCTCCCACACAGTCTCCTCTGTGACCCCCAGCCTGGTGCTAAAGCTGTGTCACTGGCTGCCTCAACAACGTACACAGTACTGCAGGACAGCCACAGTACAGTACAGTACAGTACAGTACAGTACAGTACAGTACAGTACAGTACAGTACAGTACAGTACAGTCTGCTGGGACTCTGGGAGAGAGGCTTGAGTTTCCACAAGGGAGTGAAACCCCACCGTTTAACCTCCAACTGAATTATTTTCAAATCGTTGCTCTCGGGTGGAATGTGGAAACCTTGTATGTCTAAAAAAAAATAAAAGCTGATCAAGAGCTTGTAGATCTGCTTTTTACTACTTTTGTGCGATAAATATATATGTATGGACATACAAGGTTTCTGCCTGACCCAATTAAATACTGTACGCCCCTGCAATACACCATGCGCCTGACCCACCACGTTTAAAGTGAGTAAAACGTACAGGAGGTGGGTGGGTGGGTGCCGGGGTGGGTGGGTGCACATAAAAATAACTGGAATAACCCTCCAGTTGAATTGGAATTCACTTGTTTTTATTTCCCTGGCAGATGGTGTCTATTCAGAGTCGTTAAGAAGGCCACCACGGCCACACATGACATTTAGTTATTAGCATGTCTTGAGTGTCTGTCAGAATGCGGCGTGGTCACGTCCGTCCTGCTAACATGACTAACTGGCCGTTTAGGCCCTAGCAGGTGTTGATATGTATATACCGTGTCATATCATCTATATACCGTGTCGTTTAGGCCCTAGCAGGTGTTGATATGTATATACCGTGTCGTACGCACTGGGCCCAAAGACAGCAGCTTGTTTTCTATATACCGTGTCGTACGCACTGGGCCCAAAGACGGCAGCTTGTTTTGACGTCGCAAGAGGAACCATCACAAAGCCTGGGGCTTCGTGATGGCGAAGGCCGAGGCTCATAACCAAGGTCTGGACAGCATGATGAGAGACCCTGTTTACTGATTACTTACAGATGGTAGACCTAGAGGAGGCAGATTCTACGAAATTCCTTCTAAAGCAGTAGTTATCAAACCATGTAGTGTATTTGTCCATGAACAGCCCCCCCCCCCCCCCCCCCCCCCACCCCACCCTCCAACCTGAAAATGCTTTGTGCCAGGGACCCCCAGAAGAGAAGATTTGTAAATAATTCAAGATTTTTCCAAATAAATTAACAAAATAAAATAAATTCAAAAATGGCAGATGTGCAAACCTTATCTCCATATTCAACTTTTTTTTTCTTTTTAATGAATACATTAATGCTCTAGTCACCTTGATCATCATCATGCTACAAGTAAAAGTATCCAAAGTAGCAGATGTGCTAGCTCGAAACATGGCGCGGAGTGATGCGTTTTGAGCATGTAGATCTGCTACTTTTGAGTTTGAATCCTGAAAACTTTTGGACATATGAGGTATCTTTCTTCTTTTTTAAACTTCAACCATCTTCTTCATATCGTTCACTTTCACCGATACTTCTCTGGACATTCCAGGTTTTCATCACCGGAGGTGGTTCTGTGTACCGGCTTACATCAGTGGCTTTCAACCTTTTTCACATCAAGGCCCATTTTTTTATTCTGCATTTGAGCCACAGACCACCATTTCATGAGATTTAGCCTCTCAGATCCAAAACGTAGAATATTTTGTTGGTGTTAGATAAGATATTGTCCACAATTCCATGCTGTATTTGGATGTTGGTAGTTGGTACCATAGGAGAGATAACAGGCAAACGTTGATCAAAATAACAATTCTCTATATAACAATAATAACAATAACATTCTCAAATTGTGAAGATTTAATTTTAACTTTAACAATGTAACTCTTGAGAGCGTTTCATTTTACGTTCTCAAGAGTTAAAGATCTAGAAAGTGTCCATTTGGTTAACACACTCCATCATTTAGGACCACTGGTGGTCCCCGGACCACTGGTTGAGAAGCGCTGCCTTACATCATGCACATAGCACCATGAGCTCTGATTGATGTACTATTGGTAAATAGGTAAATGGTAAATGGTGCATTTATATAGCGCCTTTATCCAAGGCGCTTTACATAGATTGTGCATTACATTCACCCATTCACACACACATTCATACACCGATTGCGGCGGAAGCCATGCAATGTACCAACCAGCACATCGGGAGCAATTTGGGGTTCAGTGTCTTGCCCAAGGACACTTCGACATGTAGCCAGGAGGAGCCGGGATTCGAACCGCCGACCCATGGATCATTGGATGACCTGCTCTACCTCCTGAGCCACAGCCGCCCCTCTTGAGCCACAGTCGCCCCTATTGAAGGGACAGACATGCATAGATGCATGCTGTACTGCTATACAGTACAGACAGTATAGAGACAGTATTAGATGTCTTGGCCTAAAGCCATGTCATTAAATCCAAACCGACTTTCACGAGTTGGGCAAAGTATTCTACACACTCACCCCTGAGAGCGAGAGGGGCCTGATGTATTAGTAATGTTTAGCCCCTAGAACAATGGGTGATATATGAGCAGTGTGTAAAACATTGGAGACAAAGTGTAAAGAGAAATATAGGACTTTTTAAAATGAATGTTCTGTATTGTACAGTTGGAGGCCATCGATATTGTCCTTTTCTTTTTGCTGAGGTTTGCGTGATCTGCGCAAAAGGACAGTTAACCCATTTTGGGCGGGAACCCCTTTTGGTGTTTTAAACATTGTTATAATTTAGCTATTGAAAAATAGCAGATCTACAAGCTCATAGCGCGCCACCGAGTGGCGCGCTACGAGCTTGTAGGTCTGCTATTTTTGAAAAATCGTGAAAATATTTATTTCAGAAAACTGGAGGATTTAGAAGAATTCTTTAAAATTTTGAGGTCAGGCCTAAATGGGTCAAATGATAAGGGACAATATCGGTGGCACCCAACTGTATATTCAAGCCCTGAGGATAGTCTATAGTGCAGCATCGATGCACCAGTTGAACCTGAGTGTAGGAGAAGGATCTTGTGTGCCGTCTTGTCTTCAGTTGAACCTGAGTGTAGGAGAAGGATCTTGTGTGCCGTCTTGTCTTCAGTTGAACCTGAGTGTAGGAGAAGGATCTTGTGTGCCGTCTTGTCTTCAGTTGAACCTGAGTGTAGGAGAAGGATCTTGTGTGCCGTCTTGTCTTCAGTTGAACCTGAGTGTAGGAGAAGGATCTTGTGTGCCGTCTTGTCTTCACGACATCCTTGTTTGCTTCCGGTAGTCGAAGGGAAATCGCATGCTGCCGCCAAGAACAAAGCACATGAAAAAGAGCACTCTGCTTTGTCACAATGTGAATGTACAGTAAAATGAGCCCCAATGGGTTTGAATATGCTGGATGTATAACATCGGTTACAATTATAATCTTTTAAATCACATAACTCAAACAAAGAGGATGCTATAACTCCATTTGTACCACACAAGGATGGAACTGTGCTTATAAGAGCATCACAGAACAGATGGCTGATGGGCTGAATATTCATATATTGTGTGTGTGTGTGTGTGTGTGTGTGTGTGTGTGTGTGTGTGTGTGTGTGTGTGTGTGTGTGTGTGTGTGTGTGTGTGTGTGTGTGTGTGTGTGTGTGTGTGTGTGTGTGTGTGTGTGTGTGTGTGTGTGTGTGTGTGTGTGTGTGTGTGTGTGTGTGTGTGTGCGTGCGCGTGCGTACTTTCGCCTTTCACCTACAATCAACTGCACAATATGAGTCATTACATTTAGCTACTTGCACCCTAGCATCCCTATTCTGGGCCCTGGCGAAAATAGCTATAGTCTACAACAGGAGGGCCCTTGGGAACCCGGTCAAGTGTGTAGGGTTAAAGCTCAGTTACAGTAAAGCCCCTGTTGGTGATCCCAGCCTGCCATGAGTGCATGCTTGTCTACACAGAGGTGTGGATGGATGGGTTAGCAGGGTCAGAATCAGATGGGTTAGCAGGGTCAGAATCAGATGGGTTAGCAGGGTCAGAATCAGATGGGTTAGCAGGGTCAGAATCAGATGGGTTAGCAGGGTCAGAATCGGGATTATTGACACAAAAAACCCACATTGTCACCTGTAAGGAATTTCCCAAACTTTTTCATGTCAAGGACCCCCAAATTGACATTCATCAGCCTGCGCACCCCCCTTTGTACGGCTCTAGCAGTGATTAATTCCAAGGACCAGCACTTTGACACGCATTAAGCTACAGACGCCCATTTTAACGGCATTTCTATCTCCGGGACCCCACTTTATATCGTAAAATCAAAGTTAATTTAACTCTGAGAGTGTACAAATGGAACCGGTTCCATTTGTACACTCACAGAGTTACAGACCCATAACTGTCCATTTGGTTCCAAACTATCATTTATCTGGGGACCCCTGGAACTCCCTCAAGGACCCCTGGGGGTCCCCGGACCCCACTTTGGGAACCACTGGTGTAGATGTAGTAGTGTGTGCACATGTAAGATAAATTGTCACAGCATGCCACCACCAGCATTGCTTTGGAAGGAACGGCTGTAAACATGGCTCTCCTCCAGACAATGTTTTCCTGCTATGGAATATGGATGCCAATTGGATGTCCCTTTATGTGTCGACAAGGACACATTTTATGTATGGCAGATACTGGCAGGCAGAGCAAGAGCATGTGAATACTGTAGCCTGAGATGGCATATAGGGACATGGCCCATGTGTTTGGACTCTGGACTATATTCTCCTCGGGTGTCTCGGTAAAGATCAACTCGATCAACCCCTTTGTGTTGGAGACCCTGTGTAAGGTTAAAGGTGTCATGACATTAATTTTCATGTTTTTGTTTTCGGTTTTTGTTTTTATGAATACTGTATGAAGTATACTTTATACATTACTATGGTAATGACTGAGGCTGTTAAGTGTGTTCCTGCACAGAAACAACAGACGGACAGTGAGCTGAAGTTTTCATGCCAGCCTATTTCTGTATGCCCTTTTCTGCTGACTATACTCCAGGGTCAGGTCTTTTCTGCTGACTATACTCCAGGGTCAGACTCTGCTGACTATACTCCAGGGTCAGACTCTGCTGACTATACTCCAGGGTCAGACTCTGCTGACTATACTCCAGGGTCAGACTCTGCTGACTATACTCCAGGGTCAGACTCTGCTGACTATACTCCAGGGTCAGACTCTGCTGACTATACTCCAGCGTCAGGTCTTTTCTGCTGACTATACTCCAGGGTCAGACTCTGCTGACTATACTCCAGGGTCAGACTCTGCTGACTATACTCCAGGGTCAGACTCTGCTGACTATACTCCAGGGTCAGACTCTGCTGACTATACTCCAGGGTCAGACTCTGCTGACTATACTCCAGGGTCAGGTCCTTTCTGCTGACTAGACTCCAGGGTCAGACTCTGCTGACTATACTCCAGGGTCAGGTCTTTTCTGCTGACTATACTCCAGGGTCAGGTCTTTTCTGCTGACTATACTCCAGGGTCAGACTCTGCTGACTATACTCCAGGGTCAGACTCTGCTGACTATACTCCAGGGTCAGACTCTGCTGACTATACTCCAGGGTCAGACTCTGCTGACTATACTCCAGGGTCAGACTCTGCTGACTATACTCCAGGGTCAGACTCTGCTGACTATACTCCAGGGTCAGACTCTGCTGACTATACTCCAGGGTCAGACTCTGCTGACTATACTCCAGGGTCAGGTCTTTTCTGCTGACTATACTCCAGGGTCAGGTCTTTTCTGCTGACTATACTCCAGGGTCAGGTCTACTCTGCTGACTATACTCCAGGGTCAGACTCTGCTGACTATACTCCAGGGTCAGACTCTGCTTCAAGACTTCAGTAGGGCTGCTGATGGGTCAATACATTCTCATGTTGATTTCCTGTCTGTCCAAAACACGTTATGACACGCCACACTAAAGGCTAGTTCACACCTATGCAACTCCATGCAACAAAACCGTTTTCAGGCCAGTCCACAGCACACCAATGCAACTCTTGTGGCGAGATTTTCGTTTTGCTCTTTGCACTTTGCAGTGCACTGGTGCTTTCACCCTAGGGACGTCCTTGAGGCACGTCCCACTGGGAGGAGACCCCGGGGCAGACCAAGGCGCAGTTGGAGGAAACACATCGACTCACTGGCCTTGGAAAGTCTCGGGATCCCCCAGGAGGAAGTCACTAATGTTGCTCTGGAGAGGGAAGTCTGGAACACTCTGGTGGAGCTGTTGCCCCCCGCGACCTGACTACGGATAAGCGGTTGAAGATGGATGGATGGATGGTGCTTTCACTTTGCAATCGCCGGGTTCACTCGGGTCATTTCAGCCTTGTGACAAACGGTACCGATTCCGCATCACATGAGCTTGTAGATGGGCTATTATCTACTTTTTAAATAGGAAATGGTGCTTAATTTTGTTGCATTTTTTGTTGTTTATTTGTGGCATAAATCAGTGCTATTGAACACCTTTAAGTCTGTCATTGTCTGTTGTTTTTCGAAAATATTGAACCAATGGAAAGTAGTAAAAGAAAAAAAAAACTCTTGGACAAAACCTCTTAACTCCATTGGACCCTCAAACTGTCTGCTAAAGCAACTAACTCCACCACCTCTTCCCCTCTCATGGAAGTAATACTTGACAATATATAAAGTAGCAACACCAACTATGATGAGGCAGTATTGCTGTGTTTTTCATTTCCTGAAAAATGAACATTTTGGAGTTAGGAGGTTTCTTCCCGACAGCAGATATATACTTCAGTGATTAGAGCCTCCCAGCGGGTGTCTATGCTAGCCAGGCCCACTCCTCTACACCAAATCTATTAGAGCCTCCCAGCGGGTGTCTATGCTAGCCAGGCCCACTCCTCTACACCAGTGATTAGAGCCTCCCAGTGGGTGTCTATGCTAGCCAGGCCCACTCCTCTACACCAGTGATTAGAGCCTCCCAGTGGGTGTCTATGCTAGCCAGGCCCACTCCTCTACACCAGTGATTAGAGCCTCCCAGTGGGTGTCTATGCTAGCCAGGCCCACTCCTCTACACCAGTGATTAGAGCCTCCCAGTGGGTGTCTATGCTAGCCAGGCCCACTCCTCTACACCAGTGATTAGAGCCTCCCAGCGGGTGTCTATGCTAGCCAGGCCCACTCCTCTACACCAGTGATTAGAGCCTCCCAGTGGGTGTCTATGCTAGCCAGGCCCACTCCTCTACACCAGTGATTAGAGCCTCCCAGTGGGTGTCTATGCTAGCCAGGCCCACTCCTCTACACCAGTGATTAGAGCCTCCCAGTGGGTGTCTATGCTAGCCAGGCCCACTCCTCTACACCAGTGATTAGAGCCTCCCAGTGGGTGTCTATGCTAGCCAGGCCCACTCCTCTACACCAGTGATTAGAGCCTCCCAGTGGGTGTCTATGCTAGCCAGGCCCACTCCTCTACACCAGTGATTAGAGCCTCCCAGCGGGTGTCTATGCTAGCCAGGCCCACTCCTCTACACCAGTGATTAGAGCCTCCCAGTGGGTGTCTATGCTAGCCAGGCCCACTCCTCTACACCAGTGATTAGAGCCTCCCAGTGGGTGTCTATGCTAGCCAGGCCCACTCCTCTACACCAGTGATTAGAGCCTCCCAGTGGGTGTCTATGCTAGCCAGGCCCACTCCTCTACACCAGTGATTAGAGCCTCCCAGTGGGTGTCTATGCTAGCCAGGCCCACTCCTCTACACCAGTGATTAGAGCCTCCCAGTGGGTGTCTATGCTAGCCAGGCCCACTCCTCTACACCAGGGTGTCTATGCTAGCCAGGCCCACTCCTCTACACCAGGGTGTCTATGCTAGCCAGGCCCACTCCTCTACACCAGGGTGTCTATGCTAGCCAGGCCCACTCCTCTACACCAGGGTGTCTATGCTAGCCAGGCCCACTCCTCTACACCAAATATTTGTCCAAAATAGCCAATCTGCGGGTGACACAAGCTTGTAGATCTGCTATTTCCGCCATCTGTTTGCCCCCCCAGTGTAGCGACGCTAGGGTTCATGTGGTTAAGTTACCGTTCCTCAACATCTGTCGTTTCACTCGTCGGCCTCCTATTCCTCGATCCGTTCCGTTTCTCCCCCGTCACAACATATTGCCAGGGAGCCGCGCTGATCCCAGAACACCTTCGAGAATGGATTGATGAGGTACTGAGAGTCAGTTAAATGATCATTATTACCCTTCCACTTCCACCGCGCACAACGCGGCCATCTGTTTGGCTAGGGCTGAGGAACGACACGGCCCTGTCGGCCCGCTGGGGAACACTGCCTCGGTGAGGAGCGGCTCATATCTCTCTCCCATTTCTCTTTCCAATCGTCTCTTGTTACTGCTCGGATCGCCCCCGTCTAGCTCACCCCCTCCCCCCCCGATGTCCTTGTCACCGTCTCTCCAGCCTGTCCTCCGTGTCAGCGGGCCACCTCATTATTACGAGTGGGCCCCGGCTCAAAATGGCCTTCATTTAGTTCCTTGCGAGCGCAGGGCGCCTGGAGGGGCTGCAGGCCAGGCAGATCGTCATTCTGCCTGCTCAAGCCGCTGGCCTTGGGGAAGCCATTACTGTCACCATGCCAACACACACATCATCTCTGCCTCTGCTTCTCCTCGGCCTGCCTTCCTTCCTGTGATCTCTCTATCGCCAGGGCCCGTCGCAGAAAGAAAATGAAAAGAAAGCAAGCCTTTTGTTGCCTCGAAACCAGAGCATCTGGCTTCTTTCTACGGATGTGTTGTTGTTACCATTTAGTTGGACTAAGGCCTTTCGTGTACGAGTGCACGCTGTACTAGAGGCTGTTAAGTCAGGGTAACAAAGTTGTTTTTTTTTGGCTTTGCTGCGAAATAGCCATGGCATGAACAATATCGGAAGGCAGTGACAGCTGTGTACATGAAATAGTCGGAGATTCAATTACACAGTAAACATTCTCAGTGTTCATTTCATTTGTAGAACTGAGAGGGTACAAATGTTTGTTCACTCTCAGCGTTATAAAGCTGCAATCCTGTACTTATTTTAATGAATAAATCGTCATTTCTGTATGGCTGTATGCTATGGCTGATTGGCTATATGCTAATACAATATAACTAGCACTTCTGCCGTGGCTGGAGGTGGTCTCCTATTCTCCTTTACTCTACATTTTCAGACCCAAGTCTGTGCATAAGCACAACATCTCCACGGGCCAGGCGGGGACCACGTAGAAATTCAGCCTCTTCTACGCGGGAGCCCCGGGTTAAAATCCTGGAGGTTTCTACTACTGTATACTGTAAAGGCAAAAGGGTCTCAGTAGGTGGGCTTCTCTAGTCCCATCATGGGAGCCTGGGGGGCGAGCAGTGTGCACTGGGAACGTACGTACAGTCGGTCGCACACGGATGTCCAGTTGTTGTTCTTCCTGTCCGCCCACGCGCCGACCGAGGCTAATGGGTTGACACGCTGTCGGCTCCGCCAGCATCACTGACGACAGCCCTGTTCTCATGGAAACACTACTGCTGCCCCTCGCAGGCGCCGTGGACACTTAACTGGCAGCTTCCAACTCACTGCAGCAAATGAGAGGCTTAATAAGAGCTGTCGTTTTTCCACAGGGCCTGATTAGCCGCCAGTTATATTCTGTCTTTCAGTGTGAGGATGGTGATGGTCTTTCAGTGTGAGGATGGTGATGGGGATGATGGTGATATTCTGTCTTTCAGTGTGAGGATGGTGATGGGGATGATGATGCGTGGGTGACGGAATGACGGATCGAGTCGACATTGCTTTTGCCGTCTTATGGGAGATTTGATGTAATGAAAAAGTTGTTCTCCTCGTAGCCCAGAAAAGCTACGAGGAACTCTCATAAAATATTGTTGCTGTCAGAAACCATTGTGTCTCCCATATATCAACTTTATTTCCCTCCATACTATTAATACCAGACTATCTACAAGCTCACAATGCTTCACGATGTGATGTGTTGTGAGTTTTTAGATCATCTGCTAGATAGTGAAAGTGTGTTTGTGTGTTTTTGAAATGTTGAACTAATAAAGTATTCGTTGCTCGTGACTACACGAGCAACAAAAACAAGGTTTTCGCTCGGCATCAGCGGTATTCACTATACGAGTCAAGCTTACGCGACTGTGCGTGGCTGTCACGATTATATCACAACCATCGCCGTTCCACGAAACGTCTTGTCACAGCACAGGTTCTTTGCCATAATAATCACTGTGGAGTGATATCTGCAGGCTGTAGTTCCAGTCCCAGGCACCAGAGGGAGCCAGAGGTCTGAGGAGACTGAACCGCATCCACAGGTTGGGTGGGGGTCAGTTCAGTTATTGTTGTTGGAGGCTGTCCCTCCCAAGGCCCTGCCGTGTCCCAGGCTGTACTCAATCATTATGCATTGTGTGTGCGTACGTGCGTGCGTGCGTGCGTGCGTGCACAATGTATGCACACGCAGTGTCTGTATGAGCTGAGCTAGTTTGTGTTTTTATCCCAGAGGTGTTTTTCTGGTGCAATGGTTCTCAGGGTGGGGTCCAGGGTGGGGTCCAGGGTGGGGTCCAGGGTGTGGTCCAGGGTGTGGTCCAGGGTGGGGTCCAGGGTGTGGTCCAGGGTGGGGTCCAGGGTGTGGTCCAGGGAGCCCAGGTGGTCCAGGGTGGGGTCCAGGGTTGGGTCCAGGGTGGGGTCCAGGGAGCCCAGGTGGTCCAGGGTGGGGTCCAGGGTGGGGTCCAGGGTGTGGTCCAGGGTGTGGTCCAGGGTGGGGTCCAGGGTGGGGTCCAGAGAGCCCAGGTGGTCCAGGGTGGGGTCCAGGGAGCCCAGGTGGTCCTTGAGGACCTTTTAAGGGTCTGTAACTGAGAGAGTTTACTCCTTTTTATACAGTGTGTTGTCCCATTTCTCCCCAATGTATTGTACTGTAGTCATTATGCCAATTGATTCCTCCTCACACACGCACACACGCATTGTGTGTGTTAACTTGTCACTGCTGACAGTGAGGAGCCCCTACCGGGAGGACGCAGAGCCTTCGCCCTACTCTTCCCGCCCAACACTCCCTCCTGACAGGTGCAGTCCCAGTCCGTAGGATTGCGTGCGGTGATAAATGGGCCACTTGTGTTCGTATATATATTAGACACTCGACAAACCCGGATGCACCGCGGTGGATTCGAACCCACAACCTCCGTTGTGGTGGGCAGGTACTTTACCGCTGCACCCCCCCCCCCCCCCCGAGCGCCACGCTGCTGCTTTTTATTATTAATTATTTTATTGCTGGCTAGCAGTTAGCATTTATGAAGTTCCCAGTGCCACCATACGCGTTCACTTTAAGAGTTTACCCGCCCCCCACACATACTCACTACACGCACTTTAGTATCATTGGCACAAGCACACACTGTTCACCTTTCGTCAGAAGCGTTTACATGGCGGGAGCGACGCGGTCCAAAGGCATACATTAAATCCGAACTTTGGATGGCTGAAGATCCACCAAGGACAGCTCTCCTGGATTCCGACTTACGGAGGTTTGAAAATCCTCCTTTCAACTGCTTTAAACGGTGATCCTATTTTCCGTCCCATAGCTGGAACGGTGGGGCGTTGCCGTAGCAACCGGACCAATGTTAAAAGCTGCCGTGGGGCTCAAGCATTATTTACACGGAGTATACGTTGGGGTCCGTATATATACACAGACCTGGCTTATAAGGTCCGCTAGCATCCTCTAGTGGCGGGTTAGCAGAAAAGAGAAGAAGGCAACATTTGGGACCTTCCTTCCCATCTGCACCTATGCATGCACGGTCCATTGCTAATAATTAAACAAACGTTTCCTTTATTGAGCAAGTGTACAGGTCCAAGTTAAAATAACTTTATATTGCGTAGATTAGATTTGGGTATGGAGATGGAAAGAAATTGTTTCAAATCAATAAGGGTCAAATCTAATGTATATCAAACTGGCGTTCCTTGAAATTAGTTTGAGAGGCCGGGGTCCTTAGAAGAGTTTGAAAACGCACCGTTCTAGTCCTGTGTGTTGACATTGGAAGTTGGAACGCGTCTCAGGCTTTAAGTAGTAGTAAAAAAAATAATAATAATAACTCCCATCTCTAACAGTACGTTTTAACAGCGGGCGAGCATCGGCCGACACATCGCCCAATCGCCCGTCATCGCCCAAAAAGATGAATTATTTTTATCTTTTCGGGCGACGTTGCCCCACCCACTTTTCGACCATCGCCTGCTATCGCCGGTAGTCGCCGGGTCCCATAGACAAATAATGCACTTCCGCTGTTAAAACTTACTGTTAGAAATCGAACGCTGCACACAATTTCAGGTCTCGTGCGCGCGCGCGCACACACACACACACACACACACACACACACACACACACACACACACACACACACACACACACACACTTCCTTATTTGGGAGAATAATAATATCTTGTGGGAAGTCATTAAAATTGCAGGCAAGCATTAATAATTAATATCTGAGGCTGCTATACGGTGGCACTATACTGGTCTACAATCCAGTCCTCCGTGGTTAAAAAAAGGGATGATGGACAGGGGCCATAGAAACCTGCTTGTGTACAAACAATGGCTCTGAATGCCATG
>NC_136809.1:10350630-10431764 GCF_951216825.1 Electrona antarctica | reverse complement strand
TGGCTCTGAATGCCATGTTTCTATAGCAGACCTACAAGCTCTTAGCGCGCCACTCGGTGGCGCGCTATGAGCTTGTAGCGCGGGTTTCGGGCTCTGGGATGGGGGGACGGGGACGGTGGGGGGTGTCGGGCCGGGTGGGGCATTCCCTTGGGGTGGCCCTGGGATGGGGGGATGGGGACGGTGGGGGGTGTCGGGCCGGGTGGGGCATTCCCTTGGGGTGGCCCGGCTTCAAAGGAACCCGGCCCGGGCACGGCCTCACCTGTACTGTAACATGCAGTAGACATCACATACATAATCCACCCACGGCCAGCGTTTTTACTTACCTTTTAAGTAGTCACATAATATTTATCTGCACTTTGTTTGATCTCCCAGTTGTTGCTAAGATGGAGCCTTTAGCTGTGCTTCCGCAGAAAATCATTCGAATTGTCAAAGCCACCTTCCCTTCAATAGTTACAGTCCGTTGAAAAGAGCCTGGCCATGTCTAGGCAATTGTTCTTCTTTTCATGCTATTGTATACAACATTAAATTAACGACAGGGTTAATGTGGTTGACATACATTTTTAATTGCATTGTAGAATGCCGATATCAAACATAACTATCAGTCTTATCAGATTGATTACAACCCCCCCCCCCCCCCCCCCCCCCCCCCACACACACACACACACCATGCGCGCGCACACACACACACACACACACACATGGAACCCTGGAAGCTATGAGAGAGAGGAGTTGGCATGGATAGAGCTTCATTCTTCTACCAGTGTGCATTGGTTCGAGAGAGAGAGAGAGAGAGAGACTTTGTTGTTGTGCATTTGTATTTAATTTCTCATTCTTAATGGAGGCTGAATGACTCCATATGGAGCACTTCACACTGCGTGCCATCATTTTGATGGAGCCAATCGGGCAGAAAGCACAACACCCACCACAACAACAAGCAGACAACTATGCCTCCACTCTGGAGCCCCAACGAATACTGGATTAACCCATTCTGGACGCAACCCCTTTTTAATTGTGGCGCAAATCTTGAATCTGAATATAATTATATCCTTTCACAGCGAACGTGTTTAACTCAAATCTTTGCTTCCGGGGGGGTCCCTGGAACTACACATTTTCAGATTGGGGGTCCGCGGCCAAATACAGATCATTCTGGGGGTCCTTGACATGAAAAAGGTTGAGCACCACTATCATAGAAACAGGTTTTTCAGAAAACTTTTAGGATTTTGAAGACTCTGATCTCAGGTCTAAATGGATTAATTGACCCATATTGGGGAGGGAGTCAAGGATTCCCATATTGATATCGTTGCTGTCGGGCAGAAACCTCATCTCCATATTTTAACTTTTTGTGTTTCTTCGTTAATACCGTTATAATTGATCATACTACTACAGCGTCACACATACTTATCCAATATAGCAGATATACTAGCTCGAAACGTGGTGCTGGGGCGCCTTGAGCTTGTCGATCTGCTATTTTTGCTATTTTTTCATTTTAAACCTGAAAAGTAAGAGTTTTGGACATATCTCTGCTGTCGGGAGGAAACCTCATAACTCCAAAATGTTCATTTTTCAGGAAATGAAAAATATAAAATTTTCAGGAAATTTAAGAAAACCGTATATTTTTAAAACAAAGCAATACAGCCTCATCAAAGTTGGTGTTGTAAGTTTATATATTGTCAATTACTTCCATGAGAGGGGAGAGGTGTTGGAATTAGTTGCTTTAGCAGACATTTTGACATTTACTTTTCAGGAAGTTGAAAACCTGTCTTCTTGATCCAGTTGTTTCATTGGTTCAGTATTTCTATAACTCAACAGACACGCTTCACCACTTAATACACTTTGGTGTTCATCAGGGCTCTGTACTGCTGACCTCTGTTTTCGCTCTACACTAAATACCTTCGCTGAAAATAGCCGATATATAGGCTAATTTCATCCATTATTTATTCAGCATTTGAGCCACGGACCACCATTTGATGACATTAAGCCTCAAGACCCAAAACGTAGAATATTTTGTTACTAAGATTTTGTCCACAATTCCATGCTGTATTGATGTTGGTACCATAAGGAGAGATAAAAAATAGCAATTCTTCTACATTCTCTAATTGTTTAGACTTCTTGTAAATGAAGTAATGCAGATGTTTAACAATTATGTAACTATTGAGAGTGTAAAATGAAACCAAATGGACCCATACTACTCTAGAGTAAAAGATCTATAAGGGGCCACTCGGTTACCAACTCCATAATTTAGCTGGGGACCACCTGGAACCCCCTCAAGGACCACTGGTGGTCCCCGGACCACTGGTTGAAAACCACTGAAATAGCCAATCGCCAACCCAGCTCCCGATGACACGTTATGTAAGTCTGAAAAGGTGTGTATGGAAAGTGTGTATAGCCCCTTGGACTCAAGTTACTGAGAGGCAGGGATTGGTTTTGTTTTGCTGATTCAGGGGAACGCACCCAGACATGCTTGACCTCCGACCTCCGCCACTGCAGCAGTCTCACGGTTCACCCACAACAAATGTGACCCCTGTGACCTCAACTCCCCAGCTGAACCGGAACATGTGCTTCAGTTTGGTAGTGACTAGCGAGTGACATTTCGTTAACTCCTACTGTAGCTTTTTATATTTATTTATTTTAGGGTCAATTTAAATCCTTTTGTACACTCACAGTTAAATTGGCACTAATCATTTTGTATAAAGCTTGAAAATAGCTGCTACAGTATCCCTCCGCCAAACCCTAAACCTCATCTCATCGCACCAAGCACCATAGTGCTGCTTATCTATTTGAATTATTACTAAATTGCAGAAACCCCCTTTGAGAAAACACCTTCTTCAACATTTTAATGAACTGGTTTAATTTTGTTTCGAGCAAGAACCGCACATTCTCTGCATGTGATAATACGCTTTAGCCAATCTTCCAGCTATCATTTGACCGTTGGGAGCTCTCGTCTATTTCCAAAACAAAATGTAAAATGTGCCATAATAATAAGTGCATAAGCCAGCAGGTGGTGTTGTTGTTGTTGACATGTGATGAGCAGGAAGAAGTGTTCAGACTCAGCCGTCACTAGCACCAAGTGGATCAGGTTCTATTACAGTATATAGGGGTGCAACAATTAACCCATTTAACCTGAGTTAAATGGTAAATGGTAAATGGTGCATTTATATAGCGCCTTTATCCAAGGCGCTTTACATAGATTGTGCATTACATCCATTCATACACCGATTGTGGCGGAAGCCATGCAAGGTACCAACCAGCACATCGGGAGCAATTTGGGGTTCAGTGTCTTGCCCAAGGACACTTCGACATGTAGACAGGAGGAGCCGGGATTCGAACCGCCGACCCATGGATCATTGGACGACCTGCTCTACCTCTTGAGCCACAGTCGCGAGTTAAAAACCTTCACTTTGAAAGAATATATATTCAAAGATTTGCGCCACATTTTGACGATTTCTCAAAAATAGCAGACCTACAAGCTCGTAGCGCGCCACTCGGTGGCGCGCTATGAGCTTGTAGATCTGCTATTTTTCAATAGCTAAATTATAACATAATGTTTAAAACACCAAAGGGGTTCCCGCCCAAACTGGGTTAACACAATCTGTGCCGGCACGAGAAAATCTCTTGAATAGATTAGTTACTGTACCCCGCTGCGCCATCCACGAGATCACGACATTTGTTTAATCAGCATTAAAATGTTGTATACTCGCAACGGTAGAAACACCTACTGTACATCCCGATCCGACGCACGCTTAATAGTCCTTTTTTCTCCTCAAAATGAGACAAACTACGGTCTTTGGGACCTTATAAAACTCTAAACTTTCATCGCGCTAAGAAAGTTAATCCATCGCGCGTCGACACACAGCCTAGAATGAGAATGCGCCCCCCCCCCACCTTTTTATATACAACACCCATTCTAAACTAGCCTATCCACAAACTCACATGTTCTGAGCTTGTAGATAGGCTATTTTTGCTGATTTGGCACGATACAGGCTTAAAATGGCCTGGGGCTTAAGTGGTCATTTTAAAGTAGTACTTTTTGTGTCCATTTCGTTGATGTATGAAAAAGGATTTATAAAAAAAAAACCTTGCACACGTCAAGATTATTCGATGAATAGAAAAAGTAATCGAAACTCGAAAGCATAGGCACTAAGAAAACAATAGATGGTTGCAGCCCTATAGTTACCGTCATTATCTTCTCATCTCATCCCGGCCGATGAAAACGGATTGGCGATCAGTTACCCAGTTGAACCCAGATGTCAAGCAGACCAAACACCTGCACAGCTATATGGCCAGCTTGTTTTTCCACATGTCTCACAGTTCCAACAGAGCTCCCATTTCTATGCATCCCGGTTACATGAGCTGTGGGACTAATCTCCGGCTACCAGAGCTATGTGACATAGACACAGCACTCTGCTCCGGGCCGCTATAACATGATCAGCCCAAGGTAATTGGTAGGAATTTCAGACACGTAAAGCAGATTTAACCTTGGGTCTTGTGGAATGCTGCGCAAGGCTCCCTGTTTGGGGGTGGGGCGGGGGGGGAGTGTCTTTGCTGCAGTTTTCTATAGCTGATAATGTGCGTCATCACTGATTTTATATGAGATGTGGTTAGTTCCTATAACATCCGATATAGTGTTTGACAGAGCTATTCTATTGGTGCCCTCCCATTGGCCAGGCCTGGTCCATATTAAATAGCCCTTTTATTCTGAACATTAGGAAAGAAAATAAAAATGGAAAGGCCATGGGGTCAAAATAATCTGTATGGTGGTTCTTACTGGAATTTGTTTATTAAATTAGATACATATCGTGTGTGAAAAGTTGTTGAACAGGTTTCATAAACAACCAATTATTTTTGTATTTTAATAATCAATCAAATCGATTAGTTTGGCCGTCGGGATCGGGAGTTGAACCCGCGGCACACTGCCAGACTGGATTACCAGCCAATGTGCCTGGACCGCTGAGCCACGTCCCAGGCCTTCATTGTCCTTCTGAATTATTCATATGTTTTTCCCACCTCAGAAGCAAAACAACAAGAGAATGGGTCTTAACTAGTACAAGACGACCACGGCTTTGTTTTTTGGTTTAAATGTTTAATGCCTGGGAAAGGGCAGCACACGGAGACAGTGAGCATGCCTTATTGTCGTTGGGCAGCACACGGAGACAGTGAGCATGTCTTATTGTCGTTGGGCAGCACACGGAGACAGTGAGCATGCCTTATTGTCGTTGGGCAGCACACGGAGACAGTGAGCATGTCTTATTGTCGTTGGGCAGCACACGGAGACAGTGAGCATGCCTTATTGTCGTTGGGCAGCACACGGAGACAGTGAGCATGTCTTATTGTCGTTGGGCAGCACACGGAGACAGTGAGCATGCCTTATTGTCGTTGGGCAGCACACGGAGACAGTGAGCATGCCTTATTGTCGTTGGGCAGCACACGGAGACAGTGAGCATGTCTTATTGTCGTTGGGCAGCACACGGAGACAGTGAGCATGTCTTATTGTCGTTGGGCAGCACACGGAGACAGTGAGCATGTCTTATTGTCGTTGGGCAGCACACGGAGACAGTGAGCATGTCTTATTGTCGTTGGGCAGCACACGGAGACAGTGAGCATGTCTTATTGTCGTTGGGCAGCACACGGAGACAGTGAGCATGTCTTATTGTCGTTGGGCAGCACACGGAGAGACAGTGAGCATGTCTTATTGTCGTTGGGCAGCACACGGAGACAGTGAGCATGTCTTATTGTCGTTGGGCAGCACACGGAGACAGTGAGCATGTCTTATTGTCGTTGGGCAGCACACGGAGAGACAGTGAGCATGTCTTATTGTCGTTGGGCAGCACACGGAGACAGTGAGCATGTCTTATTGTCGTTGGGCAGCACACGGAGACAGTGAGCATGTCTTATTGTCGTTGGGCAGCACACGGAGACAGTGAGCATGTCTTATTGTCGTTGGGCAGCACACGGAGACAGTGAGCATGTCTTATTGTCGTTGGGCAGCACACGGAGACAGTGAGCATGTCTTATTGTCGTTGGGCAGCACACGGAGACAGTGAGCATGTCTTATTGTCGTTGGGCAGCACACGGAGACAGTGAGCATGTCTTATTGTCGTTGGGCAGCACACGGAGACAGTGAGCATGTCTTATTGTCGTTGGGCAGCACACGGAGACAGTGAGCATGTCTTATTGTCGTTGGGCAGCACACGGAGACAGTGAGCATGTCTTATTGTCGTTGGGTAGATAAAAGTTTTCCTGCAGAGCTGAAGGGATCTACACTACTTTACAGCTCTGTCCTGTGTGTCTCTTTGACTTTGAATGGCTGCTACACCGAGGTCTAATGTCCTTGTGGCATGCATTTTAACTCGATTCTGAAAGACCCGCATCGAGCAAACTTTCCCAATCCATTGTTCATTGTGTGCTTTCTGTCAGAAGTGTCTTGATAGTTTAGGCCTCTTTAGACGAGTCAAACACTGACAGCCAACAACATGGGGAAAAGGTCGACCTGCGCTACACTCCAGTTTATAAAAAAAGGAACAAATAAACAACCGTCCTTCCTGACAGCGGGCCAAATGAAGCCTTGTTGAAGTGAAATGTGTCACACATACTAATACATGACCAACTGTGATGGGGATCCTGAAATATCCTTCAGCCACTTCCCTCACATAGACAACGGTATTGGGATTCCTTCACACCTCGGCGAATAGAGGACACGGGGAAAGGTATCCTTGGACCAGTCATCGCTTAAAAAGCCGAAAGAAAACATTAGTGACCCAAATGAGAATATACCGTTTTGTCTGTTTGTTGTGCACAGATGATTACGCTTTACTCAGGGCATCGCCGAGGTTCTGCGCTGCTACTGCTGCGTTTAAACAGCTGATTCCTCTCTGGCAAGTTGGGAGTATCAGAAGCCGGGGGTTTGTGGATGGGGGGGGCTGGGGGGGGGGGTCGGAGAATGACTGCGATGAGGAAGCTCCGGGGGCTCCGCGCACACACATGTGCCTTGTCGGGACGACTGTTGGTACACATTCCACGCCCTGTGGGGTCACGAGAGCAGATTCCACAGTGACTGAGCTCGGGCGGCGGTGGTGGTGGTGGTCTGTGAGTTGGCAGAAGGAAGGAGGTTCCATGCAGGGGGGGGTGGGGTGGCGAGCTGGGCGGGGTCTGTCCTCCCCTCTCGGGCGGTGGTGGTGGTTGTCTGTGAGTTGGCAGAAGGGAGGAGGTTCCATGCAGGGGGGTGGGTGGCGAGCTGGGCGGGGTCTGTCCTCCCCTCTCGGGCGGTGGTGGTGGTTGTCTGTGAGTTGGCAAAAGGGAGGAGGTTCCATGCAGGGGGGGGTGCGTGGCGAGCTGGGCGGGGTCTGTCCTCCCCTCTCGGGCGGTGGTGGTGGTGGTTGTCTGTGAGTTGGCAGAAGGAAGGAGGTTCCATGCAGGGGGGGTGGGTGGCGAGCTGGGCGGGGTCTGTCCTCCCCTTTTCCCTTCCTGCAGCCCCCTGACTGCAGCTGCTGCTCTGGCTGGCAGGGGCACAACGGTGACCTCACACCCTGGAGATATTTTAAAAGGAGCAGGCCTGCGGGGCAGCGAGTTCTGAGTGGACGGTCATGAGAGCAGGGCTGCACTGACACGTCCTGACGTCCAGTGAAGCGTATTTCAAGCAGAGAGCTCAGTCATCTCCTGACATTACCTGACCCGCGTCTCTTTAGGGCTATGACCCAGTAGTCAGCGACTCTGCATACTTCGTTCTTTTCTCCCTTTGCGATGCTGCGGCATTGCCCCATCGCCCGCTTTGCCTCCGCCGGCGCCCGCAAAAAGATGCCCAAGGAGGAAAAGGCTCCGAAGGCCCCGCCGGAGAGCCGGGCCGCCTCTCGGGACCCTTTGGATGTGGCCAAGGAGGCCTTGCCCCCCCAGAAAGTGCTCAAGATATTCAGCATCAACATCATTACTCAGGGCTTACCATTCTGTCGCAAGCGGGTGAGTCCCCCCTTAGGGCCCAGACTTGGGTTTTAGGTTTTTTTTGATTGAGAGACGACAGAAATGACCTGAAATGTCAGGGGTCAGAATGCTGCCATGTCATCCTATACCTACCCTATACCTATTCACCTCATTGCATTATATTGCATCGCACAACGGTGTTACTTGCCCAGATCGCGTCGACTAGCAACACTGTTATTCTATGGACCATAGCTTAGGCCTTAGTTCGTTTGCTCTTCAGTGGTGACTTTGAACTCTACATTAGTGGTAGTTCATCAAGATGCCAGCTTGTTTTACCCCCCCCCCCCCCCCCCCCCCCCCCCCCCGTAGAGCACTATACCTGCTCGGCTATTTTTATTGTTGTTCCAGTTAAGTTAACTTTTTTTTTTCGGTATCTTTACAAAAACTGCTCACTGTTCAGTTTTCTTTGGTCCAGTGCAGTGTAAAAAAAAATAAAGAACATTGGAGGAGGCTGTTGTGAAAAAGAACAACGACCTCTTTGACCTGCAGCCTTGTTTGCTTTTCTCAAGACATTTCTCCTCCGTTCAGGCCTGAATCTTAAATATCCCTTTAAAAAAAATGCACTGTTTTGTTTAGTTTGAATTAATTTCCTAATTCAACACCTACAGTATACGGCAGCACGGTCATGCTCCGGTTTGAAGGTTAGCAACAGACCCTTGTTCTCTTTACATAAAATATCCTGGAAATTAGCTTTATTTATTCTTTGAATTGAATGGTTTGAAACTAATATTAGGAGACCGTATGCTGTTAAAAAAAAAGTCTGAGTGGTTAATACATTTTCACATTTATTTTCAGATATCTAAAGTTGCTTTATTTCAAATGAGATGCCATCGACATATTAGTAGTAATTACTGAATGGTTATTTTACCACATTATTTTGTCCGATGTGCTACAGTTTGTTGAATATAAATGTCAAAGTCATACGATTTGTCACACACGTTACCGCAGTGAAATTTGTTCTCCGCATTTGACCCATCTCTTGGAGCGGTGAGCCGCAGCGTGCGCTGCGCTCGGGAATCATTTGATTAGTAGATTTGACCCCCAATCCAACCCTTTGATGCTGAGTGTCAAGCAGGGCGGCATTGGGTCCCATTTTTACAGTCTTTGGTATGACCCGGCCGGGGATCGAACCCCGACCTCCCAGTTTCAGGGCGGACACTCTAACCACAAGGCTACTGAGCTGTTGTGTTTTGGTCCATGCGGTCAGGGACAAAGCGTTTCCCTGCTGCTGCCTCACCCATAGCAGCCCTCAGACGGGTCCATGCGGTCAGGGACAAAGCGTTTCCCTGCTGCTGCCTCACCCATAGCAGCCCTCAGACGGGACCATGCGGTCAGGGACAAAGCGTTTCCCTGCTGCTGCCTCACCCATAGCAGCCCTCAGACGGGACCATGCGGTCAGGGACAAAGCGTTTCCCTGCTGCTGCCTCACCCATAGCAGCCCTCAGACGGGTCCATGCGGTCAGGGACAAAGCGTTTCCCTGCTGCTGCCTCACCCATAGCAGCCCTCAGACGGGACCATGCGGTCAGGGACAAAGCGTTTCCCTGCTGCTGCCTCACCCATAGCAGCCCTCAGACGGGTCCATGCGGTCAGGGACAAAGCGTTTCCTGCTGCTGCCTCACCCATAGCAGCCCTCAGACGGGTCCATGCGGTCAGGGACAAAGCGTTTCCCTGCTGCGGCCTCACCCATAGCAGCCCTCAGACGGGTCCATGCGGTCAGGGACAAAGCGTTTCCCTGCTGCGGCCTCACCCATAGCAGCCCTCAGACGGGTCCATGCGGTCAGGGACAAAGCGTTTCCCTGCTGCTGCCTCACCCATAGCAGCCCTCAGACGGGTCCATGCGGTCAGGGACAAAGCGTTTCCCTGCTGCTGCCTCACCCATAGCAGCCCTCAGACGGGACCCCAAGCTTTGACCTTAAAAAGGCCGCCGGCAAAAGGCCTATTTTTAGTTGAGGTTTTCGAGGCTGTGGCAGAAAATCTACCGATTGGAGAAATAAACAGATGGGATTCCGTCTTGTTGCAGTGAAATAAACAGATTGGATTCCGTCTTGTTGCAGTGAAATAAACAGATTGGATTCCGTCTTGTTGCAGTGAAATAAACAGATTGGATTCCGTCTTGTTGCAGTGAAATAAACCGATTGGATTCCGTCTTGTTGCAGTGAAATAAACAGATTGGATTCCGTCTTGTTGCAGACAGTGTTCACAGTGTAAAATATTCCACACTTACTCATAATGTTGTACTAGGGGACTTTTTCCTTTGAATTGCTTCGTGTTCCTGTAAGATATGGAGAGGTGCTTTGTGCTGTAAGTTCATAAACTCATTCTTTGGAATGTAGTCTTTCCTCTCCTTGGAAGTATATTATTAAATATCTTATCAGCAATTATCAGGGTCTCAAGTTCAGGACAACGCAATGGGAACGTATATGTGATGCAACATTATAGCTGGACAGCTGTCTTATACTGTAGCTTAGCACACCGGGACCATAGGGATATGGTTATTTAAGTGAATTCACCTTTATACAAAACTGAATCTTTGCAATGTCCTCCTTTTAAATGAGTTGAGACTTGCTGAACGACGAGCTTTTAAGAATTCCTGTTAGATTCCATAATGAGGTTGTTCTCTTATTAACGTTATATTAACTTTACATTATAATGTTTTCTACTTTTGGAAGGTGTTTCATTGCCTCCTTATAGCCGGGTGTTGAGTGCGGAAGCCTGCATTCAGCCCGACCAAGGTTTTACCTTAAAGAAGACATTTTAAAGAAGCAGCCGTTCTGCACTGGTAATGACAGCTTTTATGGCAGTGGAGAGGAGGAGGAGGGGCAGGACAGTAATGTGGTGGTTTTAAAATATGATCTGCCGACGTTTCAGACGTAGCAGGACCTCCGCAGGGGAGGCCAGGGGCAAGGCTGCCTTGGAGCTGCTGGAATCGGGAATCAGGCATGGCGGGTTAGGGTGATGACGGCTGTCCTCCCACCCTCCACCTCCTCCACCTCTCTGCTTCCTCTCACATCAAAGCCCGCAGCCACTGGGCAAAGTATTCCGGAGACAAAGGGATCAGGATGATAATTTAGTCTTCATTAGCACTGTTTATGTGTCAGACACGAGTTCAAAGGCTGAGCAGAGGGGGATTGTGGGACGGGGTGGTGGCCAAGATAATTCACTATTGTGGCCAGCCACCATGGTTTAAATAGCTGTCCAATGGGATGGTCTAACTGTAACATATCTCCTCTGTGTTACGTGATGGTGCGGTGAGGACCCAAATGTGGGACAGCGAGCCAGGTGGTGGTGATCAAAGCCCAAGGCTGGGTGTTTAGTGTTTACAACACATAAACCCTAGCGTCCCTATTTTAGGCATGTCACGTAACAGGCAAACACTCTGAAAGAATTGGTGTACACTGGTGAACTGGTTATGTATTGTTTTGTGTTCTCCCCGACCTCCATTCTAAGGCCAGGATCCGTGTAGCATGACTCAGCATTTCAGTATAAACACAGTAGTGTGAAAAGGATTGTGAATGTGAACAGTTTGTCCCCCTGTTGACCTGCATTGCACAATTAAGTTGCAGCCTCAACTTAATTCAGTCCTTAGTTTTATAATAGGCTTGTAAGGGTTCTGCTTGGTCATGAAACGTGACTCCAGCCACACCCGGCTTAGATGTCATTTCGCGGTTGAGATTTTAAAGATCATTATCTGCGAAGGCCCTGATTGTTCATGTCGTGAACTGAATTTTAAATGTTCAAATGGCTTCCGGCGGGCTACCTGGGACCTAAAGGTCCCACCATGAAGTGGGGCACTGGAACAAGAGAAAACAGCCGCAGTATTTGGGTTGACTGTATTTGGGAGAAAAAGAAAAGCACATTTGGGGATTATGCTACAGTGGCCAGGCATCGCTTTAATCCCTGCGAGCACAGGCGTTAAAACTGCCTATTAGCATGCCAGCAGCTGTGATGCTTGAAGACGGATGATCGTGTTCCACCGCAGCGATCTCTGACTGGAGATTGAAACGTGGCAGAGTACTCCTCCACCACCAGCACCTCCCACACATTCCTTAATAGACTATCTGTAATGAAAACGCGCATTTGGACCGCTTGACAGCCACGGAACTCAAACGGAAGATCCCACACGGCCCATTTATGAGGCTGTTACTCCTGATGGTGCGCGGCGCGCCACGTGGGCAGTGTGGTGGTCCTGGCAGCTGGGCTCCTCTCAATGGCATAGCTGGGATTGCTCAGGGCCCCCGTGGGGACTATAGTGCTGCTTAAGCCATTTAGACCTGGGAACGATTCTACAAATACCTTCTAAAAAAAAACATGTTTCTATGTCAGTTTCATGTCAAGGACCCCCAAAAATATATGTAATTGGCCGCCGACCCCATCTGAAAATATGTTGTTCCAGGGACCCCACCCAGAAGCAAAGATTTGAGTTAAAAACGTTGGAATATATATTCAAAGATTTGTGCCACATTTTCACGTTTTTTCAAAAATTACAGACCTACAAGCTCGTAGCGCGCCACTCGGTGGCGCGCTATGAGCTTGTAGATCTGCTATTTTTCAATAGCTAAATTATAACATAACGTTTAAAACACCAAAAGGGGTTCCCGCCCAAAATGGGTTAAGTCTGCTGGACCCTGTTGCTTCAGAAGGAACTCATTCCACACGATCCACGGAGCTGTGCACACACGCATTCTTCCCATACTCCACGCGTCCGCAGTTGCGTCACATCCTCGTTAAGACGTTAAGTTATTTTTTTTCCCCGGCGTTAAGGCCGCTAATTACAGTGCATCTAATAAGCCCCTTCTTGCCATTTTCTGTCCCGTTGCACTGCAGTGCCGATTGCTGAACGAGTACGAGTCCCATTTGGCAACCAGACACGAGGCCCACGTCTGAGGAAATCTCACTCTCACGCTCTTTATATCTTGAGACATCTCCTCTAGTGAGATATACACCCATATCCCCCCCCATCCCCCCACCCCCATGTGCTCTACTGATTAAAAATAGCGCTGAACCTGTGTTGCATTCCCAATTAAACGGTGCCAAGAGAAACCACCCTATTTCCCCCGAGCCAGAACGGGCATCCAGCTGTTGGCGTATAGAGCAGACACGGCCATGTGGAGCACCAGGACATTATACAGCGAGGGTGGTATTACTTTCCCCCATGCAGCAACCCCTCCCTCCCTCCCTCCCCCCCCCCCCCCCCCCCTCCCCCCACGCTGGTCCCCGCCTTGCTGCCTCAGTAAGGTGATCTGGAGCTGCCCATTGCAGCTATGTGCATATAAACGTCTATCAGCAAGAGACATTTGCTGCTCGACCCTTTCCTTAGCAAACTGGCACCTACTGAACCACATATTCATACAGCCAACACACAGCCATGGGGGGTCTATATTATATGTGTATTTTCACAGGTGTTGAATTACTGGACATGTTTTATTGAAATCGCTATGGTGGAAGTGAGACGCATTTTGTTGGTTGAGTTGTTTGTTGCTTGTTAAGCTAGAAGTTGTGCTTATGAAAAAGGATTTAGCTCCGTAATAATTGCTCACGTTAGGCTTGAGAAGGTGAAAAAGAATAGCCCCTGTCCTTTACAGTTATATCCACATCGCACACTCTGCTTTTATTGCTCAGTCTTACCTATCGGTGTCACATTCCTAATATTTTGGCTTAGGTTTTTCAGTTTCATAGCTGATATAATTTGTATTATTTTGTCTCTCTGTGCAATGTGCATACAGTTGGAGGCCATCGATATTGTCCTTTTTGCTGAGGTTTGCGTGATCTGCGCAAAAGGACAGTTAACCCATTTTGGGCGGGAACCCCTTTTGGTGTTTTAAACATGTTATAATTTAGCTATTGAAAAATAGCAGATCTACAAGCTCATAGAGCGCGCGCTACGAGCTTGTAGGTCTGCTATTTTTGAAAAATCGTGAAAATATTTATTTCAGAAAACTGGAGGATTTAGAAGGATTTTTTTAAATTTTGAGGTCAGGCCTAAATGGGTCAAATGATAAGGGACAATATCGGTGGCACCCAACTGTAGGCCCATATGAAGGGTTTGCACTTCAACGGAGGCAGTATGCACCTGGCAGTGTGAATGACAAACAGGGTGATATGATGACATGACGATCTGATGCTGCTAAAAGCAGGCTGGGTGTTTGATAGCCGTCTCTGCTTATGTGCGTCAACCAGTCTGCTCGTATTTCTATAAACAACTTCTCGACTCCCAATAGTTGCCCATTTCAAATTCTAGGAGTTTCTTTTCAAGTGTCAAAAGTTCAATTTCCCCTCGGCAATATCTGGCTCCTTCTTTATGCATGACGGTGACGCAGAGGTGCAGCTTCTGTCTGGCTGCAGCGCGTCATGTTTGGAAGCAGCATAACATGCTCACATTCTCATTATTCTCAATGTGAAACCTGAAGCTTTTTTTCTATGTTGTTCTGTTGACTCCTCCTGTTGCTGTAGAAACAGCAGATCCAGTCAATTCAAAATATAACACTTGACTGATGAAAAAAACAAAACTCTTGCAGCCTGTAGGCCGCAGTCAATCTAAGCTAAAAGAAAAAGGGGGGTGACCCAAAATACATGGCAATAGTAATCGTTTTTTAATGATCAGGGTCATCCAAATAACATTAAAAATGGATTATTATATAAATTGTGGATCATGGTAAATTCAGGGGTTGAACTTTGGGCTACCATTGGAAAAAGGCAAACATTTCTAATTTGAATTATGCTTTAAAGCTGCTACAGTATAAGCAATAATATGTCAAAATTGTAATTACATTTTCTTTTTCTTTTTTTCTTTTTTTTATTCAGACAGCCAGCAATGGTAAACGCTAGCAAAAACAATTAGTCTCTGTGACACATCCTTGGGCTGCAATCTGCATTCAAAGATTTTCCTAGAAGCTTTGTCATTGGTCGATTTGCCTGTCTACTTCCTGATTGATTGGTTAGTCATTTTGACCGGGTTTTTTTTTTCTACCAATGACAATGCTTCTACAGTAGGAAGTTTTACTCATTGCTGGCTGTCTGAATACAAAAAAGGAATCATAAAAAGATGTTATTAAGATTTGGAGAAATATTGCTTATAGCAGCTTTAAAGGGATAGTTCAGATTTTTTTAACTTAAGTTGTTTGAAATACTTGCCATTAATATAGTGGTTGCAACTGTATTAATTGATTGCCCGAGTCCTGTGGTGGGAGTTCTGCTCTGGTTTTGGTCAATATTAAGTATTTCCGGTCATTTTGTGGGGGGCACTGGGGCCACGCAGTAAAAGTAAATTAATCCACAAAACGAACGTAATTTGTATTGTTGACCTATTTCTAAAATATTAGCGCGACTTTCGTTCAACTTTGACCCCTCTATCACATGGAACTATTTTTTGGGCGTGGTGATATGGACACAAAAAACATAGTTCTGTGTGATAGAGGGGTAAAAAAAGAACGGAAGTTGCACTAATATTTTAGAAATAGGTCAACAATACAAATTACGTTAGTTTTGTGGATTAATTTACTTTTACTGCGTGGCCCCCAGTGCCCCCCACAAAATGACCGGAACTACTTGATATTTCACCAAAACCAGAGCAGAACTCCCACCACAGGACTCGGGCAATCAATTAATACAGTTGCAACCACTATATTAATGACAAGTATTTCATACAACTTAAGTTAAAAAAATCTGAACTATCCCTTTATTAAGTACAGTAGCATGTGACATGTCAAACTAAGGGGTATTCATGATTCTGAATCAATTGCAAGCATTCGCTTTGCACGGAAAACACTCCTTGGGCTAAATTCGGCCATAGCCACTTGCCCAAACGTGATGAGGTCATCACATTAATGAAGATGGCCATGCTATGGCCGTTTTTAGCCCAAGGAGTCTGCACTGTGATTATATTTGCAATCCCATAGTTGGAACGGTGGGGCGTTGCTATAGGAACCGGACCAATGTTAAAAGCTTCCGTAGGCCTCAACCATTATATAGACGGAGTATACATTGGGGTACGTATATATATATACGGACCTGGGATATGACGCCACCTAGCGTCGACGTCCGTATATATACTGTACGTAAACGTGAAATATTTGCCTTATATAGGTTTTAACCCATTCTGGGCGGGAACCCCTTTTGGTGTTAGCATTATGTTATGCTTTAGCTATTGAAAAATAGCAGATCTACAAGCTCATAGCGCGGCACCAAGTGCCGCGCTATGAACTTGTAGGTCTGCTATTTTTTGAAAAATCGAAGAACGACTGACATAGAAACATAGCTTTTTCAGAAAACTGTCAGGATTTAGAAGACATTTTTAGAATCTGATCTCAGGTCAAAATGGGTTTAATGGTACCCCAACGTTCAACCCCTGAATTTACCATGATCCCCAATTTATATAATAAATGTATCCCCAATTTATATAATACATTTGGATGACCCTAAGGATCATATAAAACCTTGACCGATTACTATTGCAATTTCTTTTGGGTTAAATCTTAAATTGTCTGGCCTCCTGAGCCAATGAAAATCAATGCTGCAAAGTGAATAAATTCACTTCTCCTACTATAACTTATTCTATACTCAGTCTCCTCCAGGCTGCACAGTGAATACGTTCTCAACATTTTAGGGGCTAAACTAAATTTCCAAGTAGCCTGCAGCATATATATATATCACCTCAGATAAGCTGCCTTTGGGGCTGGAAGGCCAGGCAGCACCCTGTGTTAATCCATTCTGGGCAGGAACCCCTGTTGGTGTTTTTAAGCATTATGTTATACTTTAGCTATTGAAAAATAGCAGATCTACAAGCTCATAGCGCGGCACCGAGTGCCGCGCTACGAGCTTGTAGGTCTGCTATTTTTGAAAAATCGTGAAAATGTGGCGCAAATCTTTCAGAGCGAATGTTTTTAACTCACATCTTTGCTTCTGGGGGGGGTATTTTCAGATGGGGGTCCGCGGCCAATTACATATAGTTTTTGGGGTCCTTGTCATGAAATATTGAGAGACACAAGGTTTTTCAGAAATTTTTTTAAAAAGACATTTTTTAAATTTCGGTGTCAGGCCAAAATGGGTTAAATTGTCTCTCTACAGATAGAGCCAGGTAAGGGAATGGAGGCATTCCTTATAGTCTGCTGCTCCACCAGCAGCAATCTCCCCTGGGCTTCTAAAAGCCACTTTCCTGCTGCCTTTGGCCTCCAAATGTATACAACGGGGGCCCCGCACACCCAACTCTCTCAAGGCACACAGGACCAGACCATGTCTTGTGGACTGTCTTTGAAGTGTTCTCCTCTATTATTCTGTCACCCTGATGCAATAAAGTGCAAGTCAGTGTTGTGAAGTGGGATGTTGACGGCTGGTGGCATGCATGTCCTGTCCTTGACAAGAAAATCATTGGAAGGCTTTGTTTGCGTCTCGTTAAAACTTTTCAGCCTTTCTGACATTGTCCCTCACCCTCCCCAACACATTAGCATGTCAGTCCAGAGGTCCATAAGCAGTCAATCAGCCCGTCTCCGTCCTGCCAAGCGGGCCCTGTTAAATCCTTTAACGGTCCTGGGGGCTTGTTTTGACTTGACTTCCTGCAGCGCAATGACACGGCGTACAGTTTTACAGGCTGAGCATGATGATCCGACAGGCTGAACTTGGTGATCTCAACGGCCTCACCCACCGCAGGCGCACGCGGGCGCACGCGCGGGCGCACACACTCACACACACACACACACACACACGCCCCTCCGTGGTATGGCTTCAGCAGCTGACGGCTGACTCACCTTCAAGCCCAAAGATATATACGTACGGTATAAGCGCTGGCTGATTTAACTTGAATCGTTTTCATCATTCCTGCACAACCTGGTGGCCAGCTATGTACCTCATCCCACGCTGCCACCTCAACCTGTTCTTTTTGGCCCAATATCAATCGTACATGGGTTAATACATGCAAGCAGCCTTGCCACCATGCCAAAACCATGGGGTTGGCAGCTGATGCGTTTGTCCAGCTCGCACCTCCTCCCTCCCTCCCTCCCCTTCGTCCCCGTCCCCTCCTCCTCCACTCCTTCCCTCTGTCCTGAAGCAAGCAACGCTCCACCTCTGTGCCCTGCGAGGCAGGATTCCATTGCCCTTGGACTCCAAATAACACACAGAGGGGAGGAAGGCATCTGCCACCGGCTATTCTGAGCAGCGGGCCCATTCCAGGGAGAGGCATACGCATCCAGCCTGCTATCTAGCTAGCCTAACTAGTACCCATATCCGCACTGTTCTCTTCACACCGCCACCCGTTCAAAAGAAGACTGAACTGCCACACTTTTTAAGATGAGCGCTCCTGTAAGTGGTGTGAACGCTAGCCACAGATGCTAGTCGACCTGGCTAGCTGTCTGTCTATTTTCCTGTACTTTTTTATCATGTTATTCAAGGAAGCTATTAGCCAGCTGTGACTTACTGTAACTCTAGTTTGGTGGCTCTATTCGATATACTGAGATCACATTGGCCTTTGGAGGTATTTACAGTATGCATCTACTCCCTTCATATAGCTTTTCAGTTTGACTTTTGGTGGAGTCGTTCATAATGTCAGCGTGTCGTTGATGAAGCAACGATATGAGCCGGGCATTTTCAGCGCAGAGCGTGAGCAACAAACCCGAGACGTATCTAAATACCTCTGGAGTCGAAAGCTGGGCGGTACGGGATCATTTACAGTGGCGTGCACAGATAGACACTAGGGGGTGCTAGAGCACCCCCTGCCTTTTGGCAATGTGCCCTTTTGAAAAAAAAAAAAACATTTTTTTCTCTTTTTTTTTTTGATTTTTCAAAAATAGCAGACCTACAAGCTCATAGCGCGCCACTCGGTGGCGCGCTATGAGCTTGTAGATCTGCTATTTTTCAATAGCTAAAGCATAACATAATGCTAACACCAAAAGGGGTTCCCGCCCAAAATGGATTAAGGCAACCGGCCGGTTCCACGCGCTGCACAAGGTGCCCTTTTTTAACTTGAGCACCTGCCCCTCTAAATGTCTGTGCACGCCACTGATCATTTATACTTGCGTTGCAGCAAGACGGACTGGGCATGCTCCGTAGCGCTGCGCTCGGGGGGGCAGACCCACCTGCCACAGGGCAGCCTGAAGGCACTGACATTTCCCACTGGGCTGCACGGAGGGGGCTAAGACACATTGTACCCCTCAGGAATGTGTCACAGGAACTGAAGCATCGCCATGTAAATGAAGATGAACAACAGTGCAAAACAAATACATTATAATACTGTACATCGCTAATTTAATTTAAGAAAAGAATCAAATAATAATCCTTTATTTTGGGCATGTCGATCATTGTAGGCGAAATAATTCCAAAAGTGTATTCAAAACCAGTAAAGAAGGGTATCTTCACTATTTTTATAACATAATGTATAACATAATGTTATGTTATATGTTAATTGGTTTTGTTGGGGGAAAACATAGTCATCTTCCCTTTGCAGTACACAGTACACTTCACTGATGAATGAATGAATGAATGAATTTTATTTGTATACCACCTTTCCAAACATATAGTTACAAAGTGCTTTACAGACAGGTTATACAACAGGAATCATTATGATCTTACAGCCTGGCCAATGGAAATCGATGCAGCAGGAGTGAATTCACTTCTCCTAACTCACTTCTACTCATGTCTCCTCCAGGCTTCAGCCGCTGCACAGTGAATACCTTCCTTCTCAACATTTTAGGCGATAAACAACGTTTCAAGTAGCCTGCAGCATATCGCCAGCATTATTCAAAACCAGTATCTACACTATTTTTGAAGTACAGTATACAATACTGTAAGTTATTTGGTTTGTGTGAAAAATAAGTGTGTATAAAAATCACACCCGTGTGAAGTGAGGGGCGCTATTAACCCATTTTGACCTGAGATCAGATTCTAAAAATGTCTTCTACATAGTTTCTGAAAAAGCTGTTTCTATGTCAGTGGTTCTTCGATTTTTCAAAAATAGCAGACCTACAAGCTCGTAGCGCGCCACTCGGTGGCGCGCTACGAGCTTGTAGATCTGCTATTTTTCAATAGCTAAAGCCTAACATAATGCTAACACCAAAAGTGGTTCCCGCCCAAAATGGGTTAAAGTCTAACTCATGTTGATTTGGTGATGTAAAACAAACGGTGCAAACACAAACATTAAACGCCATTAACAATAAAGAGACAATGACATAAATGACACATTATGACGTACATTTTCCCTTCATTGTCAATGGCGTTTACTGCCTCTCTTGGTCTGTTCTCATACATTCTTCTCCTACAGACTGCAGCGAGCACATGCTTAAACCTTCACCTGGGTATTTTATTTCTAGATGTGTAGACGGTGTCTTTGCTCCTGGGGGATGTTTTGAAGTCGGGCGGGCCGTGCTTGTGCTTGAAAATCGCAGTTCCGCCCTCGGTTCTCTGCATCCACAGCACAGCATGTCTGAGCTGCACTGACAGGGTTTGGGATATTTGAGAGTTGTTTGTGTTTGTGTCTGGGTGTCTCTTGGAGCTGTCGCACGCACGCACGCACGCACGCACGCACGCACGCACGCACGCACGCACGCACGCACGCACGCACGCACGCACGCACGCACGCACGCACGCACGCACGCACACACACACACACACACAAAAGGAGGCTTGTTTATACTGTACATGAGTTGTTTCCAGGGAACCAGTGAACCGGGTACTACTGTATAGGCTCGGGAGGAAACCTCCTAACTCCATTTTTGAGGTGTTTGATTTTTTTTTTTTCTTTTTTTTTTTTTACATAAATCAGTGCCATTGAACACCCTAACATCTGTGTGTTGTTTCGAAAATACTGAACCAACGGAACAAAATCCTTTGGACAAAACCTCAACTCCATTGGACCCTCAAACTGTCTGCTAAAGCAACTAACTCCACCACCTCTCCCCCTCATATATATGCAAGTAATTGACAATATATAAAGTCACGACACCAACTTTGAGGAGGCAGCATTGCTTTGTTTTCAAAATGGTTTTCTAAATTTCCCGAACATTTTATATTTTTCATTTCCTGAAAAAATTAACATTTTGGAGTTAGGTGGTTTCTTCCCAACAGCAGAGAGATATGCATCCTACAGAGACAAATATCTTTTATGGGGTAAGAAAAGAATGAAATGCATGGGGGCAAGGACGAATCTTTAACTTTTTTTCGGAGACCAGTGGCCTTGATTTGACGTCTGCAAGGCATGCCCGAAAACAATTAATTATTGTCCTGCCTCTATCATTGATTTTCCTACACTGGTTCCCATTGGTGTAATTATCTCTGCACAAAAAGCCTTCCCTGGCCGTGATTCTTCCTCCAGAAATGTGAGCTGCTTAAGCATTGTGTGTGTGTGTGTGTGTCTGCTCCACTTCCCCCAGCCTTTAGTATTTTTTGCTGCAAACACCCTCTTCAATAAGCCACCCTCTCTCTCCCTTTGCCTTTCACAAGGCCCCACTTGCCTGGGCTGTAATTGGCTCATCATTTGCAGCGGAGGCAGCCTAGTGAATGGATAGTTTGAGCGGCTGTAATTGATGCGGCTGTCTGCATAGTTTGTTTAATCTGTGTATAACCCCCCCCCTCTCCTGGCTGCCTCAGTCTCAGTGTGTGGTCCCCCCCCCTCCCCCCCCATGCCTGTGCTGTGTGTACTGTAGTGTACCCCGCCCCCGCACCCACGGATGTTCACCTAGCAGAGGGAAGCGGAGGGAGACGACGGGGACATTTCTCAGGCAACGACTTTGGATTGGAAATATTCTCATGGTCAAGGACACAGTGGGGAGAGCTGGCATCGGATGCTAGCCGCTCCTGGCACGCGGAGCTCGCCACCCGTCGCAGGCCCCCCTTTCCCCGTGCACTCGCAGAGTGCACTGCCAGCATAGCATTAATGGTGTTGATATGATATGGATCTTTTGGAAGAACAAAGGTGTGCTGAAAAAAAAAACGTTATCCAGTCATTGTAAAGACACAATGCAGCGCACTGCATTAAACTACAACATTCTGTGTAAAGTAAATGTGCAAATTCAATGAGAAAAGGTTTTAGTATCACAGTTTGAGATAATTGAGTATTGATTTTGTGGTGGACCTGTCAATCAAAGTAAAGTCAGATAGCTCATTCTTTAGCCTCACCAAACAGACGTCCACACTGTGAAACAACGTAAACTCAATTCAAAGTTACAGTGCAGTGAGTGCGCCTGCTCCTCAACTCATATGATGTGTCATTTTATAACCTTTTCAGAAGTGCACATGCAATTCTGCAAGAAATTAAGTTAGACAATTTACAATTTAGGCATTTAGCAGACGCTCTTAATCCAGAGCGATTTACATTAAGCAAGAACAAAAAGCATGGGAATACATCACATATGTAAAATGCATTTATCGCGAAACATGCGTAAACTAAGAACGTAACTAGAACATATCTATATAATGACACTATACATATAAACTATAACTAGAACATATCTATATAATGACACTATACATATAAACTATACATATATGCTATACTATGCTGTACATGAAGTGCTATGACTACATACAATGCACTTATTGTGCTGTCTACATGACATGCTATAAGTCTGTTTCAAATGCTATATAAGTCAAAACTGTATTTGTAGAGGAGATTATAAAACGGGTCTTGGGTTTATTCCGGGAGCCGATAGATGGCGTTAGGACCAAGATGAACGCTGATGAATGCTCGTCTGTGATTTCCAACATATCTGATCTCGTTTGTTACTGAGGTGTTTAGTTTCACTAAAGGAGCAGACTTGGAGGCTAACTTTTAGAAGAAGGATCTGTAGAAAGTTCTGTGACATTGCTGTGATCAAGCTTCTGATCAATAATCAATTTGATTAAAAATAATTAATTTTGAGGGTGGAGAAAGTAAATTTGGCCCCCTTTTTATCTAGCAAATAGCCACTCAACAAGCTCACAAGTTTTTTTTAGCGTGACACCATTTGTGTGACAAAGTTTAAAATAACACATAAGTGTATCGCTTTGTTGATATCATCTGTATAAACATTTAAATGGATTTAATACATCTAAAAAATACACATTATTCGATTCAGCGAAACATTAACCCATTTTGGGCGGGAAGTTCCGGGAACCCCTTTTGGTGTTAGCGTTATGTTATGCTTTAGCTATTGAAAAATAGCAGATCTACAAGCTCATAGCGCGCCACCGAGTGGCGCGCTACGAGCTTGTAGGTCTGCTATTTTTGAAAAATCGAAGAACGACTGACATAGAAACATAGCTTTTTCAGAAAACTGTCAGGTGTAGAAGACATTTTTAGAATCTGATCTCAGGTCAAAATGGGTTAAACCGTTGTACAATCACTATGGAAATAATCTGAAATAATCGATAGTTGCACTGCAGCCCTAGTAGATTTTTTTTTTGTAGTTTTTTTGGCGTTTTTTTGCGTTCCCTGCCCTTGAAATGCAACCTGAAGTGTGTCCATTCCTGGCAGCCCTCCTGCGTGCTCTCCCTCTGCTGTGCTCGTCTGGGAACAGCTCCATGCTGGGCAGCTGGTGGTCTCTCTCTCTCTATTCAGCTGGTGGTCTCTCTCTCTCTCTATTCAGCTGGTGGTCTCTCTCCCTCTCTATTCAGCTGGTGGTCTCTCTCTCTCTCTATTCAGCTGGTGGTCTCTCTCTCTCTCTCTCTCTCTCTCTCTCTCTCTCTATTCAGCTGGTGGTCTCTCTCTCTCTCTATTCAGCTGGTGGTCTCTCTCTCTCTCTCTCTCTATTCAGCTGGTGGTCTCTCTCTCTCTCTCTCTCTATTCAGCTGGTGGTCTCTCTCTCTCTCTCTCTCTATTCACTCTGCTGCCAGCATCACTTCCCACCATCTTGTGTTTTTTTGGTGTGCAGTGGTTCTCAAACTTTATATTTCCTTGTCACGGAATCACGGACCCCCAAATTGATGCGTATATATACACTCGAGAGAGTGTAGAGACGCACGCACACGTGCATGCACACCCACATGCACACAATGCACACCTGTAAGGCATTTTTTAATCAATGAATGGCAGCCTTCGGGCAGCAGGGTGCAGTGTAGTGTTGAGAGGCTGCAGTATCCTCAGCTCCTGTCTCCTACAGGGTGCAGTGTAGTGTTGAGAGGCTGCAGTATCCTCAGCTCCTGTCTCCTACAGGGTGCAGTGTAGTGTTGAGAGGCTGCAGTATCTTCAGCTCCTGTCTCCTACAGGGTGCAGTGTAGTGTTGAGAGGCTGCAGTATCTTCAGCTCCTGTCTCCTACAGGGTGCAGTGTAGTGTTGAGAGGCTGCAGTATCTTCAGCTCCTGTCTCCTACAGGGTGCAGTGTAGTGTTGAGAGGCTGCAGTATCCTCAGCTCCTGTCTCCTACAGGGTGCAGTGTAGTGTTGAGAGGCTGCAGTATCTTCAGCTCCTGTCTCCTACAGGGTGCAGTGTGGTGTTGAGAGGCTGCAGTATCCTCAGCTCCTGTCTCCTACAGGGTGCAGTGTAGTGTTGAGAGGCTGCAGTATCCTCAGCTCCTGTCTCCTACAGGGTGCAGTGTAGTGTTGAGAGGCTGCAGTATCCTCAGCTCCTGTCTCCTACAGGGTGCAGTGTAGTGTTGAGAGGCTGCAGTATCCTCAGCTCCTGTCTCCTACAGGGTGCAGTGTAGTGTTGAGAGGCTGCAGTATCCTCAGCTCCTGTCTCCTACAGGGTGCAGTGTAGTGTTGAGAGGCTGCAGTATCCTCAGCTCCTGTCTCCTACAGGGTGCAGTGTGGTGTTGAGAGGCTGCAGTATCCTCAGCTCCTGTCTCCTACAGGGTGCAGTGTAGTGTTGAGAGGCTGCAGTATCCTCAGCTCCTGTCTCCTACAGGGTGCAGTGTAGTGTTGAGAGGCTGCAGTATCCTCAGCTCCTGTCTCCTACAGGGTGCAGTGTGGTGTTGAGAGGCTGCAGTATCCTCAGCTCCTGTCTCCTACAGGGTGCAGTGTAGTGTTGAGAGGCTGCAGTATCCTCAGCTCCTGTCTCCTACAGGGTGCAGTGTAGTGTTGAGAGGCTGCAGTATCCTCAGCTCCTGTCTCCTACAGGGTGCAGTGTAGTGTTGAGAGGCTGCAGTATCTTCAGCTCCGTCTCCTACAGGGTGCAGTGTGGTGTTGAGAGGCTGCAGTATCCTCAGCTCCTGTCTCCTACAGGGTGCAGTGTAGTGTTGAGAGGCTGCAGTATCCTCAGCTCCTGTCTCCTACAGGGTGCAGTGTAGTGTTGAGAGGCTGCAGTATCCTCAGCTCCTGTCTCCTACAGGGTGCAGTGTAGTGTTGAGAGGCTGCAGTATCTTCAGCTCCGTCTCCTACAGGGTGCAGTGTGGTGTTGAGAGGCTGCAGTATCCTCAGCTCCTGTCTCCTACAGGGTGCAGTGTAGTGTTGAGAGGCTGCAGTATCCTCAGCTCCTGTCTCCTACAGGGTGCAGTGTAGTGTTGAGAGGCTGCAGTATCCTCAGCTCCTGTCTCCTACAGGGTGCAGTGTAGTGTTGAGAGGCTGCAGTATCCTCAGCTCCTGTCTCCTACAGGGTGCAGTGTAGTGTTGAGAGGCTGCAGTATCCTCAGCTCCTGTCTCCTACAGGGTGCAGTGTAGTGTTGAGAGGCTGCAGTATCTCCTGTCTCCTACAGGGTGCAGTGTAGTGTTGAGAGGCTGCAGTATCTCCTGTCTCCTACAGGGTGCAGTGTAGTGTTGAGAGGCTGCAGTATCTCCTGTCTCCTACAGGGTGCAGTGTAGTGTTGAGAGGCTGCAGTATCCTCAGCTCCTGTCTCCTATCTCCTGTCTCCTACAGGGTGCAGTGTAGTGTTGAGAGGCTGCAGTATCCTCAGCTCCTGTCTCCTACAGGGTGCAGTGTAGTGTTGAGAGGCTGCAGTATCTTCAGCTCCTGTCTCCTACAGGGTGCAGTGTAGTGTTGAGAGGCTGCAGTATCTTCAGCTCCTGTCTCCTACAGGGTGCAGTGTGGTGTTGAGAGGCTGCAGTATCTCCTGTCTCCTACAGGGTGCAGTGTGGTGTTGAGAGGCTGCAGTATCCTCAGCTCCTGTCTCCTACAGGGTGCAGTGTGGTGTTGAGAGGCTGCAGTATCTTCAGCTCCTGTCTCCTATCTCCTGTCTCCTATCTCCTGTCTCCTGTCTCCTATCTCCTGTCTCCTATCTCCTGTCTCCTATCTCCTATCTCCTATCTCCTGTCTCCTATCTCCTATCTCCTGTCTCCTGTCTCCTATCTCCTGTCTCCTGTCTCCTATCTCCTGTCTCCTATCTCCTATCTCCTATCTCCTGTCTCCTGTCTCCTGTCTCCTGTCTCCTATCTCCTGTCTCCTATTATATCAGCATCACATGAATGAAGATGATTCACTAACCCAGCTGCCCTTCATCACCTCTGCAGTCGGCTGAGGCTCCCCACTTTCTGCTTCTGTCCGTGCGCGTGCGTGTGTCCGTGCGTGCGTGCGTGCGTGCGTGTGTGCGTGCGCGCGCGTGCGTGCGTTTTTGATTGATTTAATACTTTATTAGTCGGAATGTGAACGGCACGTGATGCAGTCGGTAAGACACAAAACGAGTTAAAAAAAGAAAAAGATATGAACACTATGAAAAGTTCAATGTCATCAATCATAACACCAGGCAAACCTGTAACAGAGTTGGGGCTACAATGTATTCACATGAAGAAGATTGACGTGTGTGTGTGTGTGTGTGTGTGTGCGCGTGTGCGTGCGTGCAACATGACAATAACATGATTACAAATAAGAGGACTAATGACAAAACAAAGTACTGAGGCACTGTCCAAGTATATACAGTACTGTATCATGAACATTTCTTAAATGTTTTTTTTATTTTATATTTTTTATGGAGGGACAGACAATAGGCTGACAGGAAATGGGGGGAGAGATGGGGAAGACATGCAGTAAAGGCCGTCGGGATCGGGAGTCGAACCCGCGGCACACTGCCAGACTGGATTACCAGCCAAGGTGCCTGGACCACTGAGCCACGGCCCAGGCCCATGAACATTTCTTAACTCTGCACTGAGGTCCTATCCAAGTACAGTGTACTAGTATACTCCATCATGTGTTGTACTGTACAATGCCTCAGAAATAAAACAGCAGTAAGTCTGTGATTGATTTGAGATCATGTTGATATATATATACCTTCATGGAGGTAGTAATACCTGCGTCTGTAGCTCCGGGCGGGGCTAACGGGGCGCATTTAGCAGAGCAACCCGCAGAAACCTGACTCGGTGCCTCACAATGACCGTGTGTACCATCATGTGGAAGATGGAACACCAGCGACACGTCATCACGTGGGACACGCTGCTTCAACTCGCCCACTATTAATAAACCGCCGACACCCTAGAAATGGCCTCCCCAGGCTGCTGTCGTTGTCCACTGCCCGGTCTGTGTAGGAAAGTAAGAGGCCCTCCATCATCACCCTGCGTAAGACAGGCTCATCATTCCCCAATCCAAACCCCCACCCGACTCCAAACCCCCACCCCACCCGACTCGCGCCGGCTCCATAACAACCCTGACTTTTGCTCTGCAAACGCGTATGCGAGCTTGTTACTTAACCCATTTTGACCTGACGTCGAAATTTTAAAAATGTCTTTTTTAAAATGTCTTTTTTTTCTGAAAAACCTCATGTGGTTCTCAATATTTCATGTCAAGGACCCCCAAAAATATATGAAATTGGCCGCTGACCCCCATCTGAAAATGTGTTGTTTCAGGGACCCCCTCCCAGAAGCAAAGATTTGAGTTAAAAACGTTCGCTCTGAAAGCGTATATATTCAAAGCTTTGCACCACATGTTCATGATTTTTCAAAAATAGCAGACTTACAAGCTCGTAGCGCGCCACTCGGTGATCTGCTATTTTTCAATAGCTAAATTATAACATAATGTTTAAAACACCAAAAGGGGTTCCCGCCCAAAATGGGTTAAGCTTACCGTCAAATTAAGGCGAGTCTCCATATGCCCCGCCCCCCCCACCCTCCGGACGCGAAGGCATTTAATTATACATAACACCGGAGAGGCGGAGAGGAGATGGATGCGTTCGCTGTGTAAAAGTGCCACCGTTAACTTGGTCGGCGGTGACTCAGGTGGCTATTTATAGTGTCCCGACAGTTCCTCAGTGCACTGCGTCCACCCCCCCCCCCCCCACCCCCACCCCCCCAGGTTTCTCACATCCGCTCCGGTGTTTGCACACAGTGCCATACCACCGGACCATGTGACCCAAAAGGATGTATGTATCTGCTCGGCATGCAGGGACTGCTGCAGCAGCATCAAACATTTACAAGACAGGGGGGACGGGGGACGGGGGGGGGGAATCTCACCCTGGTCTCGGAAAAACAGCTGCTTTCCCCGAGACCTTGCTCCAGTAATCGTGCACAATTGAGTGAAGAAGACAAAAAATATAATATAAAGAAAATATCGACTACGGCAAATTCCAAGGCACAAAGAGGGTGGATTGTTTTGTGTTTGTTTTTGTATGATATTCAAATGGCTTAACTCGACAACAGCCATACTGACGGGGCCAGCACGTCGGGTTGCATATTTTTATTTATGCATCTCAAGGGCGTTCGTTTTGCTGGCCAGGTAAGCCAGCAAAAATTAAGCCCTTGTTTTATACTTACTGAAGAAAAATCTACATTAATGCAGTGCATTGCAGCCACGTTGTGTAAGCTTAGCTCGCAGAGCTGTAACTTTTAGGCTTTTTCAATAACTTAAGAATTTTGCCTGTAATGAAATGCCCATATAGGCAAGCCCGGTTGAAAGTGGGTAAACTCCATGTGCTGGGCTGTGTCTACTGCTATTTGTATTTAATATCACAATTCCTTTATTCCAGACTCACTGTGTGCGTCCCTATCAGGCAGCCTTGGCATACTGTATTGCACAGTCCATTTCCACACGAGAGTTCATGATGAGAGCAGGGCAGGACAACGCCAGGCACATTTAGCCCTGTGTTTACTTCCAGAGGCAGGCAGGTCCTTGAACAGCAGCCTGCGAGGGAAAATAACCCATTCTGACCTGAGATCAGATTCTAAAAATGTCTTCTACATCCTGACAGTTTTCTGAAAAAGCTATGTTTCTATGTCAGTCGTTCTTCGATTTTTCAAAAATAGCAGACCTACAAGCTCGTAGCACGCCACTCGGTGGCGCGCTATGAGCTTGTAGATCTGCTGTTTTTCAATAGCTAAAGCATAACATAATGCTAACACCAAAAGGGATTCCCGCCCAAAATGGGATAAACAGACAGCGGTGGCCCTGGCCAGCTGAAATCCACATCTGTACACCATGAGAATAGTTGAAGCAATCCATCACTTTTCTTTTGTATCAATAAACGTTATATTGTCCAATCCGTATGTTGATACTACCGGTCCGGTACATAATTATACTATTGGCTGTAGTTAGTTGGTCTACACCAGCTGTTCTATTGAGACATGTCGAACCTGTGGTCGGGTAGGACTAGGGCATTCACTTCTAGTCATTTTTACTAGTTGACTAGTTGCCTAGTTTACTAGTCGACTAGTTGTTTAACTACCTATTGTGTAAAAAATATTTGGAAATAAATATGTGTACATTGAAAAACTGTGTACATGGTGACTATAACTATAATCTACCTGATCTTGAGGCCTACAAAATCGGGAAAAAATAAAAAAAATAAACTTTTTTTTCCTTTTTTTTTCTTCTTATCAACTAGTCAACTAGTACCAACAAGGTTGAGTAGTGGATTTACTAGTCGACTAGTAAACTAGTCGACTAGTTGCTTAATGCCCTAGGTAGGAGTCCGATTTTCGGGCTCCATCCCTAGGTATAGGACCACTACTGGTTGGTCAGTGGTATTTCATGATGCCATATAACCTCCACCCAAACAGGTTTTCTGTCATTCGGTTTGAGTCCCGGGAATGACATGACAGTTACAGATTGTTCCTTTTAAACCCATTGAAACCAGGAAAGCATAAGTCATTTTAAATAAGTTTTACTCTTATGTACCTGTACACAAGATGGTAACAATAAAGTACAACCTTGAACCTTTATAGATTTTTGTCTTGGCTATTCAAATATTGTACAAATGCACAGTACAAGCTCGCAGGACGACGCTAGCCTGTACATCTGCTATTTTATTTATTTTTATTTTATTTTATCCCACGATTTTGTAACCCATTTTTCACCCCTGTGTCAATTATCTAATGTGATCCTGGGCTCTACACACCCTTCGTCAACCTAGTCCCCATATATGGGGAGAGCAACGGACTTGAACTCATGCTTCCTTCATGCCTGAGTGTCCAAGTTGCTCCTTCACACCTGACCGGGGGGAGTTTCCCTGGTTGGACGTACAGTAGCGCGTGGAAGGAACGCGCTATTCCAACCAGTTCCTTTCCCCTCCATCAGGCGCCCCCGGCTGGCCAGGGGGAGGCAGTTTCATCTGCTATTTTTGAACATGTTTGAAACCTCTTGGAAGTGCGAGAACTACTGTTTTTTTTAGAAGGCATTTGTAGAATCGGCCTGAGGTTTTAATGGGTTAAAGAGAAGAGAGAATATCTACTGGTGTTGTAGTTGCAATGCACCAAACCATATTGCTGCAATAATTTGAATACCATTAAATTATAGTAGGTGTTTTTTTTTTTATGTTTCTAGTCATGTTGTTTCTACATCTCACAATCTGTTGGTCTGCAGGGGAGTGATGGCTCTCATTTGATAACATCGCTGCTACGTATTGATCTATCAGACATCTCACTGTGTGCCCACACTTAACTAGCAGCACTGAACACATGTTCAGGAGAAGTGCTGCTTTCGGCTCTAGCTGGAGAAAAAAAAAAGTCTTTGAAGCACAGTGCAGTTTCACTAAAATAAATTAAATCACTCTAGTCTGAACTTTCCCTTTGCAGAGTGCTTTGAACACTTGAAATCCAACTTCAGTCTGTCGGTTAAAAAAGAAATGGCACAGTAGAGTGTCTCTCCCATTGAATGATGAAATAAATCAATTTCAAATAAAACAATTAATCACTCGTGCCCAGCGTCCCTATTCGGTGGCAAACATTCGGTGAAAATACCAAGACATTAGGAGTAGAGGTTGGGGAAAAAAGTATGCAGCCTAGTATAAACCTTCGGGGGGGGGGGGGGGGACTATTAGGGTTGAAGTGGTACCCTGAATAATTTTCAATAACCCATTTTGACCTGAGATCAGATTCTAAAAATGTCTTCTAAATCCTGACAGTTTTCTGAAAAAGCTATGTTTCTATGTCAGTCGTTCTTCGATTTTTCAAAAATAGCAGACCTACAAGCTCATAGCGCGCCACTCGGTGGCGCGCTATGAGCTTGTAGATCTGCTATTTTTCAATTGCTAAAGCATAACATAATGTTAACACCAAAAGGGGTTCCCGCCCAAAATGGGATAACGTATATATAATAAGTAAAGGAATGCACTGCAACACTTCTGATGAGAGGGGCATAGAGGCTAACTTCAAGGTCATGCTATCTCTTTTCTGTTTTGCGTCACTAGCATTGTGAAAAGCAGAGAGGAGTGATGCGTCTCCCTTTTCACAGCTCTGGGGGAGCCTCCTCTCTTCCGTTGACTACCCTTCAACTTCAGGAGCTACTTTCACTATTTGTGTTTTGAAAAGTTTCCTTGGAAATATTTCAGTGTTTTTGTTTTGTGGAAAATATTAACATTGTAATACAGCATATTCAAAGGAAAATAATATACTTTGTAATATCTACTTTTGTGTTAATATTCCAGTAATTCTAACTCTAGTACATATTATTTGACGGAGCATTATTCACTTGCAGTTGAGTAATATCTGGCCTCGGAAACCCAGACGTTTTCATTTCCAGGGAGAAAAAAAAAAGTCTGGGACAGAGTCCACTTCAATTCGGCTTTTTTATTTATTTATTTATTTGACAGGGACAATGCTCATTAATCAACATTTCAGTTTTCACTTCCATGTAAATGTGCCAGAGTTAGCCATAAGCTATGTTTCATCTGTAGTCCCTGACTAGAGTAGCGCAAACGTCGATCACTCTCTGCTGATTTCTGATCGTCTGCACCTTTGTTAAATTGACGCACGTGAACACACACGTAAACACACACACACTCCTCTCTCTCTCTGTCGCTCTAATTAATTAGTCTCATGTCGCGCAGCTGTGTCTAGATTCTCCCGGCGGATCCTGCCCGGGAGCTGTCTATGCCATAGAAAGCATAGGTGGACCCCAGGCTAAGGCCTCACTCAGACCTTTACTGCATTGCTGTATGCTTGTTGGATGAATGTTGTGTAGTGTCATGGCCACCCCAATGCATTTCCAATGGGAGTCACATGGTTTGACACAACATTTGTGTTGTATGAGGGGGAGGGGCGCAGTCGAAACACAGCCGAAAGCCATACAACAGCTTGTAGTCCAAAATGTGGACTACAAACCAGGTGACTTCCATTGGAAATGCATTGGGGCGGCCATGACACTACACAACATTCATCCAACAAGCATACAGCAATGCAGTAAAGGTCTGAGTGAGGCCTTCGTAATATCTGACCAGGAGTACTCGAGTACTGAGTTGGTCATTGGCCTTGGTAGATTTACTTTCCGCTACTTTTACTTCTACTATCCAAATATTGTACTTACTACACTACAATTATTTGAAAGTTATGTTACTTTCAAATTTCAAATTGGATTATTATCAAACATACATTACCCACTTCAGCCCTACAGTATATACTGTAGGCCTACTGTACATACAAGCTCAGAACGCGTTGCTTTTCTTTTCTTTTTTATTCTTTATTTACTTTTTACTCGGTGGCGCGCTATGAGCTTGTAGATCTGCTATTTTTCAATAGCTAAAGTATAACATAATGCTTAGTTAAAACACCAAAAGGGGTTCCCGTCTAGAATAGGTTAAGTACATTTTGATGCCCATCCTTTTGTACTTTTACTCAAGTACATTTCGAATTCCGGACTTTTGCTTGTAACAGATTATTTCCACATTGCAGTCTTAACACTTTTACTTTAGGTAAAACATTTCCCACCACTGTCCGTTGGTCCTGTAATGTTGGGTGATCCCAGTCTTATCTCTTAACCAGTAGCACGGACCATCCCCTCCTCCTCACGCCAGTGGACTGGACTGTACTGCCCAGTCTTATCTCTTAACCAGTAGCACGGACCATCCCCTCCTCCTCACGCCAGTGGACTGGACTGGACTGCCCAGTCTTATCTCTTAACCAGTAGCACGGACCATCCCCTCCTCCTCACGCCAGTGGACTGGACTGTACTGCCCAGTCTTATCTCTTAACCAGTAGCACGGACCATCCCCTCCTCCTCACGCCAGTGGACTGGACTGGACTGCCCAGTCTTATCTCTTAACCAGTAGCACGGACCATCCCCTCCTCCTCACGCCAGTGGAACGGACTGTACTGCCCAGTCTTATCTCTTAACCAGTAGCACGGACCATCCCCTCCTCCTCACGCCAGTGGACTGGACTGGACTGCCCAGTCTTATCTCTTAACCAGTAGCACGGACCATCCCCTCCTCCTCACGCCAGTGGACTGGACTGGACTGCTCAGCTCTCCTCATTATTAGTCTTGTTAAATGAGGTCAGGATGGATGAGATTGACTTCCTGAATGACATAAATGTTAGCTCAGACATGGACTCCAGCGTCATTTCTAGTATTCCACGTGAACAGACCAGACATTAGGAGTGATTAATGTCATCCCGCTCTGAGCGACAGTGATATTTACTGCTCTGTGCTCTCTCTCTCTCTCTCTCTCTCTCTCTCTCTCTCTCTCTCTCTCTCTCTCTCTCTCTCTCTCTCGTGCGGATGGAGATGTAGAGTAGACTCGCCTCGCGGTCCAGCCTTGCTGCCGTTTCCTCTCCAGTTAAAACACAATCTGTGCCCAAGACGTCCAAAGACGTCCTAGGAACTATATCCCATGCAGTGCCCAGGACGTCTGTACACGTCTTGGGGAAATAGCAAATAGTAGTGAAAATATCCGATCTACAAGCTCACAACGTGGCGTGAAGCGCCACGTTGTGAGCTTGTAGATCTGCTATTTTCACTACTTTGGGCCCTGGGCAAACGTCTTAATTTCCCTTTTGGGTCTTGAGCTAAGACGTTTGCGAACCACTGCTGTAACTACTATACAATACTGTAGCTCATGCTAAGCACAGAGAACCACTGCTGTAACTACTATACAATACTGTAGCTCATGCTAAGCACAGAGAACCACTGCTGTAACTACTATACAATACTGTAGCTCATGCTAAGCACAGAGAACTGCTGCTGTAACTACTATACAATACTGTAGCTCATGCTAAGCACAGAGAACCACTGCTGTAACTACTATACAATACTGTAGCTCATGCTAAGCACAGAGAACTGCTGCTGTAACTACTATACAATACTGTAGCTCATGCTAAGCACAGAGAACTGCTGCTGTAACTACTATACAATACTGTAGCTCATGCTAAGCACAGAGAACCGCTGCTGTAACTACTATACAATACTGTAGCTCATGCTAAGCACAGAGAACCACTGCTGTAACTACTATACAATACTGTAGCTCATGCTAAGCACAGAGAACCACTGCTGTAACTACTATACAATACTGTAGCTCATGCTAAGCACAGAGAACTGCTGCTGTAACTACTATACAATACTGTAGCTCATGCTAAGCACAGAGAACCACTGCTGTAACTACTATACAATACTGTAGCTCATGCTAAGCACAGAGAACTGCTGCTGTAACTACTATACAATACTGTAGCTCATGCTAAGCACAGAGAACTGCTGCTGTAACTACTATACAATACTGTAGCTCATGCTAAGCACAGAGAACTGCTGCTGTGAAGACGGTGTCAGCTTGGACTGAGGTTTATGACCGCCTGTTTCTCAGACATGGATTGAAACAGGCACATGCCGTAGTAGAAGCCGTAAATTAGTTGTTGGCCAGATCAGCTTTGTATGAACAGCGGGAGGTGAAATGTTAGCCAGGCAGCTTGTCAGATATATTGTTTTGTTTCATCCATTTGACGATTTGGCAAGTATTGCCTTGGCAGTACACAGTCGCATGATCCTCCTCAGTGTTAACCCATGTTGGGCGGGAACCCCTTTTGGTGTTAGCATTATGTTATGCTTTAGCTATTGAAAAATAGCAGATCTACAAGCTCATAGCGCGCCACCGAGTGGCGCGCTACGAGCTTGTAGGTCTGCTACATAGAAACATAGACATTTTTAGAATCTGATCTCAGGTCAAAATGGATTAAGTTAACTCTGTGAGTGTATAAACATATCCAGTTCCAGATGGACCCGTAAGGGGACATTTGGTTACATTTGTACACTCTGAGTTACAAAGGGATACATAAATCTGGGTCCTGCTTTGGCAGTACCTTCCAAATTGTCCATGGAAATCCCACACTCTGAATTACAAGGGGATAAAACAATCAATCAACTGCTTTGGCAGTACCTGCCAAAATGTCAATGGAAATCCTTTAGATGAGTTTGTTTTATCTGTATTTGGTTGTTTATTAATTAATAATCTCAATCCAGAGCATTCAAAAAACAAACAAACAAGCAAAAAAAACAACCCCAACAAGAAAAAAACCCATAATAAGATTTGGGCTTATTGAGCCTGTTATCGAGCATAGCAGCCCATGAAGTCATGTTTAAACAATCAAGACAAGAGGAGATCAAGAAATAAATCTAATCGCCCACGCTGGTACAAACATGTCGGTCTAAAACTAAGTGTATTGATACCTGCCAATTAACCAGCGCTGCTCGGGTAAACAAAATTACGAGCTCCACCCCTATGTGGCTGCATGACAATGACTGTCTCTCTGTTTTTCTCTCTCTCTCTCTGCAGTCTCTCTCTCTGTCTGTACTGTATCTGTCTGGGATACAGCATCAAAGATCAAATAAATAATACATATTTAACAAAACAAAAAATCAAACAAACATTCAACTCAAGTCAGATCAATTGGAAGTAAAAGAAGCCTAGAGTTATCCTCGGCAGCAAAGCGCTCTGACAATGAAAGGAGCCATCAAACGAAACTTTGCAAACGAGCATAAACGCTCCGACCTTTTTTTTTGGATGACTAGGTCTGAATTGAGCTCTTAAATATTTATTATATTTACCGTTGCGCACTACAGGACGATCTTATTAAACATTTATGGCCCGTAATGTCAGTCGCCCCCTTGAGTTCAGCACGTTGCCTGCCCTGTTCCAATGATGTACCCTCCCAAAAACCCATCCTGACCCTCACGACCTCTAAGACCAGAGCAGAGCAGTCAGACATATATATATTGTGTTGACCGCTGCTTGATTTGACTGCAAGTCATTGAATCTAAGCGGCCAGTGGTGTAAAGTAACAAAGTACATTTACTTAACACTTAGACCGGTATCATTTATTGAAAAATTAGGATCTAATTCACGCCAGCATTTTTTTAATTTGAGCTCTTATTTTGAAAAGCCGCCATTTCCGGTCCACAACCGGTAGTCCTAAGTTAGGAGTTTTCACACAGCTGGGTGGGCCTTGTTTACAATGTGAATCCAGGCCGGAGCTCCGGAGAGCTCTAGATTGTCAGCTCTGTGCCGTCAAAGAAACGCTGTTTTGACCAAAAATGCCATCTGGGACAAGGAATAGGAGATACAGGCGATTGAAAGAAATGGATAGAATGGATGCTTATGGCGACGACGATCTAAGATGGGCGATCCAGTGCTGTGCTAACAACACAGCTAGCTAACCGGCTAACGTGAGTAGCATTTTGGCTCGAGCAATCGAACGCGCTATAAAAGCTCAATTGCCGAAGGCCGTCGGCAATGGCGTTAAGCGCCAGTATCAAAATTAGGCTTCAATTGACTTTAATCGTCGGCAATGGCGCGGAGGGTGTTAAGTACAATTTTGAGGTATTTGTACTTCAATTTCCAATACTTTTACTTACATATCAGAGGCAAATATTGTACTTTTACTCGACTACATTTATTTAGTAACTTTAGTTACTAGTTACTTTGTAGATTTTTATTACTATTACAAAACAAACGGTAACCACTTCAGCCCTATATACATTTCAGCCTTTTGAAAATAGCCGATCTACAAGCCCACAATGCTTTGCGATGCGACACATTGTGAGCTTGTAGATCTGCTATTTTCAAAGGATTCTTATACATTTGAAAATTTGAAATGAGACATTCTGCATGATGAGTACTTTTACGTTTCACACTTTAAGTACATTTTGATGTCGATACTGTACATTTACTCAAATACATTAGTACTTTTTCCATCACTGGACTAGAGCAGTCAGACAAATCTCTCTTTGTGTTGACCTCCCCTGACCCCACATACATTTCTGTGTTGGTGCTGAGGCTGTTGTATCCTACTGACTCAGCGGCTAGTGAGGAGACCCCACCGGGAGGACGTAGGGGCCTTGTGTTGACCTCCCCACATACATCTCTGTGTTGGTGCTGAGGCTGTTGTATCCTACTGACTCAGCGGCTAGTGAGGAGACCCCACCGGGAGGACGTAGGGGCCTTGTGTTGACCTCCCCACATACATCTCTGTGTTTGTGCTGAGGCTGTTGTATCCTACTGACTCAGTGGCTAGTGAGGAGACCCCACCGGGAGGACGTAGGGGCCTTCGTCCTACTGTGTTGACCTCCCCACATACATCTCTGTGTTGGTGCTGAGGCTGTTGTATCCTACTGACTCAGTGGCTAGTGAGGAGACCCCACCGGGAGGACGTAGGGGCCTTGTGTTGACCTCCCCACATACATCTCTGTGTTGGTGCTGAGGCTGTTGTATCCTACTGACTCAGCGGCTAGTGAGGAGACCCCACCGGGAGGACGTAGGGGCCTTGTGTTGACCTCCCCACATACATCTCTGTGTTGGTGCTGAGGCTGTTGTATCCTACTGACTCAGCGGCTAGTGAGGAGACCCCACCGGGAGGACGTAGGGGCCTTGTGTTGACCTCCCCACATACATCTCTGTGTTGGTGCTGAGGCTGTTGTATCCTACTGACTCAGCGGCTAGTGAGGAGACCCCACCGGGAGGACGTAGGGGCCTTGTGTTGACCTCTCCACATACATCTCTGTGTTGGTGCTGAGGCTGTTGTATCCTACTGACTCAGCGGCTAGTGAGGAGACCCCACCGGGAGGACGTAGGGGGGCCTTGGTCCTACTCCTCCCGCCCAACACTCCCCGCTGACAGGTGTTGCCCCAGCCCATATAGGAATACCGTACATGCAATGACCAAAATCAGGGGCCAATTGATGTTCACATAGACGCCCGACAAAGCCGGATGCACCACAGTGGATTCGAACCGGACAGCATCTCAAATTGTCCTCTTAAGGTTTGTAACTCTTGAGAGTTACACCATTAAACTGTCTGAGTTGCTCCAGTGCCTTCCTTCCTCCTTCGTTAGTATCATTGGTAGCTCCTAGGAAGTAAGGAAGAGGCCCAATTTGTGCGTGCGTGCGTGCGTGCGTGCGTGCGTGCGTGCGTGCGTGCGTGCGTGCGTGTGTGTGCATTTATTGTCTATGCACAGGACTTCAAATGGAGTAGTAATCCCTTTTATAGTGCAGCAGGTTAGCCTGCCTAGCAAGTGCTGGCTAGAAGTATCTGCAGTTCCTCTGTGAGAGTTGGAGCTTCCTCATTCCTCCCCTAGGAGTGTGAATTATCGAACCGTGTGGATTACTTTGTTTTTGTCGTACAACGTTGTTTCTTATTTTTCTTGAGGGGCATAACATGCTCTCGTCAAACATCTGCATACACTTTAGGAATGCGGCAGACACTATTATTCAGACAGAGCGACATGAAAAAGCAAACGAACAAAAATAGGCAACATCAGTTCCGTAACAACAAGATCTTTAACCACATTCACTGCAGGCATCCCTATTTTTGGGCATTGTATAGCATGTCATTATACAGTTGGGTGCCACCGATATTGTCCCTTATCATTTGACCCATTTAGGCCTGACCTCAACATTTTAAAAAATCCTTCTAAATCCTCCAGTTTTCTGAAATCAATATTTTCACGATTTTTCAAAAATAGCAGACCTACAAGCTCATAGCGCGCCACTCGGTGGCGCGCTATGAGCTTGTAGATCTGCTATTTTTCAATAGCTAAATTATAACATAGTTTAAAACACCAAAAGGGGTTCCCGCCCAAAATGGGTTAACTGTCCTTTTGCGCAGATCACGCAAACCTCAGCAAAAAGAAAAGGACAATATCGATGGCCTCCAACTGTAGATTGGCTATTTTTGAGAAGAATTGAATAGTGCTTAACTGGTTAACCCACGTGAAACTGATAATGGGCGAACATTCTGCAAAAAAACTCCACTGTGAACTTACAGATTGCTTATTTTCTGTGGAGAGGGATAAGGGGAGGGGACCAAGTATATAACCCTGGGAGACCCCAGTCAGCAAAGTATATAGTGCTGTATCTACTGTTAGGTAGACCTTTTATTAATCCCATGGGTGAAATTCAACCATTCATTGCTCAGATGGTCATGATGGGGGTTTGGGGGGCAGTTAAGTGCCTTGCTCAGGGACACTTCGTCACATATACTGAGCTGACCGGAGGGAGAATCGGTCAGATCTACGGCCGCTGACAGGCAGAGTCTATGTCCTGCAGACCATTTCATCATAACAGTATCCATGGTCCAATCTTGACCGGTGTGCAGTGCACCTCTAATTCATTCCCCCCACCAAGTGCAAAATCAAAACAAGGGAGATTGCTTTGTACTTTACTGTGCGTTCAAACCGGTGCACCGGGTTGAGACTATCCATTAGGACTCTGTCCGGATGCTGCACTCGTGGAACCCGCGGGGGGGGGGGGTCAGTCAATGTGAAAATTGAGTGCTCTGACCCAGAAGACAATTGCTCTGTCACCTGCTTGGCTGTCCTAGCAGAAAGCCACCCGCCTCGCTCCCACTGCGCTGCTGTCTCTCTGGATGGTGATTGCCACTTTGTTGTTTGTTGCACTTGTTGACAGACTCCCCTTCACTTCCCGTTCTGCACAGTCGTGATCACATTTCAGGATTTTCTACCATGCAAACATTGGCCTACTTAACCCATTTAGGCCTTACCTCAAAATTTAAAAAAAAATCTTCTAAATCCTCCAGTTTTCTGAAATAAATATTTTCACGATTTTTCGAAAATATTGAAAATATTGAAAATATTGAAATTTAGCTATTGAAAAATAGCAGATCTACAAGCTCATAGCGCGCCACCGAGTGGCGCGCTATGAGCTTGTAGGTCTGCTATTTTTCAATAGCTAAATTATAACATAATGTTTAAAACACCAAAAGGGGTTCCCGCCCAAAATGGGTTAAATAGCAATTATGCCACGTTTTGTTCCGGTGACCCAGCGGTGTGTGTTTTTCATAACACGGCGTGTTGTAATAATTATCTCAACAATTGTCTTCTGTTCCCGTTGCCACACAGTTCCCGTCTCTTTCTTGGTCCTCAGTGTTGATCAGGACTTAATAAACACAACCTTTATTCAGTTTTAACTCACTTTATTCACTGTACACCGGCTGGACATGTAAACACTTCCAATACTTTTACTTACAGTTCATATCAGAGGCAAATATTGTACTTTTACTCGACTACATTTATTTGAAAACTTCAGTTACTAGTTACTTACTGTTGATTTTGATTAATATTACAAAACAGTAACCACTTCAGCCCTACTATACATTTTGGCCATTTGAAATAGACACGACCTTTATTCAGTTTTAACTCACTTTATTCACTGTACACCGGCTGGACATGTAAACACCGTTCCCTCCACAATTCACATCTGATCCACCGCGCAGTGAGGTAAATAGGTTTTCAATGTAATGAGTCCCGGGATGCAGGGATGGTCTTTTAGATGAGTCCCAGGGACATTTTATGAGTCCCACTTCAACGACGTTAGGAGTCATATTTTGCCTTTTTTTATTTTTTACAAATTGCAGCATTTAACTCCCATTTCATTTTATATGGTTATATTCATGTGGAAAACGGAAGAAGAAATGATTATTATAACTAAAGCTAGCAAAATAAACTAGAATAAAAAACAGTACAGTAGTACAGTAGTGCATCCCGTGGATGCAGAGGTCGTTGTTTTATTGCGTCCCTTAACTATATACTGCGTTTTGGGATGCAAAATGCACCCTATTTTAATCTCTGCATGCGTATACATTCTAGTGTGTATTGCTGTAAACTGTAAAGGGTACTGTAGAACTGTCGTAAAGTTTACAATAGAAACTCAAAGCAACACAAGTTAAAATAAAGATCATACGTAGTTCAATACTTTAGGGGTCAGTTTAAAGGGTGATGCGGCTCATTTGGGATTAGAGAGAGTGAACAATCAATACTTGGTCATTTCAGGGAAGGCACTAGCACTGAAATAAGGCTGCAACTATTGATTATTTTGTTAGCGTCTATTCTATCCATTACTTTTTTCCATTAACCCATTCTGGGCGGGAACCTCTTTTGGTGTTAGCATCATGTTATGCTTTAGCTATTCAAAAATAGCAGATCTACAAGCTCATAGCGCGCCACCGAGTGGCGCGCTACGAGCTTGTAGGTCTGCTATTTTTGAAAAATCGAAGAACGACTGTCATAGAAACATAGCTTTTTCAGAAAACTGTCAGGATGTAGAAGACATTTTTAGAATCTGATCTCAGGTCAGAATGGGTTAATCGAATAATCAAGATGCTTGTTTAAATATATATATATATATCAACGAATTGATATACCTTTCAAGTTTCATTATGTTATATCATTATGCTATACGTGCCACATCGGTGTAAATGGCTAAATCTGCTATTTTCACTCAATGTGTTGCCAGTAAGTAAACACCATACAGCAGTATACAGTAAACACCATACAGCAGTATACTATACAGTCAACACCATATTCTTCAAATAGACACAATTCCTCCACGAGGAGCCAAGCGCTTCGCACCGCCTGCAAAGACACAAACTCTCCTTTTTCGGGAAGAAATGTCAAACGGTACCTGGCCTGGCACAACATCTCCGGGGGAAGAAGTCAAGGTGGTTTATACCTAGGGCTTGTTACGACACTGTATTCAAGGTGGTTTATACCTAGGGCTTGTTACGACACTGTATTCAAGGTGGTTTATACCTAGGGCTTGTTACGACACTGTATTCAAGGTGGTTTATACCTAGGGCTTGTTACGACACTGTATTCAAGGTGGTTTATACCTAGGGCTTGTTACGACACTGTATTCAAGGTGGTTTATACCTAGGGCTTGTTACGACACTGTATTCAAGGTGGTTTATACCTAGGGCTTGTTACGACACTGTATTCAAGGTGGTTTATACCTAGGGCTTGTTACGACACTGTATTCAAGGTGGTTTATACCTAGGGCTTGTTACGACACTGTATTCAAGGTGGTTTATACCTAGGGCTTGTTACGACACTGTATTCAAGGTGGTTTATACCTAGGGCTTGTTACGACACTGTATTCAAGGTGGTTTATACCTAGGGCTTGTTACGACACTGTATTCGGAACCTCGTGAGCAGGCTTGGGTTTGGTTACATCGCCACTGGTTCGCTGTAAGAACGGCCACACTTCGAACAAAGTCACAGCCGTCAAAAATGATCAGGAAATGCAGTTTGTCCATGCCTGGTGTGATAGTCACTTTGTTTAATTTGTCACTTAGTTCCATGGTGCCTGGTGAAGCCTGATTTACTTGCTTTCTTTAAGTCCTAAGCTTATAAAGTAGTCAAAGCCCCATTCTCTGTACTGGAGAGATTATTTGATGTTTTAAAAAAATAATCATTTCTGCAATGCATTATGATTAAAATGAAATTAAAGAATTTACATTTTATTCATCATTTAGTGATGGAAAGTTGAAAGGATGAAATATATGCCAATGCCCAGCTTTTAATGAATGTAAAGATTACAGTACGTATTCCATTTCATTTCAACATGATCGTGCGGTTCATAACGTGACCACAATAGTGGATGTGATTTCTGTCTCCCAGGGGGGTCTATATTTGGTCCCCCCACCCCTACACCAAATCTCTTCCTCGAAAATAGCTGATCTGCAAGCTCATAACGTGTCACGCTGCGATGCATTGTGAGCTTGTAGATATTCTCAGGTATTTTGGTTGAATGTTCTCCTATAGGCTATTATGCCCAGAATCGAGACGCTAAGGGTTTTTAGTGGTTAAACACAGTGTCTAGTGCTGCTTGGCGTAGAAAAATGACTTTGAGAGAGTCCTTGTCTGAACTGTAAATATTTGATAATGTGTTAAATCCCCCGTGAATGTCTTCTTTATCATTCCATTTCCCCCTCCCCTTCCCCCTCCCCTAACCCATTTAGGTCGGGAACCCATCTGGGTCGCCTTAGCGTTTAACCACTTCAACCATTATTAATCCCTTTAGCTATTGAAAAATAGCAGATCTACAAGCTCACGGCGCGGCACCGAGTGCTGCGCTACGAGCTTGTAGATCTGCTATTTTTAAAAACTCCTGAAAATGTGCAAATCTTTGAATATATAGTCTTTCCCAGCGAACGCATTCAACTCAAATCTTTGCTTCTGGAGGGTCCCTGGAACAACTTATTATTTTCAGATGCGGGTCGGTGGCCGATTACATATAATTTTGGGGCTCCTTGACATGAAATAGTTTGAGAACCACTGATATAGAAACATATATATATTTTTTTTTACAGAAAACTGTCACGATTTAGAAGACATTTGTAGGTTCTGGTGTCCGGTCTAAATTGGCTAATAGACATGCTTGAGTACACAACGCAGTTTACCTCTGTTCCACCCTACCAAGTATACGCCACAAAGAATCCTTCTGTTAAGCTTACACTCTGTTTAATCAGGGCCCTCCCAGCGTTTCGTGGGAGGGTTGGGCGACACTCGAGGGGTACCACTTTCGAACTCCCCCAAAAGCACAGGCGTATTTGTGGGTTGCCTCCCTGCATTCAAATTGAACCATTAGCATGGAAAGAAGATCTTCCTCCTGTTTATTTTTGATCTAGCCTGTTGATTTCCAGTCCCTCTACAAACTAAATAACCCATTTTGACCTGAGATCAGATTCTAAAAATGTCTTCTACATCCTGACAGTTTTCTGAAAAAGCTATGTTTCTGTGTCAGTGGTTTTTTCAAAAATAGCAGATCTACAAGCTCGTAAGCTTGTAGATCTGCTATTTTTCAATAGCTAAAGCATAACATAATGCTAACACCAAAAGGGGTTCCCGCCGAAAATGGGATAATGTATGCAGAAGACTGCAGCAGGGGAGACAAACTCACAACACGTTTTAGCAACATTCGGATTCACACACGTGAATATTCATGCTAATGTTTCTCTTGTTCACAGTTTCCCCATTGTAATCAATAAGTAACTAAATTGTAGCGTTTCTCGAATGCTAATGTTTGCTTCCAGCCTCTAGAGTGATAGTTAGTTATATTGTTGTTTTCGGGACATGTCTTGTCTATCTGAGTTGCAGAGGCTCGGTGTACAATAATTTAAACATTTAGACACGCTTATCTTTTCACTGTCGTGTGTAGTATTTTATACAACGTGGTTCCTGTGCTGCTGAGGAAATGATTGACTGATTCAATATGCTATTTGTCATAGTCTGGCAGACCCCCGTCTGTGTGGAGTGAGAAACCTTTCGTTTTCATTGTTCTGAATCCATCCCAAGCTTTAGTTTTGCCCTTAATGTGCTGACCTCATCACATTTGTGTTGACCTCATCACATTTGTGCTGACCTCATCACATTTGTGATGACGGCTATGGCCGTTTTTAGCCCAAGGAGTGTTTTTTTTGTTGCAAAACTATGTGCTTGGAATGGATTCAGAATCATGAAAACCCCTAGTTTGGCATGTCACATGCTACTAATACATAATAAAATGTTGTCATTTTTGCCTTATATACGATATTAATGGTATTATATGGTCACATATAAACTCCTATAAAACAAATCGCTCAATACCGACAGCCGGTCAGCAAGTGGATTCATGAATGTATGTATATAGACAATATTTTAATTTAGGCCAATAGAAAAAAACTATATACCAAATGTCCCACTTGAAACAAAAGAAGCCGGTTGGCTGCCGGGTTGTCAGTATGTTCAGGATAAACATACATTCTAGGTACACACAGTCTACCATACTGTACACACAGTCTACCATACTGTACACACAGTCTACCATACTGTACACACAGTCTACCATACTGTACACACAGTCTACCATACTGTACACACAGTCTACCATACTGTACACACAGTCTACCATACTGTACACACAGTCTACCATACTGCACAGTCTACCATACTGTACACACAGTCTACCATACTGTACACACAGTCTACCATACTGTACACAGTCTACCATACTGTACACACAGTCTACCATACTGTACACACAGTCTACCATACTGTACACACAGTCTACCATACTGTACACACAGTCTACCATACTGTACACACAGTCTACCATACTGTACACACAGTCTACCATGCTGTACACACAGTCTACCATGCTGTACACACAGTCTACCATACTGTACACACAGTCTACCATACTGTACACACAGAAGTAACAGAACTGTACCTGTCCTGGACAACGCCACCATTTTATTGCACACCACTTAACCCATTTTGGGCTTTAAACATTATGTTGTAATTTAGCTATTGAAAAATAGCAGATCTACAAGCTCATAGCGTGCCACCGAGTGGCGCGCTATGAACTTGTAGGTCTCCTATTTTTGAAAAATCGTTAAAATGTGCCTCAAATCTTTCAGAAAATTGTCATGATTTAGAAAACTTTTTTTTTTTTTATTTCGACGTCAGGCCTGAATGGGTTAAACCCTACAATATGTAATTAGTTGACTGGGGTACCCCAGAGGTCTATACTAGCCCCCCCCCCCCTCATTTCTTTCTCTCTCTCTGTTTCACAACCTTGTACAGCTGCTATTTCTTTTGCAAAATCTTCCACCCTATAGAATGGTTCAATTGGTGAATAAATCAGTGAATCAGTGCACTAATGTGCTATGTATTTATTTAGCAAGGACTCCTTGGCTTGTTTGACCTTTCATCATTCTTCATTCTAACGCTTATTTTTTATTTCTTCCCTTTCATGTTCTGCCCGTCGATGCTTGGACCATAATGACCACACAGGTAAGCAGAAACCTTGTCTTTTTTAATCCTGTCGTCTGTTCCATGTTGTTCACGTGTTCATGTTTCACATCTAGGCATCGTCTCCATCTCTTATCCGTCTTCAGTAGCATTGTTTGCGCTCTAAGATGCACGCAGACGCAGGCAGTCGCTACACACTCCTCCTGGTGCTTTGATGTTGGCCACTGCCTGGGCTGGGAATCTGCAGAACTGAAATGAAATGGCATAGTGCCGCCTCTAGGGGGCAACATAAACTTAGGCTTCAGAGCGTGGACGCTGGGACTGGGGAGCGAGCTCAGTGAGATGCCATTTACAGGCTGGTTGCTAGTGTTTTCATTACAGCCTACTATACCAAACCTTGGTCTAGGCTTGATCTATTCACTGGCATTTTTGTATGCACCTTTTCAACACACTCTGATAGGAACCGCCATGCTCTTTTCTTGTAAGGCTGCTGCTCATTGGATTAGGGCCAGGGACGAGCTTAAAAGAGCTCCTCTCTCGTCATACTGTATGTATTAGTCAATTCAATTCAAAGGAGCTTTATTGGCGTGAGAAAACATACGTTTACAGTACACGTTTGCCAAAGCAATCATAATATAATAAAAACTGCTGAAAATGGGGAAAGTATATACAGTTGGAGAGGGTACAGCGTTTTGTAAGCAGAGCTATGTCACATTGCATCGTTATATATACATGTTATAACAGGGTATAAAGGTTTTTTGAAACAAATAGCAGCACTTATTGTGCGCTTTTTTGTCACTTTGGGACAATGGCAGCATTTCTGTCTCAGGACTATTTAAATAGTATACAGAAAAACTCCACAAGCCACCCTTTTCAGCAACCACTGTTTTGCTCATCCAGATTGTACCTCTCCTGCACTCCACCCTCCCCCCCCTGTTAATTTGCATGTACAAGCAGTCGTGAAGTGTCTCAGATACACACTGCCCTTCAAACCACCATCTCTTTCACACGCGGACACTATGAGAGCCTCAGTGAACGTTGGGGTTGTTATGACGACTATGATGGGCTTCAGCAGCAGCACTCGCCTCTACGTTAAGAGAGCTAAGAGCAGTTCTCGTTCCGTTGATCAGCTCTTAATGCCACGGTAATTATGCCCAAAATGCTGCCGTTACCCTGAAGGTCGCTGGTGAAAGATTGAATAGCTTTTTGTACAAGTCCTACTTGGCAAGAAAAATTAAGTTAATTAGATTTTTTTAAATCTCGACAACTCGCAAAAGAAAGTCTGGACATGGCCTCTTGAGTAGAATCTTTTATTGATAACTTGAAAACACAACATCTAATTTCCAAGTTCGGAAAGGCTGTGCAGAGATCAGAGCAGCTTCCAGTGACGCTGCTCTGTATCCAGAGATCAGAGCAGCTTCCAGTGACGCTGCTCTGTAGCCAGAGATCAGAGCAGCTTCCAGTGACGCTGCTCTGTAGCCATGGAAAGGCTGCGCAGAGATCAGAGCAGCTTCCAGTGACGCTGCTATGACTGTAGCCATGGCGATCTGCTGACCTTTTGTTATCATCGCCGCCTTTAATTGGCCCATTGAACCACTTAAGCGCTGTGTTATGCCATGTCATACAAGGGGCGATAATGGCTGTTATAAATGAATCCGCGGTTTTCACAGTTTGAGGGAAATGAAAGGCTGCAGGTGGAAAGGAAAGCGGTTAATGCCTCATATACAAGACGGTACACGTTTCCGCTTGGTATTCCGCTACAGTTCCTTTTTTTTTATGAGCTGGCTAGCTAGTGTTTGCATACAGCGGCCGTGGTGTTGTGTGATGGATGTCTTAACCTGTGGCTCGGAGCAGGGGGTCGGGGAGTATAGCCCATCACAACGTCTAATCGAATGTGTCAGCCGCCGAGATTATATAGCAGACACAGAAGACCCAGTGTTCCCAGGCAGGGGGTGCGCTGGGAGGGGGGAGGGGGGCCCTCATCTTGTCAGAGAGGGCACAGAGAGACTCGCCGGATGCTAAGCGACTGGCAGTGTCGCCGGCAGCCACAGCATTAGTCCATTTAGGCCTGACGTCGAAATTAAATTAAATCCTGACAGTTTTCTGAAATATACATGTTTCTATATCAGTGGTGCTCAATATTTCATGTCAAGGACCCCAAAAATTATCTGTAATTGGCCACCGACCCCCATCTGAAAATATGTTGTTCCAGGAAACCCTCAGAAGCAAAGATTTGAGTTAAAAACCTTCGATGTGAAAGAATATACATTCAAAGTTTTTCGCCACATTTTCAAGATTTTTCAAAAATAGCAGACCTACAAGCTCGTAGCGCGGCACTCGGTGCCGCGCTATGAGCTTGTAGATCTGCTATTTTTCAATAGCTAAAGTATAACATAATACTTAAAACACCAAAAGTAATTCCCGTCCAAAATGAGTTAGACGTGGCCGAAGCGATAGCGTGACGGGCTTCTTGGCGCGCCGGCAATGCACGGCGAGACGTCTTTTTTTCTGCGGCAACGCGAGGTCGAGCGCCGTGCCTCTGTTGTGTCTGAGCTTGTTGCCTCTCGGCGGGCCCGTCGGTGGCTCGTCGTCGGCGAACAGGCCAGCAGTAGGTAGGTCACTGAAGCTCTGAGAAAGGCACGGGAACAATGCACCTGCTGCTGCTCGGCCATGGCGCGCCGCTAGAGGTGAGCCCCGTGTCTTAAAAAAGCCACCTAAATAGATTAGAATCAAGCAGAGCCAAATTAAATGGGCATATAAATTATATAAAAGATACAAAAAGCCTGTGTGTGTGTGTGTGTGTGTGTGTGTGTGTGTGTGTGTGTGTGTGTGTGTGTGTGTGTGTGTGTGTGTGTGTGTGTGTGTGTGTGTGTGTGTGTGTGTGTGTGTGTGTGTGTGTGTGTAATCGTTCTGTTACCAAGCCAAGCGCTGTGTCACTGCACATCTTCAGTGTGCCTAACGCATAGGCTCTGGATTGTATTGTAATGAATACAACATAGTTGTTAACCAATCTGACTTACAATATTATAACTAGTACATCTACAGTGTTTGGGCATGGTACATTCGACCCTGCTGTTGGGTTGGGTGGTGGTAACACCTATACTGGTGGTTGATGCCATTCCAAGTGATTTGAAGCAGCCAGTGTTACAGATCGGGCACTAGATGCTATTCCTCCATCTTTGCAATTACCCCTCGCCGTCTAGAGAGGGAGACAGACAATACACTTAAAGCATAATAGGCTGTAGGTTTAAAAGCACAGCTATCTATGCACAGCAGCCATATGTTCTTCCTTCAAAGGTCTTACCAGTGATACTAATTTAGACTCTGTTGCATTTAGTGCAGCAGAGTTCTTCTGAAGCACAAAATACAAATGGACCCTTATGGATCCATGTGGTTCCATTTGTACACTCTCAGAGTCACACACCGTAAGGGTCCCCTCAAGGAACCACAAGGGTGCCTGGACCCCACTTTGAGACCCACAGGTGTACAGTAGAGTCAATATCAGCACCCTGACTCTGTTTGACCAGTATGGAACAGAGCCTTCAGTAGTATAATTGGTTAGACCTATGAAGGAAGGAAGGAAGAGATCTAATTTCTTTCCAATATGCCTGCGGTGCATATAGACTATAGAGCCTATATTGGAGCCCTTTCCATACTGCTTTCCATACTGAGTCCTGTTCTCATCTTAGACGGAGCACGTGGCGTTCCTTTGTGCCATCGTCCTTTATCCCACGTGCAATGTCAAATCGCCTCCATATTAAAGACGCGTCGTCTCTCTCTAACCAATCCAATGGGAGCAATCAATTTTTCAATTTACCTTCACGCTCAATGTCACTGCCTCCCTCAGCACGGGCCTGAGGCTCAGCCAGACCCCACCGTAGACTCACTGCCTCCCTCAGCACGGGCCTGAGGCTCAGCCAGACCCCACCGTAGACTCACTGCCTCCCTCAGCACGGGCCTGAGGCTCAGCCAGACCCCACCGTAGACTCACTGCCTCCCTCAGCAAGACCCTGAGGCTCAGCAAGACCCCACCGTAGACTCACTGCCTGAGGCTCAGCAAGACCCCACCGTAGACTCACTGCCTCCCTCAGCACGGGCCTGAGGCTCAGCCAGACCCCACCGTAGACTCACTGCCTCCCTCAGCAAGACCCTGAGGCTCAGCAAGACCCCACCGTAGACTCAGGGGAAGACAAAACAAAATGGGAAAGACGTTAAGCTCACTGTCTTCACGCAGACTAGCCTTTTCTACAGCACAGCTGGCACGCACGCACGCACGCACACACACACACACACACACACACACACACACACACACACACAGTGAAAGCAAACCTTTACTACTACTTTACTTCCCGTCCAGAACAGATCTACAAGCTAACGTGTGGCATCGCGACGCGCTGTTGTTGGCGTGTACATCTGCTGACTTGACAGCAAGTGACACCGCTGTGCTACGGACTATGAATTAGGCTCGACGGTTGTGTGGGAAAAACAGCACTTCAAACGGAGCACATGCTCCAGAGATAAGACTCTAGGGACCGTCTCGGAGCGTTTGAAGATCCAACGTTATTACCTTCTCTCAAAAACGCCAACACAGGTGGTCCCAAAACAAAACACAAAATACAGTACACAGGGAAAAAAGCTGAGGCCTATAAATGTTAAACATGTTGTCATGACAAAGGCAACGTTCAAGGGTTTTTTGATGTCTTATTATGTCGTGCATGTGCCAATGCCAGCACCAGTTTTAACGATCCGTGTGAAAACATGTTTTCATACAGTCCGTAGCGTTAGCCACCCACCATTTCCATCTGTATTGTATTAACACCTTGCTTTCACGCACAAGTTTGAGTCTCGAATAGACGCCGCACGTTGAGCCCAGCCAAATCCAGCGAAATCCTGTCCATAATCCTTCCATATATTTGGGTTTAGTTTCTGCGTAATGAGGTATATTTTCATACAACAGTGACACATTAGATTGTGTTTTCTTTTGGCCAAACATTCTCACAAGACTGTAGTTTGTTCTCTTTTCCCGTTTCTCAGCAGTAGTAGCAACATGTCAGAGAGGTCAGTCTAACATCCACGACGGCATCTCAAGTTATGTAGACGCAAATTACTGGCTGTGTTTTTACAACGCCTTTACCAGTGGTGTGTTAACCCATTTAGACCTGAGAAAAGATTCTACAAATGCCTTCTAATATAAATCCTGACAGTTTTCTGAAAAACCCATGTTTCTGTCAGTCGTTCTCAAACATTTTCACGTCAAGGAACCCCAAAAAGATATGTAATTGGCCGCCGACCCCCATTTGATATGTTGTTCCAGGGACCTCCCCCCAGAAGCAAAGATTTGAGTTAAAAACGTTCACTCTGAAAGAATATATATTCAAAGATGTGTGCCTCATTTTCACGATTTTTCAAAAATAGCAGACCTACAAGCTCGTAGCACGCCACTCGGTGGCGTGCTATGAGCTTGTAGATCTGCTATTTTTCAATAGCTAAATTATAACATAATATTTAAAACACCAAATGGGGTTCCCGCCCAAGATGCGTTAATGGTTTTGTTTCTGAACCAGTAAATAATTGTGGATGTAAATTGTATATTGGAGTAGTTAGTAATGGTATTAAAATGTAATTGCACCCCACTAAAAGGCAGGGACAACAATAAATGGTCCCATCACTGTCACTGGTAAGGCTGGGGAAAAACTGTTATTAACTCAGATATTGTTGTGCTGTCAAAACATAATTTATCTTTCTTCACTGTCGGGTGAAAGATAATTCCAATGGATCCAATGAATTATTCTTGAGTCGCTTTTCATTGGTTAATACAATAACCAATACAATATATAAAACCTACACTATTTTCACTTTTAAATCATTTTAACACTCCCACCAAGCAGCCGATGCTCAAAACAAACCTGTCGTGCTGTCCAGGTTGCTAGGCAACGCCTATGTCCTTCCCGGCATGAGGATAAGTGCACGCACCCCATATACTGTAGGAATCCATCCATTGTAGTTTCTTTTCTGCTCGTTTTCTCAGAAAAAATACTCCAAAGTTGTTGTTTTTGTCCAATCCGTCCGACGTTCAGATGTAAATAGTATTTTTTTATTCCATCGCGCCCGACATATTACCGTTTTTGGCGAAAGCCAAACCATGTCGGCTGCTGCTCGTCCAACTTTGTGCTTCTCCTCTCGCTGTGCGAGGGTGTGTGACCCGGAAGTACCCGTAAATACTACTAAACACAGATAAAGGCTGGCTGGTAACTTCAAATGAACACTAGATGGCGATGAAAGTGTTAAAAAAATATTGAAACTAGCCGATGTATGTCACAGTCTTGTAGATTGGCAATTTTTTCTTCTTTAGCCTGACGCTCGCTAACGCTGAAGTATAAAGCATTAATATACGAACAAGCTTGTTGAAATATGGAGATACATGGTCTCTGCTCCGACAGCAACCATCTGAGCTTTATGGGGTAGCTGTAGCTGTAGATACATGGTCTCTGCTCCGACAGCAACCATCTGAGCTTTATGGGGTAGCTGTAGCTGTAGATACATGGTCTCTGCTCCGACAGCAACCATCTGAGCTTTATGGGGTTACATGGTCTCTGCTCCGACAGCAACCATCTGAGCTTTATGGGGTTACATGGTCTCTGCTCCGACAGCAACCATCTGAGCTTTATGGGGTTACATGGTCTCTGCTCCGACAGCAACCATCTGAGCTTTATGGGCTAGCTGTAGCGAACGGCTCTCACCTCTGTCTGCAGTCCTCGTCTGACTGTGTTAACTGTATACCTTCTGCGTCACACAGTCATAATCCTGTCTTTTTTTCATTCGCTTCTGACTAGCACTTCATCATTCTCTTCACACGCTTCCTCCCATTGGCTCGGTTAGGTTGCAGCTTCCTGTAATGATTTTTTCCGCTCCTTGCCTTTTGTCTTGCGGTTTCCATGAAAAATAGGGCCGATGGATCTCTCTCCTGTTGCTGTGGAGTCACTTAGGAGTTGGGACTGCCTTGGAGTTGTGTTTGGGGGAGGTGGGGGAGGTGGTGGTGGTGGAGGGGGCCACACTTTGGATGCCTGGCAGTCATTCAGCGCTGGTTATTAACCACTTTACCCATTTAGACTTCAAATACGTATTCAAAAAATTACAAAAGAATGATGTTGCTAATTGTATATAACACAAAAATGGGTTTCCGTCTTGCAAGACACCACGGAATGAATGTAATGTGATCTGTGGTTGTTGGGACATGAGCCGTCTCGACAGAGGGATGAAAACGGACATGCCCAAAATAGCCACATTTAATAAAGTGGTTCAAAACTCTGAGCAAGGAGAAGCGCTAACCGAGAGACAAGGACAAACGTGTCTCAGATTTGGCCCCACTTGAACATCTTGGGGATAAGAGCATAGATTGAAATAACAAATTAGCATAAGCTCTGCTGTGTTTATTCTTTGTGCAATTTTAACATTCCGCCTTTTGTACAAAACGCCGCTGTTCCTTGGCCGTCTGAATTAACCCGAGAACAATGCAAAGGTCACAGCTTTTTGACTGGGCCGTGCTCCCTCGCTCCCCCGGCTGTTTAGCGCCGTTTGTTTTGCATGGAGCAGGAGTGAGTATTTATTTACCAGCAGTGCGCTTCCCCCCCTGCAAGAACCACATTCTGATTAGCAATACAGGGCCTCCTTAAGGCCATTATAACAAAGAAATCAATAGCCTCTGCTCAGACCAGCACGTCTTAGGGATTAATTTACTAATACGACATGGAAAATCAATGATGGCCTTCTCCCACACACACACACACACACACACACACACACACACACACACACACACACACACACACACACACACACACACACACACACACACACACACAATTAAGAATTACCATTTTCTTTGCCATTTTTAACCACAAACCCATTAGTAAGTCTAAATTCTAACCAACATTTTAACTCTTAACCCCTACCCCTAAATGCTTAAGCCTAACTCCTCACTGCCTAATTGTAACTCTAAAAATCCTTGCTAATCATGAAAACAACATTTCTGTTGCGGGGTCCAGGGAAATGGTCATTTCACGGTCGATTTACTACACCTGTGGCAACATCTGGCTCTCATAAGTATAGTAATTCCTGGCGCACGCACGCACGCACGCACGCACGCACGCACGCACGCACGCACGCACGCACGCACGCACGCACGCACACCAGGATGTCACATCACTCTTCTTTTCTTCCTGGGCTCCAGAGATCCCCGCGGCAGGTAACAGCGTGGCTGGGACTAGAAGGGAATTAGAAGGCCAGCGTTGTCAGTAACATGTTGTGCTGTTGTGTTAGCGTGATGGATGGCCATGAGAGGCCTTCCAACAAGGCTACATTAGATTTGCCCAAGCTCTCGCCTCCTGGCCCTGCCCAGGCCGCATCCAGCATCAGCAGACCCCCCACCAATTAGGCAACAGCCCTGATGTGATTAGCTGGGCCTCATTAGGCTCTCCGTTACCCCTCCATCCACTTATTTAACCATTAGTTCTGGAAAACAACGGCAAGTCGTGTTAAAAAAGACAGGGCTCCGATTGAGCCAAGGTGAAGCTGTTCCTCCGAGGCGAGCATGCCGAGTCTTCTTTTAAGGAATTAATATAATTTACTGGTGTAAAAATAATGAAAATACGTGATCTACAAGTTCACAATGCCACCCAGAGGGGCGTGTTGTGAGCTTGTAGATCGGCTGTATTCGGTTCGTGGGTACCGGCCGGCCACCACAACTTAATTATAAATCAGCCCTCAGCCTCCCGAGCGGCGACGCAGATTGGAAGCGGTTGCAGCTTTGTCTGTTTTTCTTAATTCGGCGTGCGGCAGCATAATCTCTGCTGACTGCTTCTTGGATAACGGCGCGTGCTTGTTTGCAGGTTGAGTTGAGAGTCCTTCACATTAAGTTCACATTAAGCTTAATAAGAGGTGCTAAACTGTGCTACCGATTGCACCTTGTTGAATGGAGAGGATCCACATAGCTACAGTATCCTCCAACCTGCAGTAAGCAGTGTTATTCAGAGAGAATCTGAATCTATAATGCCATTGAAAAAATAAAATAAAGGAACCAAACTATTACTCAAACAGGCTGTCTAAAAGCCCTGAGGGATTGTCCATGTTAATATCCCCTCGTGCATACATTTGGATATGTCCTGGATTAGTTTTGATGTAGTTCTTTCATCTTGATTCCAGTGAGAGGAGTAATCACATCGGCGAGAAAGCCTTCATGACGTGAGCAGGGTTTGCCATAATTGTAGGAGAAACCGTGTGGAGAAAAGTGTTGTCTTTCTTCCTCGGTGCAGATGGAAGGCAGAAATGCACATCTAATGAAATGTACAGTCATTGAAAGTTCCTCATCAACTTTTAATTGTGCACAGTTTTGCGTTCCGTGTTGCTGGGTGCTTGTAATCATATCCCACCCCCAGACCTCAGGATGGTAATCATATCCCACCCCCAGACCTCAGGATGGGATGTCATTATGATTACAAGCATCCGCCACACTGTCTGTCAACGTTTACCTGTACAGTAGGCTGTTGTATGTCCTCCAAGGACAGTGTGATATGCAGGCTATTAAACAAGGAAGGCTATGCATTATATACTCTCTCTCTATCTCTCCCTCCCTCTCTCTCTCTCTCTCTCTCTCTCTCTCTCTCAAAGTTGCATCGGCTCTTGTTTTATGTCTGTTCTGGAAGATTAGGATAGGGACAGAAACCCCAACTTGTTAAGTAATGAGAACTGTCAGAAGGTTCCCCTGGCCTGTACCTACCTGATACAGGAGTACAGGATATCCAAAAGTTACTGGGCTGTGACTAACGAGCAGTACAATAATTGTCTTCAACCTTGTGGGGATGGCTTTGCATCAGAGAGAGAGAGAGAGACTTTCTCTCCCTGGGATAAATATAGGTTAATCTCATCGTATCCAACAGTATGTCTGTAGCTGTTCATGGTTTTGCATTACATAATAATGACGATGATACATGATAAAGGTGATCAATATGTTTACATCCGACATCTTGAGGTTACATAGGAAAAACTGATTTTGTGCCCTTTCGTGATTGATAAATTGGTTAGCGCTTAACCGGTACCTGCTATGGGCACTCCTTCTGGCAAACATTTTCAACAGACAAGTCAAAAGGTCAACAGAGATGAAGTATATATAGCCCTGGACCAACGGGACGCTGACTGTTGATGTTCACTTGTTTTTTTATATGCTTCAGCTCTCCACGTTCTGTCAGGGTCCTCGTCATGTCAGGGTCCTCGTCACAACAACAGCAGCAGCAGCAGCAGTGTGTCGTCTGCCTGCTGTTGACGGCTGTGAAGTGCTGAGGTGGTCTGACCCAGCGTGTTTAATTAGTGATGAGTGTGGGAGTGTGCAGAGAGCCCCAGGAGGCCTCTAGGAAGGATGGAAGGAAGGAAGGCCTCGTGGCCTGCAGGTTGCTCTGATGCTCAGCTCTCTGGCCAGCTGTAGAGACACTATACAGCACTACTGCTGCACAAACAAACAGTGTAGAGACACTATACAGCACTACTGCTGCACAAACAGTGTAGAGACACTATACAGAACTACTGCTGCACAAACACAGTGTAGAGACACTATACAGCACTACTGCTGCACAAACAAACAGTGTAGAGACACTATACAGCACTACTGCTGCACAAACAAACAGTGTAGAGACACTATACAGCACTACTGCTGCACAAACACACAGTGTAGAGACACTATACAGCACTACTGCTGCACAAACACACAGTGTAGAGACACTATACAGCACTACTGTGCTGCACAAACACACAGTGTAGAGACACTATACAGCACTACTGCTGCACAAACACACAGTGTAGAGACACTATACAGCACTACTGTGCTGCACAAACACACAGTGTAGAGACACTATACAGCACTACTGCTGCACAAACACAGTGTAGAGACACTATACAGCACTACTGTGCTGCACAAACACACAGTGTAGAGACACTATACAGCACTACTGCTGCACAAACAGTGTAGAGACACTATACAGCACTACTGTGCTGCACAAACACACAGTGTAGAGACACTATACAGCACTACTGTGCTGCACAAACACACAGTGTAGAGACACTATACAGCACTACTGCTGCACAAACAGTGTAGAGACACTATACAGCACTACTGTGCTGCACAAACACACAGTGTAGAGACACTATACAGCACTACTGTGCTGCACAAACACACAGTGTAGAGACACTATACAGCACTACTGCTGCACAAACACACAGTGTAGAGACACTATACAGCACTACTGTGCTGCACAAACACAGTGTAGAGACACTATACAGCACTACTGTGCTGCACAAACACAGTGTAGAGACACTATACAGCACTACTGCTGCACAAACACACAGTGTAGAGACACTATACAGCACTACTGTGCTGCACAAACACACAGTGTAGAGACACTATACAGCACTACTGTGCTGCACAAACACACAGTGTAGAGACACTATACAGCACTACTGTGCTGCACAAACACACAGTGTAGAGACACTATACAGCACTACTGTGCTGCACAAACACACAGTGTAGAGACACTATACAGCACTACTGCTGCACAAACACAGTGTAGAGACACTATACAGCACTACTGCTGCACAAACACACAGTGTAGAGACACTATACAGCACTACTGCTGCACAAACACTATACAGCACTACTGTGCTGCACAAACACACAGTGTAGAGACACTATACAGCACTACTGCTGCACAAACACACAGTGTAGAGACACTATACAGCACTACTGTGCTGCACAAACACAGTGTAGAGACACTATACAGCACTACTGTGCTGCACAAACACAGTGTAGAGACACTATACAGCACTACTGCTGCACAAACACACAGTGTAGAGACACTATACAGCACTACTGCTGCACAAACACAGTGTAGAGACACTATACAGCACTACTGCTGCACAAACACTATACAGCACTACTGTGCTGCACAAACACACAGTGTTGAGACACTATACAGCACTACTGCTGCACAAACACAGTATAGAGACACTATACAGCACTACTGCTGCACAAACACACAGTGTAGAGACACTATACAGCACTACTGCTGCACAAACACACAGTGTAGAGACACTATACAGCACTACTGCTGCACAAACACAGTGTTGAGACACTATACAGCACTACTGCTGCACAAACACTATACAGCACTACTGCTGCACAAACACTATACAGCACTACTGCTGCACAAACAAACAGTGTAGAGACACTATACAGCACTACTGCTGCACAAACAAACAGTGTAGAGACACTATACAGCACTACTGCTGCACAAACAAACAGTGTAGAGACACTATACAGCACTACTGCTGCACAAACAAACAGTGTAGAGACACTATACAGCACTACTGCTGCACAAACACTATACAGCACTACTGCTGCACAAACAAACAGTGTAGAGACACTATACAGCACTACTGCTGCACAAACAAACAGTGTAGAGACACTATACAGCACTACTGCTGCACAAACACTATACAGCACTACTGCTGCACAAACAAACAGTGTAGAGACACTATACAGCACTACTGCTGCACAAACAAACAGTGTAGAGACACTATACAGCACTACTGCTGCACAAACAAACAGTGTAGAGACACTATACAGCACTACTGCTGCACAAACAAACAGTGTAGAGACACTATACAGCACTACTGCTGCACAAACAAACAGTGTAGAGACACTATACAGCACTACTGCTGCACAAACACTATACAGCACTACTGCTGCACAAACAAACAGTGTAGAGACACTATACAGCACTACTGCTGCACAAACAAACAGTGTAGAGACACTATACAGCACTACTGCTGCACAAACAAACAGTGTAGAGACACTATACAGCACTACTGCTGCACAAACAAACAGTGTAGAGACACTATACAGCACTACTGCTGCACAAACACTATACAGCACTACTGCTGCACAAACAAACAGTGTAGAGACACTATACAGCACTACTGCTGCACAAACAAACAGTGTAGAGACACTATACAGCACTACTGCTGCACAAACAGTGTAGAGACACTATACAGCACTACTGCTGCACAAACACAGTGTAGAGACACTATACAGCACTACTGCTGCACAAACAAACAGTGTAGAGACACTATACAGCACTACTGCTGCACAAACAAACAGTGTAGAGACACTATACAGCACTACTGCTGCACAAACACACAGTGTAGAGACACTATACAGCACTACTGTGCTGCACAAACACACAGTGTAGAGACACTATACAGCACTACTGTGCTGCACAAACACACAGTGTAGAGACACTATACAGCACTACTGTGCTGCACAAACACACAGTAGAGACACTATACAGCACTACTGCTGCACAAACAAACAGTTGGCTGGGAGCCATTTTTATCGTTATCCCCCTTTTTATTTCCTACATAAAATTCAAAAATAAATAAATAAATAAAACAATTCTTCAATTAAAAACTTTTTGTCTAATAATAATAATACCATAATTTCCGGACTATAAAGCGCACCTGAATATAAGCCGCACCAGCTAAATTTAGGGACTACATTTGTGTACATATACGAGCCGCACTGGACTATAAACCGCAGGTGGCCATAGAGATAGATTTAGAAGGTCCCCTAGTGGCCGTTAGCTGTAAGAATCCATAGATTAGCCGCACCGCTGTATAGGCCGCAGGGTTCAAAGCATGGGGGAAAAGTAGCGGCTTATAGTCCGGAAATTATGGTAATAATAATAATAATAATTAAGAAGAAGTGACAATTGCAGATCTGTGAGCTGGTATGCTTGCTATTTTCACTAGTTTGGGTCCCAGGCATACAATGTCTCTTTTGGATGTTGAGCTAAATCGTTTGGAACATACTTATTTGAACTCATCTGTATGGTAGAGTAGTGTGTTGATGAAATATAAGTAGCACAGGAGGTGGTCTCCCCACTCCCGTTATTAAGAAATGTAGACCCTGTTTTCAGGTTATAAATGTTGGCCCTCGTGCCTACCTACCGGGGGTTGGAATCCCAGTTGGACATAAATCTTAGTGACTGCAGCTTAAAGCTTGGAGTTCACTTCAAGCAGTGCCTGTACAATACATGATGTGAAGTCTAATGCCTGATCCTTGGCCTTGGCAGCTCAGACGGGCACACAGGGCACGGGTCTTAATCCCAGCATACATGCTGGCTCTGAATGGGCCCTGCGTCCTGCCCTCTGTTCCCCTGTGTCTTTACAAATCGTCTGTCATATTGTCCAAAAACTGGAGTTAGTTTTCTGCGGTGTGGTCACACTGCGTGGTCGGGCTAATCCGTATTTCAGCAGTGTTGATCAGAAGTTCTAAAACTTTTTTTCATATTGTCCAAAAACTGTTACTTTTCACTATTCAAATGTAAAAAAATAGCAAAAGTAGTAGATCTACAAGCTCAAAATGTTTCGCTTCGCTCTGCGTTTCCAGCTTGTATCTCTGCTACTGTTGATGTTAGCAGTTAGAATGTGGAGATATGGTGTTTCTGCCTGACAACAGCAAAAAGTACTAATGAAAAATCACACACAATCATTCCGGCAGCTCAGAATTTGCGTCCTCACCTTCGTCTTCAATGTTTGTGTTACGCAATGTTTGTGTTTACACGAGCACTATAAATTGTCCATTCATTGTCGATGGCATTTAATGTTTGTGTAGGACCAAGTTTGTGTTAGCAGTAGCACATAACCCACATACACCAAAAGCTGGACATAGGAGGGGCTATCATCCCTCAAAAAGCAGAAAAGCCCTTAAACATAATCTTTAAGAAGCAGACTGGTTTCACGATACCAATAGAGAGACAGACGGGAGAGCCTGGCATCTGGTAGCCTGGGTATAATCATCCATGCTTACTCCGCCTGTACTTTTCCACTTTTGAAACTGCAACGGTTTGGGTAATGATACACGGGGCATATTATAATGTTCTTAATCCAGAACTTGGGCTGTTCTAAAACATGGTTATTACTCTGAGCCAACACTAAAATTTGCGGTCTTCCTGCCAGCCCCATAGTTGATAAGACCCCCCCCCCTCCAAACCACCACCACTCTACAGTGTACACCACACGAGTCCTACACAATCCCTTTTGTATAAATACGTTTTAGGCTGCTGTTATTGCTTTGTTACGGTCTAACAGGCGGCAGCCTCCCTGGCGTACATGTTTACCAGCCAGTATTCTCTGGTGGAAAACGGCTCGTCTGAGGCGCGGGAGACATCCCTAGGAGACGACACAAAGTACAGTAGAACCACTCCTAATACATGGGAGGAATAACAACAGGAACAGTACAGCCCCTCCCGAGTCCCAACGCCTCAGAGGAACAATACGTAGACTGTAGATGTGAACCCTCTCTCCTGAGCAAAGTAACAATACGTAGACTTTCTATGTGAACCCTCTCTCCTGAGGAACAATACGTAGACTTTCTATGTGAACCCTCTCTCCTGAGCAAAGTAACAATACGTAGACTTTCTATGTGAACCCTCTCTCCTGAGGAACAATACGTAGACTTTCTATGTGAACCCTCTCTCCTGAGCAAAGTATATCGTACTTGTCCATATCATGCGTGCAACAAACGTATTGATTTAATTGACAAGGCATTTTCTTTTATTGACACTAATGTAATAAAGAAAAATAATAAGTCTGAGGGGAATAATTTGAAATCAAACTCTTTCCCCTTATCTTTAATAGCAAAAATTGCATATCTACAATCTTCTACAACGCATGTTGAGCCGGTAGATCAGCTATTTCTTGTGCAACACCGTTGTATGACAAAGTATTAAAACATTTAATCAATTAACTGAAAAGTAATCAATATAATAGCTAAGATAATAGACGATGCTCACTGTGTTTTGTACATCTTGTGGAGTTAGTTTTCTGCGGTGTGGTCACACGGCGTGGTCAGGCTAATCCGTATTTCAGCAGTGTTGATCAGAAGTTCTAAAACGTTTTTTTGGCTCAGGTCACATAACGTTTTCATCCACGGCACCCCTGAATCACATTGATGGTAGCACCTTAGCACCGTTTCCACCTTAGAAATGCGTTAAACTAAAGTGATATTGATAAATTCCAAGTATCATGCGGCACCCAGGTGGACTTGGCGTCTCAGCACCCTACAGGGTGGCCCTAACCACACCAAAGGGTCACCATGCAACTCCTTGGGTCCAAACGAGTTAACGCTAAAACCGTCTCGACCCTTTGGTGTGGTTTGGGTCATTGAATTCCATGCGTTGAATCACTAGAGTCAACGTGGGTCAACGTGCAACAAGACATATCACACCGCAGGGACAACGCTAAAACCGTCTTGACCCTTTGGTGTGTTTAAGGGCTTTAGGGCACCCACTTTGAGAAACCCTGGTGTAGATGGTTGCAAACGTCTCGTACGCAGTATTTCCTTAATAACACACTTTCACCGTAGGACCTTTTCTGTTAGATGGCTCTGCACAAATCCAGCATGCTGGAAAACAATTTCCCTGAATAAAAAAGAAAATGTTTACGTTGCACATATTGTCAGTGTGTGCGCCAGCCGCCATGCAGAGCAAAGTTTATGAGTAGAAAATGAGCTACTTAACTTGTTTTGTCAGTAATGATCCAAATTAGTCTCAGGGTAGAGGTGTGCGTGTAGGTGTAAATCAGATGGAGAATTATGGGTTACTGGAATAAAAATGCCCCCTTGAAATCATTTATTAAAGGTCCCTAATTAATATGTAGGGTTTGGTGTGTGTGATACTCCTAGCTGAGAGGGGGCTGAAGATTAAGAAGAAGTGTTGCATTTTTTAATTAAAAGTGGGGTTTCCATATCATGTCCTCCGGAGACCTCCCAGCTAATCTTAAACGGATGCCGTGGAATTGCTCCGGTCTTCAGGGAGAGGGAAATAAAAGGGAGAATGTTCCCTTCTGCCCACTAACACTCATTAGAAACCAGTCGAGGCAAATGTTAGCTTAAAGCTATTCCTATCACAAAAGCAGTCTGTGACTTGGTTAAATTGCTTTAGTTAAGGCATGTTTATTCACGCGGTCACCGCCTTGTTCTTTTTTTTGATTGTCTCAGCACTTTTCTCTCACCCCCCACCCCCCCCCTCGCCCTGCAACGAGCCAGAATAGCTGACGACCCGAATGCTTCAACTTTAAAACTCACCTCCCTCCATTTGGTGTCTTTAATTCATTAATTTTCTCCCCCTCCGTCACTTCACTCACTCCAGTGTGTTTTGGAGGGCCCCCGCATAGCGAGAGGTACCCCCGGTGTGTTTTGGAGGGGACGCGCAGCAAAACACCGCCGTTAATTTAACCACTTAGAACTCCATATGGTTGCGAGCGGAGTCCCTCTGGGCTCCATAGTAGTGGATTTTCTGTTTTCTGTTTTTGCTGAAAATAGTCGATCGACAAGCTCACAACCCGTCGCACGGCAACACGTTGTGAGCTTGTCCATCGGCTATTGTCAGCGAAAGCTTTTACGGCTGCTCGGGTCTTAGTGGTTAACTCGGAAGGTCAATTTTTTTCCATTTTAACGCTTAATTTGACACTGTCTCCTCTTGGCTTTTCACCCCCCCCCCCCCCCCCCCCCCCCCCCTTCCATAACATCATAGAAGAAACCCCCTCCTTCAAGAGCAGCCCTATCGGGCCAACGCCGTAAAACAGCCCTCCCCTCAACCGCCCCCAAACGTCCTATATGTCCTTTTTTTCTGTTACAGTTCCGTAATGCACTCTGCGCTGTGATTCATCATCACACCGATGTCCTTCTCCTATAGTCCACGTGGACGATGTGTAGTCAAAGTCTCAAAGAGCAGGTGATGCTGGTTGTATTAATATCCCCTCATACAGGCCCAGCAGGCTGGATCCTTGCAGCGGTAACGATCCAATTGTTGTGTATATTATGCGTGTCTCCCCCTGCATAACAATTAATCCGCATCGTCACAGGCTGCATCGGTGACAGATGGCAGGCCCATTACAGCAAGCGGACACAGAGAGAGAGAGAGGGGGGGGGGGGGGGGGGGGGGGGTGGGTGGAGAGAAACACTAAAGGTTGGCTGCTGCCTTTAAAAGTGATCATTTCCAGTCTGTTGGGGCTGTGCCCGGATGTTCATGGCATTGTTAGCGCGCTGAATGGAGCAGCCAAATGTAATGATACACGCAGCATTAGGGCAGATCATCCTTTCAATTGCTGGAGTAGAGCCAGTAATGTACTCTTTTTCTTTTGCATTTGCCGACTACGTTATTATAAAACAAAAAGGAAAAACAAATTATTGCTTGTAACACTGACACACGGTGTTTTTTCTGTTCGGATGCCAAAAGGGTTTTCTCTGATGTACTGTACACTGTTGTGTTTTTTCCATTGAGATGTGAAAACAACACGCCTTAATGCTGATGAAATGGAAGCCTTCATTAGCGACCTCCGCGCCGAGTTCATTACTGAATGGCGAGGCCTCGCAGCCCGTTGTCAGGATTGGTCGGGTTGGTTTCTGATGGCAAAAAACAAGAGCTTCATCCCCCGGATGAGGCCAGAGGCAGTGCACTACAGCCCAGAGGCCAGCCGGAGCTGGCCTTGTTGCCTGGCAACGCGTTAACGGATGGAGGGAGGGCTAGCAGTCCCCCCCCCCCGCCCCCCGCCCAATGCCACGCAGCCGCCCCCCCTACGCCTCCCCCCTACGCCTCCCCCCCTACGCCTCCCCCCTACGCCTCCCCCCTGCTTGTCCTTCGTCATGGTCGCATCAGGATTAAACCTGCCAGTTGCATGGCTGGCCTCGAGTCCTCCACAGCTGCAGTGATTTGATGCTTTCCTCAGGCGCTGCTATCGCTGCGGCCCCCGTTCTCCACCTGGCGTTATCGGAATGTTTCTCTGACTCGGATGTTCTGCCCTTCCTTCCTCCCCCTCCCCCTCCCCTCCCACCCCCCAAAACCTGAGCAGGAGTCAACCAGGGTTTCTCAACACCTGCAACAGTCAGGGGGGCATCCACGGGCACGTTTGATCTGAGAGAGACATTCTCTTCTCTAGATAAGACATTCCTTTCAAGATCCTTGAGTAAACGTGGGAGGATGTTGTCCCGGATTTCACTTGTCTGAGATATCTTCTTTTTTATCAGGGGGTATACTCCATGTCAAGGCATTTTGAAAGACATTTCTCATCGTTAGAAATGTTCATAAAGACATTTCTCATCGTTAGAAATGTTCATAAAGACATTTCTCATCATCAGAAATGTTCATAAAGACATTTCTCATCATCAGAAATGTTCATAAAGACATTTCTCATCATCAGAAATGTTCATAAAGACATTTCTCATCGTTAGAAATGTTCATAAAGACATTTCTCATCATCAGAAATGTTCATAAAGATTTATTCAATCATAACCTGGCTGATGAATCGGTTTGGCTGATATATCAGCCATTATTTGACATTGTTTGATGGGATCGGTATCCCAATTATGACCAGTAATAATTGGTAATAGTATTTTCAGTATAAGCGAACATTTTCATATGTTGAAAACTTGTTTAAGAACACTATAGAGTTTTTGTACACAAAAATAGCAGATCTACAAGCTCACATGTGGCACGTGAGCAAATGTATACTATACATTACTGTTACGTGACGGGAGAAACATCACGGAATGTGATGATTTGATTGCCTGAGCACAGATGATAAGAGTGCCCCTCACTTCACAGAGTGTAATTTTTAATTATTTGCTTGATCATTGTATAATATTTAATTATAATACACAGCATGTACATAATTAAAATGTTTTATCTATCAAACCGTTATTGTGTTTGCTTATAAGTTAAATGTTCCTGACTAGAAACTTTATTCAAATCTAAGTTTTAGCTTTTAATTGATTTACACATTTTGCCCATTGCTGATCAACGATCTTTCCAAACATCGGTAATCGGTGTTCTAGAACTCGGGGATCGGCATCGTACACAAACTTCCAGTGGCAGTCGAGCTCTGTTGTCAACTTGTATGGAAACCTGTATTAACCTATTCAGGATGGGAACCCCTTTTGGCGTTTTAAGCATTGCGTTATACTTTAGCTATTGAAAAATAGCAGATCTAGAAGCTCATAGCTTGTAGCTTGTAGATCTGCTATTTTTGAAAAATCGTGTGCAAATCTTTGAATATATAGTCTCACAGGTCACAGCGAACATTTTTAACTCAAATCTTTGCTTCTGAAAACATATTTTCAGATGGGGGTCTACTGCCAATTACATATCGTTTTTGGGGCCCTTGACATGAAAAACTTTGAGAACCACTGGCATAGAAACATAGGATTCTCAGAAAACTGTCATGATTTAGAAGACATTTGTAGAATGGGCCTCAGGTCTAAATGGGTTAAGTGTCTGAGCGATGAGTTTGTGGAGGAGAAGACAACAGGGTGACCGCTGGCCGCCGGCAGAGTTCCTCATAGAGTTGTCAGAAAAAGCAAAAGGAAAAACGCTTCTTCTTCTCTTTTTTTAAATCCCAGGCGGTCTCTTGTCTCCAGCGCTGGGCTGGCCGTTTGTTTTTGTTTTTATTTCGGGGGGCAGCCCCGTCTGTGCCGGGGTCCTTATTTTGTTTCCTGAATGGCTAATCTGCCAAGTTTTCTTTTTTTGGTCCGTCTCCTTTTGGCTTTCCGCTGAGAAGGGGGTCCTTGTTCTGCGCGCTGCACTGCCTGGCGGTCCCTGTGCCTGCTGCCCGTGCCCGGGGGCCTCTATAGCTCATTAGCATACAGCTGTATCCCAGAGGATGTGCTGAGACACAGACCCCCAGGAGGACGCCCAGCCCGGCCGCGGCCCGGCCCAGAGACGACACCTCGCGTGGCAGGCTGCACTGCACCCAGCACGGCAGATGGGCTGGAGGCCCACCACCACGCTGGTACCCAAACAATGGGTTGGGACCCATTTGTTAAAAAACAGAACAAAATGAAAAATGCAATGTTTTTCATAAATTAGGCGGAAAAAAATCCAATATTATTTTCAAAAGAATCGCAGAAATAAGCTAATTAGGAGGGAACAAAATCCAATATTATTTTCAAAAGAATCGCAGAGTTAAACTAATTAGGATTAAAATAATCCAATATTATTTTCGAAACAATTGCAGAAATAAGCTAAATCATAATTTTAAATGTATTAGAAAGAAACCTTTGAGAAGTTCTCCAATCTCTCAACATTTTCTCTGCCATTTTCACCACTTTTGGAAATGGTGCTGGTGGTTTAAGTGGTTAATTCATAATGTATTTTTCCGAGGGTCCCGGGGAGGGACCCTCCTCCTCCTCCTCGCTGGCTGGCTGGCTGCAGCCAGCCGCGGCAGATGGGCTGCAGGCCTTAAACCATTAGGCACATGGCCACCATTGTGGTCGCTGCCTATTAAGACATGAAAAGGTCAACCGCGGGAGGTATGGGGTCAGCTCTGACGCAGCAGAGCCCCCCAGGCAGGCCCGTCACCTCCCCTCTCTGTGCCTGAAGCAAGCTGCGTTGAGCTGTTGCTGATGATGATGATGATGATTGGCTTTTGGAACACGTCAAGGATATTGATCCTTAAGTCCATGAGGTTAAAAGAAAAGGTGGTGAAAAAGGGGCCATATTGGTCCTTGGATTGATGGATGTGATTCAGACATTAGTGTGACGCATGCCAGAGTCCTTTGGGGGTCCCATTTTGTTGAGTCCTAGACCTCCAATTACTGATGTTTGGGGTGATATTTTGTGAAAACGACTTGGAATCAATTTGAAATGCTAATTATTTTTGAGAACTTTTTGCTTATAAGCAAACTAATAATAATACATTCACCAATTTAGCCCTATTCAAAAAAAGAATTATTTCAATTAAAGCTGTTTCATGTTTTCACAACTTGGGAAAAATGTCCCATATAATGTGGGAAGCCACGTTGAAAGTAATTAAATGCATAATTGCCGACACTGACCCGGCCCGGACGATATGCTAGACGTTTATTGTAGTAGTACTCAGACACTGACCCGGCCGGACGATATGCTAGACGTTTATTGTAATAGTACTCAGACATTATGACGATATGCTAGACGTTTATTGTAGTAGTACTCAGACATTTCATGTCAAGGACCCTCATACTGGTATGTATCCCGCGGGGGGGAATGCAGTCAATATATCGGCCGGTATCGACTCTAATTTAGACGGATGTTCTCACCAGCAACGTCAGCGCGTTTCTGACACGTTTCTGCCCTGCTGTGTGTTCAGCCATGGCCTGCGTCACAGTGTTGATTGATTTTGACAGAAAATTTAGAATTTTTAGTTTTAGTCAGTCTTTTGAATCGTTTTCCTTTAGTTTTAGTCGACTAAATATCATGAGATTTTAGTCGACTAAATCTACAGTTGATTTAGTCGACTAAAATGTGTTTTGGCGGGCCTTGGTGACGTAATGGCTGATTTTACACTTGCTGAAAATAGCCGACCTACAAGCTCACAACGCGGCACAGCGTGACGCGTTGTGAGCTTGTAGATCGGCTGTTTTCAGCATGCAACCAAGTGTAGTTTACATTTCGTTCCCATTTAGTTTTCGACGGTGACAAAAGGTTGTCGACCAACATCTTTCGTAATAGTATTAGCCGACGAAATCAACACTTGCTGCGTCATTTACAAGCCGCCTCCCAAGGGAACCGTGGCCATGCTCCTCGTCACCCAAGGGAACCGTGGGCATGCTCCTCGTCACCCAAGGGAACCGTGGCCATGCTCCTCGTCACCCAAGGGAACCGTGGGCATGCTCCTCGTCAGAGTTCTCATTCACCCAAGGGAACCGTGGCCATGCTCCTCGTCACCCAAGGGAACCGTGGCCATGCTCCTCGTCACCCAAGGGAACCGTGGCCATGCTCCTCGTCAGAGTTCTCATTCACCCAAGGGAACCGTGGCCATGCTCCTCGTCACCCAAGGGAACCGTGGCCATGCTCCTCGTCAGAGTTCTCATTCACCCAAGGGAACCGTGGCCATGCTCCTCGTCAGAGTTCTCATTCACCCAAGAGAACCATGGCCATGCTCCTCGTCAGAGTTCTCATTCACCCAAGGGAACCGTGGCCATGCTCCTCGTCAGAGTTCTCATTCACCCAAGGGAACCATGGCCATGCTCCTCGTCAGAGTTCTCATTCACCCAAGGGAACCGTGGCCATGCTCCTCGTCAGAGTTCTCATTCACCCAAGGGAACCGTGGGCATGCTCCTCGTCACCCAAGGGAACCGTGGGCATGGTCCTCGTCAGAGTTCTCATTCAAAAAGCCATTGTTGTTTGTCTACAGGACAGCAAATTAATATACATCTGTCACTGTCGTGTTGGATGTCAGAGCAGCTGACGTTACCGAAAAGCCTATTTACCAATTCAATAAATAATCAGGCTTAGTGTTTTGTCAGGTTTTGGAGTCGTTGCTTTGGTAAGATGTGCAGAGACACATTCTTTGAGTTCCTCCTCAGTTTGCATTTTGCCTTCCGTCAGCAGGGGAAAAGGGAACAGGCTTGTTTCCAGCAGCACTCCATAAAAAAGTGATGGGACAGTCGTTTCCTCTCTTCTTATCCAATTATGCAGAAATGTGTATCTGTATATCAACCCCCTCCGCTCACATGAAACCGCCACTACATTGTTTTTCAGGCGACGGGAAAATGTCACAATCAATTAAGGTGGTGCAAACGCAAAAGACTTTGTCGGTAAAAACACATTTCTTTAAGCCGACATCTGTTCTACCCGTCTGGCTTTTCCCAATCTTTATCTCTTGGATTGTATTTGAGTAGAAGGACATATCCATCAAGTAACACGCCAAACGAAATCAGAAGCCATTCTTATCATACCTCCGGATGGCAGCTTTGTCGTATTGGTTTTCTAAGGTTGGGCTCCTTAAAGGGCCAGTTGTTACACTGAGTCCTGTGGCAGTGTTCTCATCAATAATGGATGGAAGTAGAACGCTCATCCTTTGCATGCTAAACAAGCTATACTGACGATAATTCAATGTTTGCATTCAGTGTCAAGTATTATTAATACGATGCGTTGTTAGAGAAGAAAGAACATCTAGCTCCAGATGTCTTTCCAAAGGGAAGTGCTAATGTGTGACTCAGACTGATATACTGATGTTATATAAAACGTGCACTAATGAATGAACCAATTTCCGGGCTGTCGTGTTGTTGTGTATACAGTAGCTAGTTATTGTGTTGACATGAGTCATAGGGCACATGTAACACATGGATTCGAGTTCTCAGTCGCCACGACTGATTTCAGTCACTTTTTATGAAATAATTCAAATGGGTCAAACAAGCAATAGAATCCGTGCTCTATTGTAAATTAAAAAAGAATGATAGTACCTGATAGTACTTTTTTAACATATTAACATATTGTGCTAATTGTGAGATTTGTTTTCGCTTTAATACCTGAGATTCCTTGAGATTAAATGGACCACGGTACTACAGTACCGTGGGGGGGGGGTTTGGGGGATCTGCATCCTGACACGTGCTGTGTGGAAATGAGTCTTGTCGACGCCCACTCAGTGTCTGTTCCCCGACAGAGTTCAGGCCCTGTGGAGAGAAAAGGAGAGATTGCTAAGAGAGAGAAGAAGCGATGGTTAGCAGGAGTAGGAGGAGGAGGGGTTGTAGAATTAGATGCAATATCCCACAAGCTGGGCTCGCTCAATTCACTCATACTTCCTCCAAATGCTTAAAGCATATTACTCCGTCGTGCGGTGGTGTCGCTTGCCGAAAATAGTGGCCAATAGCGGTGCGTTGAGCTTGTAGACGAGCTTGCATTTTTGGCGAGCCCCCACTGCCATATGATGAGCTATAAATCAGGCTTACCTCAGAAGGACTGTCTAGCCTCCCTCCCCGCCCCCCCAAAGCCCCTCGAGACGTATTCCACAAGTCCCAAAATGCAGCCCCGAGATCCAATAAGACAATCGGCGTGGCTTCCCTTGGCGGGAAACCCTCTTAAAATCCTCCCTCAGAGAATGCTACTGTGGTGAGGATAGGGCAAGACGCTCTGTCTGCGGGAGGAGGAACGTCTATTTTAGTCCCAAGTTGTTCCAGCCTTCGCATCCATGTTCCAGACGTTCATTTTAGAGAGATTGGCTCCCTGGCTAGATGAGGCGCCAAGGAGAAGAGACGCTGTACATCCTTCTTCTACTAAAGCCAGTCGTGGAAAAACGAAATGGGACACGTCGTGTCGGAGAGCTCTGTAGACCATTTTCCAGCATAAAAGATACAAGTGACAGCTCTGCGGCCATACGTCAACAAAAGCATGGGCAAAGGTTACAATGTCGAACACTTACGAGCTCCACACACACACACACGCACGCACGCAAGCACGCGCGCGCACACACACAAATGGCTTTAGCGTTGTGAAATACTTGACGGAAAGTCAAGTTATTCCTGAGGCACTCAGTTCTTGATGGATTCTAAATTGGACTTGGGCGTGATTTATAACAGCCCGCAAGCTTAACGGGATACAGGCACCAAAGAATCAAGGTATTCGAGAGAGGGGGAGAGAAAGAGCTGCTGATGAAAGATATTGCTTAATAGTCCTCAGCCCGGCCTCGCCACTCTCTCAACAGGATAATTATTGTAGTGCTCGGTCTCTTGAGTTTTCTGGAAACTGAGGACCAACTTAATCGAAGCCATAGTTTGGTGGTGACAAAGGAAAAAACCTGAATAAAAGAGTGGAGAAATGCAGATACTTTAATATAGGTCTAGGTAGGTTAACCACTTCTATATGAGTTGCCTCTATACTTTTTTTCTCTTTTGCACCAAATCTCTTTGCCAAGAATGGCTCTGTAGATCTGCTAGTTTGCAGCGAATGCCACAATAGGACGGTCACGCTGAGTCACCGTGAAAGAGGCTTGGTTATTGTGACAGTTATGGCAGGCGCTTCACATTTGAGTGGAGTTGAGTGGTGTTAAAAAAACCTAGACTCTGGTCTACAATGATGTGGAAAGAAGTGATATGGTCAGATGATGAGTCACCCTTCACCGTATTCTCCACATAGCGAACGGTGCAGGCCTGTCTGTTGACCGGCCTGTCTGTTGGCCTGTTGGCCTGTCTGTTGACCGGCACAGTGAGGAGGTACACTGGTTCCGAAAGCAACGCAGAAGTGCATTAATGACGTTAAACCACCGACTCGAGTGTAATATTGCAATTATACAACCCTTAAAATAAAAAATCGCTGAAAAAACATAATTCTTGAATGACAGATGTAGCCACTACGACCACAAATGTCCCAAGAAACTAGCATAGCCACCGAGTATGCTGCGCTCTGGGAGAACAGAGCCGCTGAATTATTTGTTTTGATCAGCCATTCCATGATGCTGGTCTAAGGCACGGCTAGAAGGCTGTTTCAATCAATCAGATTGCTTCCTCGAAACGACCTATTGTTTAATATGGCACATTCCAGTCCAAGACTAGTGGTCTCAAATATTTTATTTGCAAGGACCCCCTTAACGGATCCATTTGGTTCAATTTGAACACTCTCAGAGATACAGGCCTGTTATGGTCATTCTGGGCTACAGCTCTGTATCTCTGGTGATATTATTGTACCCTCATTTTGTATATCCGTGTGGCAGCATGGCAATGCCCCCTGTGTTGGGAGGCCATTGTCCAAAAACAGTGGGTTGCACACATCCAGTTCATTGCTGGTGCTGGACACCAAATGACAGCGCCACCTTATCTCTAAACTTAACTTCAACATTTTAAAATACTTCAACTAGCCGATCGACACGTTGTTGTGAGCTTGTAGATTGGCTATTTGAACTCTTTTAAACATGTTTTTTCAAAGTCTGTGCCTGAACCAAGCAGTGTTGAGCTGTTGCTGCTGCTGCTGATGAGGATGATTGGCTTTTGGAACTCGTCCAGGATATTGATCCTTAAGACCAATGAGGTTAAAAGAAAAGGCAAGCGATAGGGGTAAGATAGGGCCCTAAAAAGTCAGCACCACAGCATCGCTCCTCAGTGTTTAGTTTGCTTTAAACACAGACATGACATGGACGGGACACAACATTTTGGCCTCAGTCGGCCTTCATCAGGTCTTGGCTCTACTTGTCCCCGTAAAGAGGGAATTGAAGGGGAATTGAAAATCGATTAAGTTATTCTGAGTGATCGCTTTCATCCTATGATGAAAGCTTTCTCTCCTGGTGGCGGTGGGGTCATCCAGCATGACGATCCACAGGGCATCAGGGGTCATTTCATGGTCTGATGAGCAGGAATATTAGGTGAAACAATCATACAGTATGCTATGGGCCGTCTTCACAGTCACCAGATCTCAGCCCAATTTAACACCTATGGGAGAATTTGAACCAGAGCTCTCCACCGCCATCGTTAAAACACCAAGTGAGGGAATTGTCTTTTGTTGGAACAGTGTTCCGTCCTTCCAGCACAGTTCCGGAGACTCGTACAATCCGTGCCAAGATACACTGAAGCTCATCTGGCTATCAGTGTAATCACTAGGGCCGCGAAGCAGGCAAGACACACGTTAACATTACACACAGCATGCTCCTGCCGCAATGAGAGAGCAGTTGAGTTGTTTTTATGCAAAGGAGAGAATGCTACACAGAAGGGCCTCCCAGCAGAGTCCGTGCCTCCCTGCCATCCGTGCCTCCCGTATCATTAGAAAGCTTCCATGGCTTTATTTTTAGAGCACCCTGGATTCAGCCGGGTCCTGCTGACTGTCCATGTCTGTGCTGGTGGGTTTATAGAGTGGGGAAACTTGAGTGACGGAGAGGTTCGGGGGGGGGGGGGCAGATACCCAAGGCCCCGTGCGAAGTCAGCGGCGCAAGGCCTCTCTTTATCGGGAGGCACCACAGGCACACACAAGCTCGACACGCACGTTCTTTTTTAATATTTTTTCTTCTTCCCCTCGGGCAAGATGCTTTGCAACAAATATGCTCATCATGCGCCTTCCACTCTTATTGCTAGGTAGCCTTGCCCGACACGGCACTGGCGATGAATAATAAACGACAATAGAGGTATTTCAGATTAGCTTACATCCATGCTTACTAGGATTTAGGGTTTATATAACGTAGGCTACTCTGAATAAGCACACGCTATTTTAGACTTCAATCCGGACCACAAAAAAGGTGCCACAACATGCACGGCAAAATCCGTGGTGATAATTCATGTATTTGTAACTCTGGGAGTGTACAAATTTAACCGATTTGGTTTGTACACTCCCAGAGTCTGGGTGTGTAGCTAAGCTGATTTAGTCCTGTTTTTTCAGACCCTTGTTCAAATGTTCCCTGTCTGTCTCATTCTTTCATCTCTCATCATCACACGCACAGTACACATCATGCACAACATCATTCTTTATTGCCGTTCATGATCGACTATTTATTAAAGATTTATAAATGAATTATTAAAGCAAAAACATCAAAACAAACAAATGCATCCCTGACTGGCGCGGGGCCATTGGACCCTCCCTCGGTGGCGGCACTGGCTTTTCGTCTGGTTTATATAACTCTGGGCATTGTTTTAGCTTCACAGCCATCCAGCAGTCTTGCTGTATGTGTGTTTGTGAAGAGGGCTGTGTTTATGCACTGATATGTGGCTACTGGTCTCCGCCCTTGACCTTTTTTAAGCTTTAAACAATAGAATGAGTTATTTTTCCTCATTCATTCCGTGGGCCGCCAGTCGTGCATTATGAATAGCTTAGGCAGGGTAAATAATAGCGAAGCATGCATTGTTTCCCTCACTTTTTCCTCCTGACGGGAGAGTACACTGCAACAATGGAACGAGTTAATTAACTGCAAAGCTTTGCAGGCTTTCTTTAAAAAATGGTGTCCATCTGTGGTCGTCCTCGGCCCGTGTTATTTCATTAATTATCTTTTATTTAGCTCTCTCTGCGTCTCTGAAGCCCCGGGCATCAGGTTTGTGGGCAAACTCTTAATGAAGGCCAGCTATTGAAATCACTGAATTGAATTTGAACTGAATTGAACCTGTCACCGCCAATGTTATCCCAGAAAAAAAACAAAATGTCTCTCACATGAGTCTCTCCACATCTGAGTGGAGTCTGTTAAAGCGCACCACCACAGACCTATAGAAAGCAACATTAAAATGCAGGACAGGTAAACACTTCAAAGAAGGGAAGCAAAGGCAAAGCAAACACCCCCCCCCCCCCCCCCCCCCCCCCCCCCCGACCATTTCAATGGCGAACGTCAACGGAATTGAGATCTGGCTTGCGTTGAAACGGGGCCATTCTTCCACTCCGTTCCAAGCCTTCTGCTGGAGACAGGAAGTAGTTTTGTCCCGGTGTTCTCCTCGTCTATAGCCCACACTGGGACGAGTGGCTCTCGTCTAAATGGCAGTGTGCAGGCACTGGAGCTGTAGCAGCGTGCAGTATCACTGCGTATAAAGGGCAGTGTGCAGGCACTGGAGCTGTAGCAGCGTGCCGTATCACTGCGTCTAAAGGGCAGTGTGCAGCCACTGGAGCTGTAGCAGCGTCTAAAGGGCAGTGTGCAGCCACTGGAGCTGTAGCAGCGTCTAAAGGGCAGTGTGCAGCCACTGGAGCTGGAGCAGCGTCTAAAGGGCAGTGTGCAGCCACTGGAGCTGGAGCAGCGTCTAAAGGGCAGTGTGCAGCCACTGGAGCTGGAGCAGCGTCTAAAGGGCAGTGTGCAGCCACTGGAGCTGGAGCAGCATCTGAAGGGCAGTGTGCAGCCACTGGAGCTGTAGCAGCGTCTAAAGGGCAGTGTGCAGCCACTGGAGCTGGAGCAGCGTCTAAAGGGCAGTGTGCAGCCACTGGAGCTGTAGCAGCGTCTGAAGGGCAGTGTGCAGCCACTGGAGCTGTAGCAGCGTCTGAAGGGCAGTGTGCAGCCACTGGAGCTGTAGCAGCATCTGAAGGGCAGTGTGCAGCCACTGGAGCTGTAGCAGCATCTGAAGGGCAGTGTGCAGCCACTGGAGCTGTAGCAGCGTCTGAAGGGCAGTGTGCAGCCACTGGAGCTGGAGCAGCATCTGAAGGGCAGTGTGCAGCCACTGGAGCTGTAGCAGCGTCTAAAGGGCAGTGTGCAGCCACTGGAGCTGGAGCAGCGTCTGAAGGGCAGTGTGCAGCCACTGGAGCTGTAGCAGCGTCTAAAGGGCAGTGTGCAGCCACTGGAGCTGGAGCAGCGTCTAAAGGGCAGCGTGCAGAGGCCACTGGAGCTGGAGCAGCGTGCAGTATCACTGCGGCAGGCATCCTCGCCTGTGCCTGGGTGAAGTCATGCATGCTAACCAGGGCCAGCGTAACCTCCGCTCCCAGCGGAGGCCCGTTTAGAAGGGGGTGATTCGACTTAAACGTCCCCCCGGCACTTAACTTTTCTACATCCTCCTCCTGCAACGCCATGTTTTAGTAATGGCAGGCAGATTGCCGCACTGAATAATACAAGGGGCCGTCTGTGTTGGAGCTCGCCTTGCCACCAAAATCTCCCCGCCTCGGGCGAAGTCCTCCCGGGCGGTCTCCTCTCCCCTCCTCCACAACCTGTGGCTTGTCTTGTCTGTGATGTTCCCAACAACCCTGAGAAGCAGCTACTGCTGCCGCACAGCCAGCTTAGTATAACTTTTCTTTCTTACACAGAAATGTTATTTTGTTTTTGCTATGTTTGCCACTGAACCCCTTAAGCCCAATCCAAAATTATAAAAAATAGCTTATTTTCTTTGCCTGTAATGCCCAAAATAGGGATTTGGGTTGAAAGTGGGGTCATTGGTTCCCTGTTAGCAGTGGGCGTGCCAAGGAGCGGTTAGGAGGCCGTCTACTCTCTCTCTCGTGACGACTTTCGAAGAAAAGGGTTTGGAAGGTCGTGAAATGGGAACGGAAGACGTTCCGGCGACCGGCGGTGTCCTCTTGCTGCCCTCTTCTACATAAAACTGGGTAATCTGAAAGCAGGCCACACACGTGCACACACACACACAGTCACACACACACAGTCACACACACACACACACACACACACACACACACACACACACACACACACACACACACACACAAGCATTTTGGATTCTCCTCCTGCCCACAGCTGGGGTCTTCCTTTGCACTTCCCTCACTGTCCGGAGCCCCAGCGTGGGTCGCACCTCATCAGAGACGTCATGCTGCTCCTCGTTCAGTCTCCCTGCCGTTGGGGGAAAAGGTGGACAAACGGTGCACATATGGCCTCCCGACATCAGCCCCATGCCCAGAGCTGAACTACAGCTGACCCTTTCTAATGGGAGCGACCTGGCTACCGCTGTCTGGCAGCAACTGAACCGAAGGAGACGTTCACTTTTCTGACTGCTGGCTATTAGATTAGGAGACTGTTTATAGATACAGACTAGCTCTGGTCCATAGCCTTCTACTGCTTCTACGATTCTGCCCTGCAGTATAAGGCTATGGGACTTTCAGTTTTAAACGGTACTTTTTGGCCAGAAAGGGATTTTTTTTCACCGGAGGAAAAATATTCTCTATGAGGCAGTTCTCTGGGCAATATCGGTAGAGGGCGCAGCGGAGTAACTAAAAGTATTTTTTTCCCGGTGGAAACAAAATCCCCTTTTGGCCAAAAAGTACCGTTTATACATGTGGTGGGGGGCTCAGAGTGCGTCCACTAAGGAAAGTAGGCTTTCTAATGACACAACCCGCCTTTGTTTTGGGGAGTAGCAAAAACATTATTTTAAAATACGCTAAAGAGGAGAGGCTGGTCTGATTTCGATTTGAGATTTAAAACTGAAAGTCCCATAGCCTTATACTGCAGGGCAGAATCGTAGAAGCAGTAGAAGGCTATGGACCAGGCCATGGTAGGGGGCGGGACTGCGACGCTCTATCGGCCTGTTGCGTGTCCCCCCACTGTAGAGTGTGTGCATGTGCACATCTTGTTACCGGGGCAAATCACCCAAATCATGCCTCTTTAACCACCCCTTTATTCTCTTTTTTTAGTCAGCTCACAACGCATCGCTTTGCGCCACATTGTGAGTTTGTAGATCTGCTATTTTCACTATTACTTAAACATTTGTTTTCTAAGATATATAATTCCAGGTCTGAGGGGCGCGACAACGCGAGTGTAAAAAAAAAAAGCTCGACACAATCCAGGTCTAGTCAGTGAATTTGCTGCGCGTGTGCTCGTTTCGTGCACGCACGCAGCAAATTCACAGGACCGTGCCCACGTGAATACGCTTGCGTTTCCGCCCCTCAACTTCTCTGTGCGTACAACACTAAAAATGCAGGTCTCATTGAAGATGAAGTACTAGGCGCATTAACCACTGCCCGTCTGAAATGACCTTTACACTGTGTGTGCGTCCGTGTGTGGAAATGAAGAGGAAGGAAGAGAGACACAAACAGAGGAGACAGACTTGGGGGAGACTTTGATGCCTTGCAGGGTTCACTGGTTCCCTGGCTGTAGGCAGGGTTCACTGGTTCCCTGGCTGTAGGGAAATGAAACGGAGGCTCTTGACCTCCCTGCCCGCACATTCAGCACGCCAAATCCCACGAGACCACCTCTCCCTAAGGATCGCTCCCTCCCTCTGACCCCACCTCTGATACAGCTTACCACAGTGGTTCCCAGGGGTCCTTGAGGGAGTTCCAGGGGGTCCCCAGCTAAATGATAGTTTGTAACCAAATGGACCATTATGGGTCTGTAATTCAGAGAGTGTACAAATGGAACCAAATGTCCATTTGGTTCCATTTGTTAAATTAACATTGATTTTACAATATAAATTGGTGTCTCAGAGATAGAAATGCCATGAAATGGGGGTCCGTAGCCTAATGCATGTCAAACTGGGGGTCCTTGAATTTAAACAGGTTGAGAATCACTGCTAGAGCCGTAACAAGCTTCTCTTATGGGGGTCACTGGCATAATATAGCCTATCTCTCCCGCTGGCTCATTGGTGTCGATTTGGGGGTCCTTGACATGAAAAAGTTAGGGAACTAAGGACCCTAAGGACCGCTCCCTCCCTCTGACCCTACCTCTGATACAGCTTACCAGTCAGTGGTGTTAGGGACCCTCTCCCTAAGGACCGCTCCCTCCCTCTGATACAGCTTACCAGTCAGTGGTGTTAGGGACCCTCTCCCTAAGGACCGCTCCCTCCCTCTGATACAGCTTACCAGTCAGTGGTGTGCTGCTGTGTTTGGGACCCTCTCCCTAAGGACCGCTCCCTCCCTCTGATACAGCTCACCAGTCAGTGGTGTGCTGCTGTGCCGTGGGGGGGTTCAGCGTTAAACTGCCTTCTTTCCTGCTCCTGCATATAAACACATGACTGGTATACCCTCCTTTTATTTACTCGCATTCACTGAAAGCAGAAATGTAATTCCACGGCAGCCGGCCTACAGTGGTAATCGTGTTTAGTCTCGGTAGCAGCAATATTTAAACGTTTTCTTTCATTTGGAAAGACCGCAGGGCTAATACACAGAAATGAGACTCGCAAAGGGTCTTAGTAATGCACGTAACCTGGTTTCCTCCCTATCGTCATTGTCAATAATCATGATAACCATGATTCAAGCACCTGCGTAATCAGGGTTATCATTCCAGGTGTGCGCCTGACTGTATTAACCTGTATTTGGGTGCCGATTTGCTGCTGTTTGTGTTTGACTTACATTAGCTCGCTAAGTTGGGTCAACCATCATGCTTTCTCCCCTATTGGTTGACACCTGGGCAAACCTAGCGAATGTTGAACTCCACACGTTGGAACGGCAACCGACACAGACCATTCTGACGCACATGTGACCGTGCATGCCCTTATACTTAATTGTGCGATGTGTCGCACACAGACAATTGCAACGCATTGTGAGCTCGGGGGGATCGGCTATTTTTGGCGTGTGCCACGAGCACACAACGGAGGATGGGTTAAGCGTTGATGTGCGCGTGACGCCGGCCCTGAGCCTGTTAGTGCTGCTGTGTTGCTCCCCAATATTTGTCGGCGTTTCCTGCCTGAGCAGCAGCATCACACTCGCCTCGGGCTTTTGGATTCTGCACTGTGTTTGTTTGGTTCTACCCTCCCACGGTGCTGCCACAGAACCAGAGTCACATGTTGAAGACAGGCATGCGAGGTGGAAACTGGGTCTCTGTGCAAACGCTGGAAACCCTCCAGTGGTATGTGATTCTGTCTCTCCTACTACGGTCAGGAATTCCACTGAGTTTAGAAGTAAATTGCTTTGAAAGTCCTTAAACTAGTGTTCTTATCGTGAGATTTGATACACGAGTCGTGGACAAATCTGAGAATTAGCATTCGCATGGAATGGTACTTTGCTGAAACGGTAACGTTGCTGGTAAACCCCTCTGCAAGCTCTGACACGTAGATGTGTGAAATGAGCTTGGATTTGACTTTTATTAAAACCCTGTAGTCTGCTACAAACCCTGTAAAACTAAGCGTTGCATTCATGTCCCATCGGTAAAGGAAAGCATTTGTGTATAATGTGTGTAATAAATGTGAAATTGTAAAAGCAGAGTTTGAGAGTTATCAATATTGACCTACAACCTAGGGCGGCTGTGGCTCAGGAGGTAGAGCAGGTCGTCCAATGATCCATGGGTCGGCGGTTCGAATCCCGGCTCCTCCTGGCTACATGTCGAAGTGTCCTTGTATTGGGCAAGACACTGAACCCCAAATTGCTCCTGATGTGCTGGTTGGTACCTTGCATGGCTTCCGCTGCAATCGGTGTATGAATGTGTGTGTGAATGGGTGAATGTAATGCACAATCTATGTAAAGCGCCTTGGATAAAGGCGCTATATAAATGCACCATTTACCATTTACCATTTACAATGTAAGGCTGTAGATTTCAACATTTCACCATGCAGGTGAAAAAAACCACAAAGCAATGCTACGGCTGAGAAAGTATAACCGAGGCAAACGATTATATCCCATATATTACGCAGAACAGCCAGAAAATAGTGTGTCATGTAAAGATAAGTATCTTGGCCTACGTTACATCCCTACAAGTCTTCATATGCCTATATCACCTAAGAGTTTGACATCTATGGGACTTGAGGCACTCAACCTGATACATCTGTATCATGTTTAAGGCAGTAGAACAAAATGTATCCCCCCTTGTCCTCTGCCTTCTACACCAGCAACGCCTTGCAGGAGTCGCTCATGCAGAAAGGTCTGGTTCTGACATCAGAAAGCATGTTTCCCAACTCGCCACGCACACACACACGCGCACGCGCATGTGCGCGCGCACACAGCATGTTCTCTTATCT
>NC_136809.1:10285630-10348130 GCF_951216825.1 Electrona antarctica | reverse complement strand
GCATGCAAATGACTCCTCGGTTTCCAGAGATGGAGGAAATTGTGAGATTGCATTTAGGATTAGAAGGCCAGGACAACATGGTAACAGGCCAGAGGATGTTATGACGGATGCCTTTTGTTTTTCAGTCAATGAGCTCAGATGTGAATCTCTTCAGTCTCCAGTCAATGAAGTATAGGGTTTAATCCATTTAGACCTGACGTCAAAATTAAAAACATATTATTCTAAATCCTATGTCAGAAATGTTTTCTGACATACCTATGTTTCTCTATCAGTGGTGCTCAATATTTCATGTCAAGGACCCCAAAAATTATATGTCAAAAATAGCAGATCTACAAGCTTGTAGATTTTTGCTATTTTTCAATGGCTATTTTTGGTTGCTTGTTTTTGCAGAAAATGCACTAAAGACTTCTGGTGATTAGTAGTTTTTGTTCCCTACCTATGTTGAATACACTTATTGTAAGTCGCTTTGGATAAAAGCGTCTGCTAAATGACTGTAATGTAATGTAATGTAATGCTAAAGTATAACATAATGCCTAAAACACCAAAAGGGGTTCCCACCCAAAATGGGTTAAAGGTTTCATGACATTAATTTTCATTAATTTTTATTTTTGTTTTAGGCTCAATTACACCCACACAAGCGGAACTTTGAACACTCAGTGGATTTTCTGTCATCTGGGATTTTCTCTGTGTGTTCTGAAGCCTTTTGAGCTGCAATGAAAACAGGCAAAATTCCCTCAACAGTTACATCCGCTGGCAAATTTTGTTACATCACACGTGCACAGGAAAATCAGAGCACTTGTTTGAGTCAGAAAACCCCAGACCACAGAAAATCTACTGAATGTTAAAAGTTCAGGTTTTTTTGGTGCAACTAAAAAAAATAAGAATTATAATATTGTATATTTTTTTTCATGTCACAATCCCTTTAAAACAAGTGGTTAAAGAGATGGAGGGGATCATTTGAGAGATGCATGAAGTGGGAAATGGAGCAGAAGGTGGCATGATATGAATGCTTCTCCGTTGGTAGCTCCAGCCAATAGGTCAAACATAGTCGAGGCCACGCCAGAGTACCTCCCCCAATGAGTGCCCCGGCAACTCCTCAAGCAAACCCAGACACTCAGGGCCGCAGCCAAAGCCCAGCAGGTGTAATGTAGCTGCGTTCAGCTCCCTGAGGAATGCACAGTAATTCGTTTTTTTTTCTTTTTCTTTGTGTGTGTGTTTGTTTGGTTGTTTGTTTCTCTGCGTAATTGGTTGTTAGTTTTTGTCCAGTTCTGTGCAAATGTTGAGCCAAGTTACAACTGCATCGTCTGTAATCCTCCTACCTCGATTTAATTTGTAAATGAGATGTGACAGTTGAGGGAGAATGCATATAAAATAACTCAAACAAACTGAAAACGGGCTATAGGCTTTAGGGAGAGAGCGTTGTCGAGTGTTCTATTGTTAGGAGATGTGCTACTTTCATGACGAAATTCTGGCTGCAAAATAGTCACCAATGTGACCCCCTTTTGTGGTATTGAATATATATAGGCTGTTTTAGTTGGTGGCATTCTTTCCGACGCATGGTTTCCTTAACCACTTTCAACCTGACATCTCTGTCTCATGGTATTATATAGGTGTTAAAATTCTATTAAAAAAAATCTAGAAGATCTCCATGCACTTTGAGCTTGTCGATCGGTTATTGTTTTAGCTATGTGTCGTACGACTAAGTACTGTATAGGGTTTAATTGGTTAAAGTGATATGACTATACATGGTCATGAATCATACAAACATTCTTTGCATTGGCCCTGTGGCAATCACATGATTCCAGCATCCTGGAATCCCCCCCCCCCCCCCGAACCATAAAAGCGTGGATTTGCCACAGCTAAAGGTCAACGTTACTTTGAAGAGGCACAGTCATTCATTGTGCAGCAGAGGGGTCGACAGTGGAGCCAATGTTGGACTTCCTGTTGCGAGAGTCGTAAGCATCTATCCCTGGGCTTATATACATGCTTAAGGCCAGAGGGGTTAATTCCTTCCCCTTCCACGGCACTTCCTCCGCCAGCTGATTTATTTGGTCCCCTGGCGACACCAACGGCTTCCATTTCCTCTCTTCGTTTAACCAATCGCGTCGAGTCCCAGATCAGTGATCAGTGCTTTGGCGTGAATAAATCAGTATAGACAAGTTGGCTGTTGTTTCCAGGCCTGTTGGGGCAGCGAGGAGAAGAGACCAGGGCATGACCTCTGGGACATCCCGCAAGACCTCTACTGCAGTAGATTTAGGGGCGGCTGTGGCTCAGGAGGTAGAGCAGGTCAGAGGGTAGAGCAGTTCGTCCAATGATCGCTGGGTTGGCGGTTCGAATCCCGGCTCCTCCAGTCCACATGTTGGAAGTGTCCTTGGGCAAGAAAGTGAACCCTACATTGCCTCCAATGAGTTGGTCGGTTTGAGCTTTCCACCATTGGTGTGTGAATGTGGGAAGTGAGGACGCTGGCGTTGACGGTTCGCCGCTTCACCTCCCGATGTATGAATGAATGAACCATTGTCAAGCGTTTTGAGCACTTGGAAAGGCGCTATAAAAATGCAATTAAATTCATTATAGACATGTGCCATGCTGGTGCACTGATTCCCAGCCTGTGGGAGGCGTGACGGTATTGCAAGTGGGCCCCCAAATAATTGTGAAAACACTAGGATTTGAATGATAATTTATATTTAAAAAAATGAATATATAGAATATAATATATGACATGCTATTTTTTCCCCTCTCTTTAAAACCTTGAAATAATAAGTATACTATTCTGGTTACTTTGATACACAATTAATTGATCATTAAAATGAACGTGCATTGAACGGCTGCCTAGTTGTTAAGTGGTCAGATGGGTGGTCCGTGGTTGCCTTTGAGATCTTCAAGTGCTCCTTAATGCAGAAAAGGTTTGGGAAGCGCTGCTCTACTGCAGGTGCAAGCTGTAACAGGACGTCTGCGGCAAAGACGTGCACTGTGGAGGAAAATGCAGGTTCTGTGTGCCACGAAGGTCTCGTCAAACGACCGATGGCTCGTTGGTTGAAGAACTATACCAGGGTTTGTGATGAGCTTTAATTCCAGCGCCTTTTAAATTCACGTTCCACTGTCTCCAACTCTGCTGGAGTTAGGAATACTTAATGATCCACAGAGAAACGCTACAATGTTCTCCTCTTCTTCAGTACAGTGCTTTTTGTCTTCCCTAATACCTAATACTTAAGCTCTGTATCTCACAGGGAAGCAGATACAATTTAGATTTTCACTTTTTTCCCCCCCGGCTATTTTCACAGAAAGCACCGTTTGGCTAGATAAATGGCAAAAGAAAGGTCAATATTCCCTCCCTCCCAAGAAGCAGAATAAAATGCAAAGCCATACCTGTATACTGTATGTATTTTAAACTTTGTTATCCAATTTACTTTATATCTTTCCTGCCCTTTCAAATACCACACACTACTATCAGTCAGCTTCAATGCCTTGTTGTGCCATCATAAAATGTGACCTTCACTGCTTTTCTGCAGGGACATAACAAGTGCCATTTAGATGCTGCTATGTGATAAACAACAAATAAAGCTCTGTATTAGTTTTGTCTCTGTAATTTATGTCAGCGTTATCACCTCACAGCCCCGATATGGGCTGGTCCTCGAGTGTGTCTGTGTGGTATGTGAGTGTCTGTGAGGGCCTGTCAAAAGGGAATGGCACTGAACACTATCAGACTGTTGGGGGGGCTTCACCTTGCTTTCTCTAAATGTCAAAAGTTTCACTGCAGTTTGTGTGCACCCTCTCTCTGTCTGTCTGGCATTCAGACATTTTTCTTTGCTATTCGTTCTTTTCAGCCAAGCCTTATACATTTTTAAAATGCTACCGTCTGCTTGGTAACTAAAAATCTGTAAATAATTGTCGGTGATGTCAAAACGCTGACCTCCTTTTCGCTCATTTATTTCCCATGGACCTCAGTGATGTCACGGGGGAGATGATGCCAGTGGCCCTCACTTTAATTTCCTTTCCTGACCTGACGGTCCGTCCTGACCCCATCAAACCTCCGGCACGGAGGAGTTATGGTCGCGTGGGTGGCTTAAGGGATATGCTAATCCCACCCCATGCAGACGATGCTGTTTTTTTTTTTTTTTTTGTGCTTTGCGAGAACGGCATGATCCATCGTTTCCTTATTCATCGAGCCAGCCCTCCTCCCCGCCCCCCGGCCCCCCCAGCCACCCCCCCCCCCATCACATGCATGTCATCTGTCCAGTCTGGAATGTGCCCTGCGTGGCTCAACTATTGCTGAAAATCCATTGAGCAGAGAGGACCCCCCCCCCCCCCCTCGTCCTTTGTCCCCCCCCCCGCTCATTTTGTCACAGTGAGGACAATCAAACAATGACATGGCTCTATTTAGTAACGCATCACTACCCAGGAAGTATTTGTGTCCTTCAAGTTCAGCACCGCCACATTAAACATTTGCTCAAGACGGGCCTCTTCTGCTGCAGATGGCGTAGCCTCGGCTTAACCCTCTTTTCGTACTTATAGTTTTGTGCCGACGTCGCACATCAAAACGAGACGATCTCTTCAACGCGCGACGCCCGCACACAAAATAAGTATGACTTAGGATTTACTCCTCGACCTGCTTCTGCAGCTCCTAATCTAGGATCTACATTCAAATCCATCAACGTTAAATCTGTAAAACTAATTTCATTCACACATTATGTGACTCTCTGTCTGTGTCCCTGAAAACACACATTGAAGGATTGCTCCAGTCCGCTTCACAACGGCGTGCTGGTATCTGTTTAAAACCACAAGAGTCCATGTCGCCTACTATTTGCATAGGAAGTCAAATGGGACAGCATTTGCATTTAGCCCCTGGCTGTTCACCACACCGCACCGTAACCAAACAGTGTTTCACACATTCACTGTCGGCTCTGAATATCACGTAAGGTACCTACCTTGGGTTTGGATTATTTTGAGCGGTGGCACACCCGTCTCCAACATGTGACTTTGTCTGTCCCCTTGGCTGAGCACGTTCCATACTCATACAGACAGACTGACTTTGACGTGGCCAAAAAAAGGCCGAAAAGTGGATCGAGCAAATCATAACTGACTCATTGGGAGATCTAAAGGTCAGAGGTCTTTTGACGAATGAGTGTGAGCTTCATTACTTTTTTTTCCCAAGGACCCCCAGTTTAATACTGTAGGCATTAGTCCACCGACCCCCCATTTGATACCATTTTATTTTAATCCCTGGGACCCCAATCTACAAAAACAACCCTCAATGTTAATTTACTAATGGAACCATCTACTGATATAAAGCAAAACAAATGCCGCTTCTGCGCTTTGTGTCAAGCTCATGAGGAAGAGGAGAGGAGGGGGGGGGGGGGGGGGGGGTAGGTTTTGATAAGCGGGTGGCCAGTGATACTGGAGGGGGCGGGGGGGGGGGGGGGGGTCTCCCTCCGTTAATGCTTTACAGAGCAGCAGAAGGAGAACGACAAAGGAGGCCTCGGCCCTATTGAAGGGCCACGGTCCAACTCCCCCCCCCCCCCCCCACATGCCGGGCATTCCAATGTGCTGTGTAAAGGTTGGACCAATGAAGGGGAACGGGGTTTGTGTGGTGTGGGGGGGGGTCTCATGAGGGACACCTCAAACACACACACGAACAAAAAAACCCTCCAACCATCCTGCCTGCGACACCTCTCTTCCTCCCTCCCCTCCCCATCCCGCGCCTCACGCTTAGATTTTTAGTGCACTTTTGGGGCGTTACCATGGCAACCGTTGGGAGAACAGAGAACAAACCAGTGTGTGCACAAGGTCCAGATTAACCCCTCCAACACCTGCCCGCCCCCACACACACACACACGGCCCCACCCCACCTCAAACAGATGTACTAATATAACATGAAGAAGCAGGTGCAGCTGCGCTCCCGAGGCGCGCTGGTTTGTGGGAGTCACCGCATTCGTTCAGGTCACAGGTCTCCTCATAAAGCATGGAGACTATCGCATCACTATCTGTCATATGACGAAGTATGTATAGGGCCACAGTACACTCCAGGCCACATTTACCAGCTCCTACTCGGCTATTGTAAAATACAGGTCAAAAAATAATTCAGCTTGAGTTCTCAGTGTTGCCGATCGGCACACTCTGGGTTGTAAAGCACCACCCCAAATGTCCCACTCTGTTCTAGATGATTGAATAAAGGTGTAGGTGTTGAGTGCCTCAAAGGCTGCTGGGAATTCAACGCCCCATCACCTGTGAAAAGGGCCGTTCTCAGGAGAGAGTGACTATGTCTGTGTTTTTTTTTTTGTGATGAATGATGCAGATGTTCTGTGAGGTTAATAGTGGTGGGGTTTAGAAGGACTAATGGAGAAAATGGCAGCGTCCTAATTGGTATCCCAAGACCATACGGCTTCATATTACCAGCACACTCCATGCATTATACAGTACAGAGCTATTAGTGGAAATGATGCAGTGTACCTGGATGCTAAGCACCTGTGCTCTCTGCATTTGACAGTTATTCTTACACAGAGAGAAACTCCAAATGAGTTAAAACGGCAGAATACACGGCTTCAGCTCTTCGATCAGCAACAATGGAAGCAAGCTGCAGTGCAGTTTATGCCCCAGACAATCTTTCCAGTGATGCTCTGCTTAGATGACTGCAGAAGACAAGTGTCTGGCAAGACTATGAATCGTGGTGTATAAGCCCCCGTAGACAAGCGCTAAGAGAACAAATCAGACGCGTGCGAAAGGGTGGAAAGATTTGTTTTGCTTTCAATGTTGAATCGACTTCCTGCACTCTGCAGAGACACTATAGCCACTTGGGAGTGACGGTGTATACAGTGCAGTTATAATTGAGAATCACTTTCCAAGTAGCTCTGGGTAACAGCGTGGCACACAGCAGACACCTGAATGCCATTTCATATTTCTTGTTTTAGATTTTTTTGTCCAACGGAATCAATGGAAACTTTTGTGCTTGTTCTTCGGAGAGCCAAACAAAGCAAGCCCCCCCTGTATTTGAATAAGATAATAAGGTGCCTGTGCTGCTTTGTTTGCCTGACTACCTTGCTGCTCTCTTGGAAGTGCTGTGTGACACCAGGTGACTACCTTGCTGCTCTCTTGGAAGTGCTGTGTGACACCAGGTGTGACAGAAATACAAACAGAACAGCCCTTTTCCTGACTACCTTGCTGCTCTCGTGGAAGTGCTGTGTGACACCAGGTGTGACAGAAGTGCTGTGTGACACCAGGTGTGACAGAAATACAAACAGAACAGCCCTTTTCCTGACTGCGGCCTGTCGCTGCACCACCTGCTTATTTTTAGCCGTGGAAGAGATGTTTACACTCAATCTGATTTGTTTTGAGCGTTCTCCTACGCAGTGAGCCAGCCCACTGTGTGCCAGCTTTGTTAACTAAGGCATGCCATGCGTCGAGTTGTTTACATATTCAGATGGAAGCAGCGGGCTGTCCGCGTTTGAGCGTAAATAAGCAGGTACACTGGACGTAAATGTTTTTGTGCTGCCGTGGCCAAATGGAGCTGCCTGCGTTCTGTCATGCAGCCTGTTGGCTGCGATGTGTGAAGTGCTTTATGTTAAACATCTTTTTGAAATGAAAAGTGTTGAGAATCGCGGTGTTTGTTTGAACTGTTGCAAAACCAGACAGTCAGCGAAGCTCCTTCGATTTTGCAGTTGGCACGCTATGGGGAATCTCACCTGTGGAAAGAGTGATAGGTGGTGTTGTAACGTGTGTGTGTGTGTGTGTGTGTGTGTGTGTGTGTGTGTGTGTGTGTGTGTGTGTGTGTGTGTGTGTGTGTGTGTGTGTGTGTGTGTGTGTGTGTGTCTGTGTCTGTGTCTGTGTCTGTGTCTGTGTCTGTGTCCGTGTCCGTGCAGTGGTCATCACCATGTTGGCATTGTGGTGGACATTTTTGTCAACATTATTTTTTTGCCACGGACATACAGAATGAGTGGACAATAATACTAGCAGAAACACATACATAGATAGCCCTGAATGACCATAACAGGTCTGTAACTCTGAGCGGGTCCATTTGGTTCCATTTGAACACAGTTAAGCGGGTCTTTGCAAATAAAACATATGAGAACCACTAGTACTAGTAGACTCCTAATGTGCCATACATGGTGTCATAGTAAATAATTGTCATACATATTCTAAATAAGAAAGAATAAGAAAACCTGGAGACGTGACATTCAGTACGTGGGTGTTATGATGATCAAAATAACAACAGAACATCTCAAATGTTGCCCCGGACAAGACCAAGTCTTTGCCACGGACATGTTTGTCACCTGTTGGTGACCCCTGCCCCCCTGGGGGGGGGGCTCAACAAGTGGCCTCAACAAGTGGGTGCTGAACGTTTAGTCAGAGATACAGCTGTGCAAAAAATAATACTAAGAGTTGCGACCCACTCAACCCCTGTATCTCTCCCTCAGTGGCTCGTCTACTACTATGCATGTTCCACATCCCCAGCTGTGTGTTCCTCTGCTCGTGTAATTGATGCGCTGCGCATACTGTTGAATGTCGGACTGCACCACTCTCCTTTCCCCACCGGGGAGGAGAATGTAATCCGATCCTCCAGTAAAGAGCGTGTGTGTGTGGTTGGTACTCTTTTGCCTTTAAGGCAGCTTTCGTTTTTTAGACTCATTTAAACTTTGAGTTCATTAGTTAAAAAAAAATAACGGTAATTAATACTAATAATAATAATAATGAACAAAACATTTGAGATAGCCTACACTTAATTTAATTGGAGCTTCTGTACTTCTTCTGTACTCCTGTTAAATGTAAATGTACATAAATGTGACATGTAATAACTTAAACGTTCAATTCATGGTCTTATTTAAATTGGTTAGTTGCCTTGAGGGAATAATTTTAGAGGCAAAAACAATTACCCTGTGTGCCAGGAGTCTGTCGTGTGGTTGCATCCTCGGAAGAGAGGAGCAGGACCAGGGTCCGTGCCTGTTCTCTCTCTCTCTCTCTCTCCCTCTCTCTCGCTCTCTCTCTCTTCCTCCTCCCCTTTCTCCTGCCCCCCCTCTCTCTCCCTCCTCCCCTTCCCCCCCTCTCTCTCTTTCCACTCCTCCCCTTTATCCTGCTACTCTCTCTCTCTACTCTCCACTCCTCCCCTTTCTCCTGCTCTCTCTCTTTCTCTCTCTCTCTCTCTCTCTCTCTCTCTCTCTCTCTCATCTCATCTCTCTATTCTCTGCTCGTCGTTATTTCTCGTCGGAGGCTCCAGCTTGCAGGATCTCTGCTCCGCATTGTGACTGAGCCTCATTCAGAGTGACACGGCGGAGCTTTCCTTTTACCGGGGGTGGACAGCACAGTCGGGACTACTACTATAAACACACACACACACACACACTCACTTTCACTCTCTCTCACGCGCGCGCGCATTATACACACACACACACACACACACGGACACGGCGGCGGTCCGGTGCATGGTGACGTGCAGCAGCAGGACTGGAGCATGTTCACATCACAGATGGTGTTGGATGTACCTGAGACTGCACTGCCTTCGCACGGTCAGAGCGACACCGCCAGCAGCACCACCCACCACACGCACACGCATTTTTCGGACTTGATCGTTTTCCACTGACAAGTGAAAGAGACGAGAGGAGGAGTAGGAAAAGCCCCCACGTCAGACGACAGCCATGGGGTTCTACGGCACTTTAAAGATGATATTCTATAAAGTGAGTAGTTCTTCTGCTTTCGTGATCAAAGCATGTGAAATAATATGCTCTCTAGGAGGATGCCGTTTTGACGCGTCCGATCATCATGATGCTTTGCTTGACCACTGCAGAGGATGGTGGTGGTGGTGGTGGTAACGGCAGCAGCCCACAGTCGTGCGATGCACGTTTTAAAATTATTTAGGTTGAGGCGTGGTGTTAATGAATGGTAGGCTAATACCGCTACGTGATTTTTTTTGGGCACGTAACGTTGCTGTCATGACATCTTCTCCGCATTCACCGGGGAGTCGATCCCAATCTGCCTGTGGACTGATGATGTCTGGTGATGTGCAAATCGTTTTGCATTGCGTTACTTTCCAATAAACGGCCGCTGTGATCAGCGAGCGTCCGGGTAGGGGGGAGAGGGGGGCGGGGGGGATTTCGAAAATCAATCAGCATATTAATTTAACGCGCCTGCGTTAATAAAATCGCGTTCATTTAATCCCAGATCATCCGTCTCCCCTGCTGAATCAATGGGGCTACATGGCATGTGCACCTGCGTCCCAAAGAGCCGGCCGGAGAGCGCGCGTGTGTGTGTGCGTGCGTGTGCGACTGTGTGTGTGCGTGTGTGACTGTGTGTGTGCGTGTGCGTGCGCGCGTGGTCCTCCCATCGCACAAGGACCAGAGCACTATATAGGAAAGCCATCACATTAATGTAGGCTAATGTACATGATCACGATCCCCCCGCCCCCCCTATAGAATATATATATATATACATTCTCTACATTCAGTCGGTGGAGGATATTTAATATTAATATTACAGTAGTACGCACACTGCTGCAATGCTTGTTGTAGTCCTGCAGCTCTTATATGATGCGCTCCCTGCGTTCTGCGGCATGGTCGCTATCTTCTACTGGCCAATAAGTGTGCCTGCTGTGATCCGTGTAGGAGATCAGATTGTTGGTAGGCTATATGGGGGGCTCGCCTGCCTGTTCCTTCCCAGCCGGGAGGAGGAGGAAAGCCCCCCCCATGTTGGTAGGCTATATGGGGGGCTCGCATGCCTGTTCCTTCCCAGCCGGGAGGAGGAGGAAACCCCTCCCATGTTGGTAGTCTATATGGGGGGCTCGCCTGCCTGTTCCTTCCCAGCCGGGAGGAGGAGGAAACCCCTCATGTTGGTAGGCTATATGGGGGGCTCGTCTGCCTGTTCCTTCCCAGCCAGGAGGAGGAGGAAAGCCCCCCCATGTTGGTAGGCTATATGGGGGGCTCGTCTGCCCGTTCCTTCCCAGCCAGGAGGAGGAGGAAAGCCCCCCCATGTTGGTAGTCTATATGGGGGTCTCGCCTGCCTGTTCCTTCCCAGCCGGGAGGAGGAAAGCCCCCCCATGTTGGTAGTCTATATGGGGGTCTCGCCTGCCTGTTCCTTCCCAGCCGGGAGGAGGAAAGCCCCCCCATGTTGGTAGGCTATATGGGGGGCTCGTCTGCCTGTTCCTTCCCAGCCGGGAGGAGGAGGAAAGCCCCCCCATGTTGGTAGTCTATATGGGGGGCTCGTCTGCCTGTTCCTTCCCAGCCGGGAGGAGGAGGAAAGCCCCCCATGTTGGTAGTCTATATGGGGGGCTCGCCTGCCTGTTCCTTCCCAGCCGGGAGGAGGAGGAAAGCCCCCCCATGTTGGTAGTCTATATGGGGGGCTCGCCTGCCTGTTCCTTCCCAGCCGGGAGGAGGAGGAAAGCCCCCCATGTTGGTAGTCTATATGGGGGGCTCGCCTGCCTGTTCCTTCCCAGCCAGGAGGAGGAGGAAAGCCCCCCCATGTTGGTAGGCTATATGGGGGGCTCGTCTGCCTGTTCCTTCCCAGCCGGGAGGAGGAGGAAAGCCCCCCCATGTTGGTAGTCTATATGGGGGGCTCGTCTGCCTGTTCCTTCCCAGCTGGGAGGAGGAGGAAAGCCCCCCCATGTTGGTAGTCTATATGGGGGGCTCGTCTGCCTGTTCCTTCCCAGCTGGGAGGAGGAGGAAAGCCCCCCCATGTTGGTAGTCTATATGGGGGGCTCGTCTGCCTGTTCCTTCCCAGCCGGGAGGAGGAGGAAAGCCCCCCCACATCCCGTTCCTTGCCATGGTGCACTTCCCCCAGGCGTTAAAGCACAGATAATGGGTCACTGTGTCAGACCGTGTGAGGTAGAATATCCTCAAGGATGTTGGCTGTGCTGGACGCCGGCCACCAACCAACGCCAGCTCTCCTGCAAGAAGTATCGTATATAGGGGGAAGTGGGAAACATTGTTTTGGGGGAAGGAAAATCATTATTTCATTTTGATAAGCCATGAATTGTTTTCACCCGAGTGCATCTTATATGTTTGGCATAGATAGATTTTTTGTAATGTCAAAAATAGCAGATCTACAAGCTCACAAAGCTGCGTGAGTCTTAGACAGCAGCGAGTGTGCTTGACATTGACAGCGATTGGGTTGATGACCCTGGAATGATGAACCGGGCTTCCGTCTGGATCGAGTTGCATTGAAGGGCTAATCATCATCCATTTACACTACAGCGATATTTAGCGCATCCCCGAGTGATGCTAATGCTGTGAATGTGCCCCTCCCCGTGTTCACAGTCATACCGTTTCAGCATCTACAAACGAAGGGAGAGAGAAAAAAAAAATGTGAACGAGAAGCTGCAGCTGCTGCCGATTTCACGCAGCATATTATGCAAACAAATTGACTAATCTGGGGTGTTCATTTGCCAACATGTTAGAAAGGAGGTGCTGAATGCTTGCGTAGCTTTGTCTTACATGCGTTGCACGCAGGCGTCACAACTTGAACATCGTCAAGGAACCGCTATTATATTCCTCCCTTGATCTTTTAATTATTTATTAGAGTTGTGCCTCATTTACATTGCTGTATTAACCCATTTTGGGCGGGAACCCCTTTTGGTGTTAGCATTATGTTATGCTCTAGCTATTGAAAAATAGCAGATCTACAAGCTCATAGCGTGCCACCGAGTGGCGCGCTACAAGCTTGTAGGTCTGCTATTTTTGAAAAATCGAAGAACGACTGACACTAGAAACATAGCTTTTTCAGAAAAACTGTCAGGATGTAGAAGACATTTTTAGAATCTGATCTCAGGTCAAAATAGGTTAAATAGTGCTCATATATGTAGCAGTACATCCCCCTGCAGCTGATCTGTGTTCCCTGGCAATCTTTCTGCTGCTATCTGTCTCAAGGGGCAAACGCACCAGGGGTTTGTTTCTCCCAGAGGCAAATTATAATCCTGTTAACAGATATAATTTCTGAAAAGTGTGTCCCCCCCTATTGGGCTTCCTTCCTTCTGCACATGATCCGGATATCTGTTATCTCCAGTCACTCTGGCACGGTTCTCAGTGAGAGGAACATTTCAGATGGCTCGTGCTGTAGTATAGCGTGGATGACATTTCAATGAATTGAGGTGTTATTACATCAGGGAGTGATTGCGGTCTTTTTTTCTTTTCTTTTTTTTAACTGAATTATTCGGCACTTGAGCTTGAGTAGATAATACAGTGAAGAGACACAGGAGAGCTGTGATGACCATTCAGAGAGACAGAGGAGAGCTGTGATGATGACCATTCAGAGAGACAGAGGAGAGCTGTGATGATGACCATTCAGAGTGTCCATTCAAACGCTTGAACGTCGACTACAGTAGATCAGTACAGTATGTGCTACGCAAACGGCAGAGCAGCTAGAATTCCCAGCATGTTTTTCTCTCTCTCTCTCTCTCTCTCTCTCTCCGCACCCATCTGTTGTGATCTTCTGTCCTCTGGCCGTGTCTTGGCCATGGGAGACAGAAGCCGGAGGAGGCTAGTAGTAGACGTCAGACACCACACCAAGTCTGATTAGATGCGCTTTCCAAACATAACATTCTCTGCTCGTCTCTGGTTACCTTTTCCCAGGCTTTTAAACACAGGAGGCTGTCCACACACACTCCGCTTCTCAACGCCTTCACTTAGAGCTGCATGGAGGGTTCCACTCTGCCCCCTCTTGCACGCACACATGCGCGCAAGCACACACACACACACACACACACACACACATGCACGCTCACATTCACACACCACACACTTACAACCAACACCCTATTCTCACCCCCTTCACTCAGTTTCTTTTTTTTTCTTTCAAACACAAGGTTTTGCGTGTGCGCTTACGCACGCACGCCGCACACACACACACACACGCACACCCAGTACGTTCACGCACACATCCCAGCACTCCTTGCCTATTGAACTGCCAACGCAGTGAGATCACTCCTTGGAGAACAAGGGAGTTAGGTGGGTTCAATGGGACCTCGGCAAAAGCAGGGGAATCCTATAAGCCGGTCCACTCCCGTAATCAATGGAACTCTCACAGCCGCATATTTTTACATTTAAGACTTGATGGAATATAGATTCTATGCGGATCAGACGAGCGTCTCGTTTCTGACGAAGACGACTCGTTCGCGTACATTCCGCCCCTGCTCTCGGGCTCTGACTGCTGCCTTGATCTGACACCGTGGCAGCCTGCTCTGAGCGCCTCTCTCCCCCACCACCGTGGCAGCCTGCTCTGAGCCCCTCTCTCCCCCACCACGCACCGTGGCAGCCTGCTCTGAGCCCCTCTCTCCCCCACCACGCACCGTGGCAGCCTGCTCTGAGCCCCTCTTTCCCCCACCACGCATGTGGTTCTTAACCCATTCAGGCCTGACGTCGAAATTTAAAAAAAAAAAGTTTTCTAAATCATGACAATTTTCGGAAAGATTTGAGGCACATTTTAACGATTTTTCAAAAATAGCAGACCTACAAGCTCGTAGCGCGCCACTCGGTGGCGCGCTATGAGCTTGTAGATCTGCTATTTTTCAATAGCTAAATTATAACATAATGTTTAAAACACCAAAAGGGGTTCCCGCCCAAAATGGGTTAATGGTTAATGTGGTTAAACGCTAACGTGACATGGATGCGTTCCAGGTCTCAATGGATTAATCAGTAGTACCAACGCTCTTTTCATGTCAGCCGCTGCTTCATTCATTTCCCCCGAGGTCGCTCGCCAGTCCCTTTAGTCACACTCTGGTGACCTGGGGAAATAATTCTACAACCATAAGTCTTTGATAGGGGAGCGTCGAGGGCTGACTTATGCTTGGTTTCGCGCCGTGTTGCGTGCCGTAAAAGAGCCGATCGACAAGCTCGCGGCGGGCTGCAGCGCAACGCGACGTGAGCTTGTAGATCGGTGCATGACACTAGCACACACCGAAGTATTAATCACCCTTGAAAGGGTTGTGTGTTCTTTATGCACACCCATACACACACACACACACAGCCATACACACACGTGCACACATCTATCTGTCATGTCAGGCCTTGCTATTCAGTCAGACAGTGAGTTGATGGGTTTTGAATCGATCTTTCTTCTTGTCCTTCTCTTCTATCCAAGTGGAATTTCCTGCAAGGGTGTTTTTATTGTTCTTCTCACAGAACCTGGGTGCAGCTGGCCTCGTCACTGTGGTTATCATTTCGGTGGCTCCGTCGTCGAAAACAAAACAGAATATTTCACATTCTCAACTCGTCCTTGGGTTTCCTATCTCCTCAACCACACACTGTCTACTCTTTCAGAACATGCAGAAATACACACCAAAAAGCACCCACAAAAAATATTTTCAATGTCGCTTACTGCCAACTATAGCAGCAGTTAGACGAACGAACGTTTTTTCAGCCCCTCTGGCCCTTTGTGAGTGTTTACTATCGTGCTACTCGGGTGTTGTCAAACGGAAGAGAACATGAATGGATACGAGGGGTGTAAGAAGCAGCCTGCTTCATGTGGAGTAGACATGTTCATCTCTACCCAAAACACTGAGCACTCAGACAAGAAGGGAAGCATCCCAACGTTTTCACCCACCAGTACTTCCCTTCCCGTCCTTAGCACACCACTCAGGAACTACACAAATCCTTCCAAAGCACTTTGTGGCTTCCAGACATGTTTTTTATGCAATTGTGGATGTGAAGCTCGGTGCCGGTGAACAGTGCACATAGTGGGACTTCCCAAGATCCCCCAGCATGCTGCAGTACTGTTGCTCTAACCATCCAAGTCTGAACGCAGCTTACAGTTGGGTGCCACCGATATTGTCCCTTATCATTTGACCCATTTAGGCCTGACCTCAAAATTTTTAAAAATCCTTCTAAATCCTCCAGTTTTCTGAAATAAATATTTTCACGATTTTTCAAAAATAGCAGACCTACAAGCTCGTAGCGCGCCACTCGGTGGCGCGCTATGAGCTTGTAGATCTGCTATTTTTCAATAGCTAAATTATAACATAATGTTTAAAACACCAAAAGGGGTTCCCGCCCAAAATGGGTTAACTGTCCTTTTGCGCAGATCACGCAAACCTCAGCAAAAAGAAAAGGACAATATCGATGGCCTCCAACTGTAGCACTAAAACATTCCAGGCTGACTAAAATGTGACTAAAACTAAATGGAAACTATTCACGAGACTATGACTAAAAACTAAAATCAAAATGTGCTACACCGGGCCCAGGCGGTGGCGTAACCGTCTGGGCACCCGACTGGTAATCCAGTCGCAGTGTGCCGCGGGTTCGACTCCCGAGCCCGACACGGCCTTTACTGCATGTCTTCCCCCATCTCTCTCCCGTTTCCTGTCAGCCTACTGTCTGTCCCTTCAAAAAACCAATAAAAGGCGTAAGCCGCAAAAAAAATATCTAAAAAAAAAAAAAAAAAAAAAAAGTGCTACACCGCAGTGCCGTGCCGCCAAAATAGCAGATCTACAAGCTCACCGCACGCTGCAGCATGCCCATGTGCTGTGCTTGTGGATCTGCCAACTCCACTGCACAACACCAGGGACACAACCATCTATAAAACACCCTGGAGTGTTGTCTTATGCCACACTGCAGGTGGGGAGTGGCTGGAGTGTTGTCTTATGCCACACTGCAGGTGGGGAGTGGCTTGGTAGCAAGAAACGGCTGCAGGACAATTTTGACAAAGCACATAATTAACTGCACACAAGCGTGGATTTCAGTAAGCTGGTCCCTAAGTAACCTCTCCCAAAAAATAAATAAAAAACGGCTGTTCTGCAGGAATATATATACCTCTAATGGGGGAAACTGCATCATAAGAGTTTGAACTAATACGTTTTAAACAATGCATTGTTGGCTCTCTATACTCTATAGGTGTCATTTGTTTTGCATTGTTGGCTCTTAGTCTCATCTGCACATTTTACCCCTGCAAGCATTTTTTCCCGACGGTCGGGCATGCAAGGCATTTGACTTTGAACTTACAGCACTGCTTCTAATCAGGAAGGCCATGAAATGATTTCCTTTCTAAATGACTTTGTATAATTCAATATTGTAACATTTTGATCAATGTTTGCTCTGAAATGTGTGCTTGTTGCAGCAGGAGACAAATGATCTGTTGAGAGACAGGGATGTTTGTCTGACCTAGACACATTGGCGCTGTAGTCGTATCGTACTGAAAGGTACCTTCCTTACATCCAACCATCAGGGTTGCATAATCATCAGACAACAGACTGACATTTTCAAAATGTCACAATCGGGCAGAAACCTTGCATCATATATATATATATATATGTTCAAATGTAGCAAAAATAACTTCTGAAGCTCACAACACGTGACATGTGTTTTTCTTTTCTCTTTTTTACATTTTCACCCAAAATAGGGACACCAGGTTGAAAGTGATCAAGTCTCTGCGGAATGTATAAATATTTAACCAATAAACTATTAATGAGAACTTGTAACTACAGTAGCATCAACATGGAGACCCGGGTCATCATTTATAAACCGTCAGAGCAGTCTTTTCATGATACCAGACAATCAGAGATCTCCGCCTTTGAGTTGCCTGAGGACTTGTAAATCCAAGGTAGTTGCTAGAACAGCTGCTAACAAACCCACTGTACGCTACTACGCCTACCGCTTTGGAAACCAATGGTGTCGCCACCCCCATGTGAAGGACTGCTCTAAACACTATGGCTTGGTTCTGCAATGCTGGTGTATTTTACAATGTTTTTTTCCCAAACAGTTTTAGCAACAAAAGCTTGGAGATTGTCCTCGGTCTGTAGTTAAGCAGAACATTTATAGACTGACTTGAAAAGAAAGAGAGACAGTCACTGTGCTTGTGTGTGTGTGTGTGTGTGTGTGTGTGTGTGTGTGTGTGTGTGTGTGTGTGTGTGTGTGTGTGTGTGTGTGTGAGAAAATACCTCCTGTATAGTAACTGGAGTGGCCGACAGATGAAGTTGTGTGAACTCGAAGCACACAATTCGAACAGAAGCCTTATGTGAGATCAAAGTACACAAAAACATTTATTTGGATAGAACTTTGGAAACTTGTAATGGAAAATCGACTTCTAACTTGGCGGAAGTTCCAACTTCTTTCTGGAACTGTGCTTCCAAACCACATAGCAGGTGTTATCATGTCTAAAAAGATGGAGCTTTTTCATCATATCGTGGCACATCATCGGCGTTCGTTCGCGACCACACACATGACCATATGACCATGTTTACCCGTGTTTAGTCCTCGTGAGCCATGGTGGGGTCTGTGTGTTGACTCCATGTCTGCTGTCAACCGTCCCAGGGTCCAAGGATAATTACCCTGAAAGCCCATATGTGGTGAAAACCATACCCATCTCCCTGAAAATGAGCAAATCTACAAGCTCACGGCGCGCCACACCGCTACACACTCTGAGCCTGTAGATCGGCTATTGTTGTATGACAGAGCATAGCATAACCTGGCGCCGCTCCGGTCCAATATCTGGAGCGATGACAGAAGCCTCGTAGCCTTTTAATTATCAGCTGGAACACGATGAAACCTGAACGTCTGTCTGCGCGCCTCCTGGCTGTAATGACACGTTTACGTCACACCTGTTGACACAAGGCAGCGTGCAAAAAAGTTGGGATTTTTGTGACATGGAATTAAAATGTCTGGTGAAGGATGTTGTCGTCTCGCCTTGGTGAGTTTCTTTTTTTTTTTTTGCTTTGGTAAAAGTTCCGTCCCTGCCGGCGCTTCATCTCACAGACGGTTGGAAGTTGTCTTCCGCTGCGTCTGGAGAGTTCCTGTGTGTCAAAGTATAGAGGGAGATGTTTTGTTCTTTTTAAAAGATCAGAAGACATTTGGAAAGAGAGAGCGCTAGTGTGCATTGCAAATGATGAATTATAGTCGTGGTTGTTCCTGTGCTGCATGTTATTTACTTTTCGGGAAGGATGCGATTAAAATGAATGTCTGAGTGGAGAGTGTCTGTGTTGACTGTAAATGTGACCTTCTCCAGTGTCTGGCTCAGACCGGCTTTCCTAAACTTGTTTTCCTTTTGTTTGTTCTCTTCTTCCTCTGTTCCCCCACCCCCCTCTCTCTCTCCACCCCCCTCTCTCTCTCCCCACCCCCCTCTCTCTCTATCCTCCTCTTTGAATTGCAGATGAAGAGGAAGTTAGACCATGGCCCCGAGGTCCGATCTTTCCCTTCAGGAAAAAAGCCCTGCAAAGGCTCGGAATATCCAAGGTAAGAGTTAGAGTATATCGGCCATTTACCTTTTTTTTGACGACATCTGTAATCAGTCCGGATCTTGAGCGCTTTTTAAGGTTCTCAATCAGCCAATTTGTGAGGGAATAGGGCTTAAATTAGTGGGCCTAATCAACCCCAGTAAATGAAGTCTATATACTGTAGGGTTTAAGTGCTATACGTACTTCTGGAGACACACATGAATGAGTCATTGAAATGAGTTTCAAGGCAAAGTGATATCATGCGTTCTATGGACCCGTTGATATCAGGCATGCCCCAATATTACGTCTGCTCTATAACCTCCCTCATTTTAAAGCATGCTTACTCTTCTACAGTATGTCTTTATTCAGTGAAATTAGACCATAAAACAGGTATTTTGCATGTTTGTCATTGTAATACATACTGGATAAACTGGATGCATTCATTGACCATTACATCATTAGTTCTACCCCCACTAAGAGCTTCCAGATCCAGTAATGGAGCGTGATTTGATTGAAACTAACCTTTTTTTAGGACACTTATCTCCCGGTTCTGAAGTGCATGTCACACATCTATTCTAGATAAGCTGAAGTGGAAGAGCGAGAGATATGAACAGAGATAACCATATCTGACATCTTGTCAGATCAAAATTAAAATGCACACACGCACGCACGCACGCACGCACACACACGCACACGCACACACACAAATACTAGGGTTGGGATCTATTAGGACTTCAACGATTCCGGTTCCTTAATGATTCCCTCTTAACGGTCCGATGGTTCGCTTTAACGATTCCTATAGGAGGTTCCAAATGGACCCTTACAGATCTGTAACTCTGACAGTGTACAAATGGACCCTTACAGATCTGTAACTCTGACAGTGTACAAATGGACCCTTACAGATCTGTAACTCTGACAGGGTACACATGGACCCTTACAGATCTGTAACTCTGACAGTGTCCAAATGGACCCTTACAGATCTGTAACTCTGACAGGGTACAAATGGACCCTTACAGATCTGTAACTCTGACAGTGTACAAATGGACCCTTACAGATCTGTAACTCTGACAGGGTACACATGGACCCTTACAGATCTGTAACTCTGACAGTGTCCAAATGGACCCTTACAGATCTGTAACTCTGACAGTGTCCAAATGGACCCTTACAGATCTGTAACTCTGACAGTGTACAAATGGACCCTTACAGATCTGTAACTCTGACAGGGTACACATGGACCCTTACAGATCTGTAACTCTGACAGTGTCCAAATGGACCCTTACAGATCTGTAACTCTGACAGTGTCCAAATGGACCCTTACAGATCTGTAACTCTGACAGTGTCCAAATGGACCCTTACAGATCTGTAACTCTGACAGTGTACAAATGGACCCTTACAGATCTGTAACTCTGACAGTGTACAAATGGACCCTAACATATCTGTAACTCTGACAGGGTACACATGGACCCTTACAGATCTGTAACTCTGACAGTGTACACATGGACCCTTACAGATCTGTAACTCTGACAGGGTACAAATGGACCCTTACAGATCTGTAACTCTGACAGGGTACACATGGACCCTTACAGATCTGTAACTCTGACAGGGTACAAATGGACCCTTACAGACCTGTAACTCTGACAGGGTACAAATGGACCCTTACAGATCTGTAACTCTGACAGGGTACAAATGGACCCTTACAGATCTGTAACTCTGACAGGGTACAAATGGACCCTTACAGACCTGTAACTCTGACAGGGTACACATGGACCCTTACAGATCTGTAACTCTGACAGTGTCCAAATGGACCCTAACAGATCTGTAACTCTGACAGTGTCCAAATGGACCCTAACAGATCTGTAACTCTGACAGTGTCCAAATGGACCCTTACAGATCTGTAACTCTGACAGTGTCCAAATGGACCCTAACAGATCTGTAACTCTGACAGTGTCCAAATGGACCCTTACAGATCTGTAACTCTGACAGTGTCCAAATGGGTCCTTACAGATCTGTAACTCTGACAGTGTCCAAATGGACCCTTACAGATCTGTAACTCTGACAGTGTCCAAATGGACCCTTACAGATCTGTAACTCTGACAGTGTCCAAATGGGTCCTTACAGATCTGTAACTCTGACAGTGTCCAAATGGACCCTTACAGATCTGTAACTCTGACAGTGTCCAAATGGACCCTTACAGATCTGTAACTCTGACAGTGTCCAAATGGACCCTTACAGATCTGTAACTCTGACAGTGTCCAAATGGACCCTTACAGATCTGTAACTCTGACAGTGTCCAAATGGACCCTTACAGATCTGTAACTCTGACAGTGTCCAAATGGACCCTTACAGATCTGTAACTCTGACAGTGTCCAAATGGACCCTTACAGATCTGTAACTCTGACAGTGTCCAAATGGACCCTTACAGATCTGTAACTCTGACAGTGTCCAAATGGACCCTTACAGATCTGTAACTCTGACAGGGTACAAATGGACCCTTACAGATCTGTAACTCTGACAGTGTACACATGGACCCTTACAGATCTGTAACTCTGACAGGGTACAAATGGGTCCTTACAGATCTGTAACTCTGACAGTGTCCAAATGGACCCTTACAGATCTGTAACTCTGACAGTGTCCAAATGGACCCTTACAGATCTGTAACTCTGACAGGGTACAAATGGACCCTTACAGATCTGTAACTCTGACAGTGTACACATGGACCCTTACAGATCTGTAACTCTGACAGGGTACAAATGGACCCTTACAGATCTGTAACTCTGACAGTGTACACATGGACCCTTACAGATCTGTAACTCTGACAGGGTACAAATGGGTCCTTACAGATCTGTAACTCTGACAGTGTACACATGGACCCTTACAGATCTGTAACTCTGACAGTGTCCAAATGGACCCTTACAGATCTGTAACTCTGACAGGGTACAAATGGGTCCTTACAGATCTGTAACTCTGACAGTGTACACATGGACCCTTACAGATCTGTAACTCTGACAGGGTACAAATGGACCCTTACAGATCTGTAACTCTGACAGGGTACAAATGGACCCTTACAGATCTGTAACTCTGACAGTGTCCAAATGGACCCTTACAGATCTGTAACTCTGACAGTGTCCAAATGGACCCTTACAGATCTGTAACTCTGACAGTGTCCAAATGGACCCTTACAGATCTGTAACTCTGACAGTGTCCAAATGGACCCTTACATATCTGTAACTCTGACAGTGTCCAAATGGACCCTTACATATCTGTAACTCTGACAGGGTACACATGGACCCTTACAGATCTGTAACTCTGACAGTGTACACATGGACCCTTACAGATCTGTAACTCTGACAGGGTACAAATGGACCCTTACAGATCTGTAACTCTGACAGTGTACACATGGACCCTTACAGATCTGTAACTCTGACAGGGTACAAATGGGTCCTTACAGATCTGTAACTCTGACAGTGTACACATGGACCCTTACAGATCTGTAACTCTGACAGTGTCCAAATGGACCCTTACAGATCTGTAACTCTGACAGGGTACAAATGGGTCCTTACAGATCTGTAACTCTGACAGTGTACACATGGACCCTTACAGATCTGTAACTCTGACAGGGTACAAATGGACCCTTACAGATCTGTAACTCTGACAGGGTACAAATGGACCCTTACAGATCTGTAACTCTGACAGGGTACAAATGGACCCTTACAGATCTGTAACTCTGACAGTGTACACATGGACCCTTACAGATCTGTAACTCTGACAGGGTACAAATGGACCCTTACAGATCTGTAACTCTGACAGGGTACAAATGGACCCTTACAGATCTGTAACTCTGACAGGGTACACATGGACCCTTACAGATCTGTAACTCTGACAGGGTACAAATGGACCCTTACAGATCTGTAACTCTGACAGGGTACAAATGGACCCTTACAGATCTGTAACTCTGACAGGGTACAAATGGACCCTTACAGATCTGTAACTCTGACAGGGTACAAATGGACCCTTACAGATCTGTAACTCTGACAGGGTACACATGGACCCTTACAGATCTGTAACTCTGACAGGGTACACATGGACCCTTACAGATCTGTAACTCTGACAGGGTACACATGGACCCTTACAGATCTGTAACTCTGACAGGGTACACATGGACCCTTACAGATCTGTAACTCTGACAGGGTACACATGGACCCTTACAGATCTGTAACTCTGACAGGGTACAAATGGGTCCTTACGAGTCCTTGACATTTAAAAGTTTACAACCACTGGTATTGAAAATTGTATAGCAGATGTAAATTCCACATTGGACCCCCCCCCCCCCCCCCCCTTCCCCCCCCCCCCCCCTTGAATGTTTAAGGTGTGTTTGTTTACACAAGGCCGTTGTTGCCATTTCCCAGAGATTCTCTGCGAGTGCGGCGGCCGCTTTACTGGCAATGCTGCCATGTAATTGGTCCCAGTTTCAGCGCTTCCTTCCCATCCCATTAAAAATGAATCCATTATGCAACAGAGCCCCAACAGGCCCCATACCGCTGCTCTCCTGTCGCCAGGCCCCATACCGCTGCTCTCCTGTCGCCAGGCAGAATGAGAAGTGCTGAGGTTTGGACCCGGCGCAGTGTTGCCCCCACCAGGTTTGGACCCGGCGCATTGTTGCCCCCACCAGGTTTGGACCCGGCGCATTGTTGCCCCCACCAGGTTTGGACCCGGCGCATTGTTGCCCCCACCAGGTTTGGACCCGGCGCATTGTTGCCCCCACCAGGTTTGGACCCGGCGCATTGTTGCCCCCACCAGGTTTGGACCCGGCGCATTGTTGCCCCCACCAGGTTTGGACCCGGCGCATTGTTGCCCCCACCAGGTTTGGACCCGGCGCATTGTTGCCCCCACCAGGTTTGGACCCGGCGCATTGTTGCCCCCACCAGGTTTGGACCCGGCGCATTGTTGCCCCCACCAGGTTTGGACCCGGCGCATTGTTGCCCCCACCAGGTTTGGACCCGGCGCATTGTTGCCCCCACCAGGTTTGGACCCGGCGCATTGTTGCCCCCACCAGGTTTGGACCCGGCGCATTGTTGCCCCCACCAGGTTTGGACCCGGCGCATTGTTGCCCCCACCAGGTTTGGACCCGGTGCATTGTTGCCCCCACCAGGTTTGGACCCGGTGCATTGTTGCCCCCACCAGACTTTCCCCATCGAAGCCATTCATTATTCTATTGATTGCTCTTTCGATGAGTCAAATAATCGTGAAAGCACACTTTGCTTACACCAATTAGTCTCATTTGGCCATATTTAATATTTTGTCGTACAACATTGCACTGCCCCCCTCCCTTCCCCAAACACAGACACACAGACACACAGTCACACACAGACACACAGACACAGACAGACAGACACACACACAGACACACACAGACACACACACACACACACACACACACACACACACACACACACACACAGACAGACACACACACACCCGACCACCACCCCTGTGCATTATACAAGGGCACGCGGCTGCCCTCTTTGAAGTCCCGCAGTGCCCCCAAGGTCCCCCAGCGCTGCGAGATGCCAGGCTGAAATTGAACGTAAATCTTTGGAACTGTGTGTGCACTTTGAAGTCTCTGGAGGAAAGAAAAAGGCTGCATGGCCTCCAAGAAAAGAACACCTTGAAGGATAGGAGAACATGTTGGTTATTTATGGCTCTCTGTTTGGATGCATGGAGTGTATACATCCATGGAGTTTCTAGCAATGATGGAGAGAGTATATATAGCAGACATGGGGCATATTGGACCATGCATGGATGGATGTTTTCAAAGCGGTTTGTCTTCTCGGTGTTCATAGAGGGCTGTCCAATTTGAAACTCAATCAAACTAAGCCACATCATCTAATAATAATAGTGTATCATGTATCACTATAATCCACAAGCACATCTGTCCGGGCTATGGGAACGTCACTACATATCCCATAGCCTCCGGATACGACTACAGAGCCCATTGATATACAGTATAATGGCTTTCTTTCTCATGCACCTGCCTTATGCCAAGGCCGCGGCCGTAGTATTATTTTATTTTAGGAATACTGTATTAGTCCCATTGAACACACAATCGATTGATTGATCATTAAAATTAACCTTTCATGTGGGCCACCCATCTGACTACTTAACAGTTAACCCATTTTGACCTGAGATCAGATTCTAAAATGTCTTCTACATCCTGACAGTTTTCTGAAAAAGCTATGTTTCTGTGTCAGTCGTTCTTCGATTTAAAAAAAAATAGCAGACCTACAAGCTCGTAGCGCGGCACTCGGTGGCACGCTATGAGCTTGTAGATCTGCTATTTTCAATAGCCAAAGCATAACATAATGCTAACACCAAAAGGGGTTCCCGCCCAAAATGGGTTAAGTGGACGCGTGAATGGGTGGGCCGCGAACACTTCTGAGGCTTTCAAGTGGGCCCTTGTCCAGAACCAGTTGAGAACCAGCGTTCTCTAGCATGCAACCTTTCTCAGTATGCAGTTTGCAGAAATGCAGACATACAGAATGCATGAACAGAAGACGTCTTTGATCAGTCCGTCTTCACTTTCCGGCTAAATCCTCAGTGGGGTTGGGGGTTGCATTTTCACACACTCGGACTTAAAATAACACTCTGAAGTTTGCATTGACATTAGCACGGCCTTACGTGATCTGGCATGAAATGAACTTGACTTGGCCACGATGTGAATTAACTGGCTTGTGGCCCACATTAAGGCAAAGCCATGCAGCTGTATTGAGAGGGTCAGTCCAGGACCGGCGCTGGTTCACCGCTAGGTCAATAACAAGCAAACAACCGATTTAGCTGATTACAATTCAGCCCGGCATGTTCTGGGAATTATTTAGGGGTGACTAATGGTAATTTGACTGTGAGTAAACGGAGGGAATTTCAAAGAATTTCTAATATGACAAAAGGGTAGCTTCAAACATCCACTTTAGCTAATTAGAATTAGCCTTTTCAGTAACACCACAAGTCACTATTGTATTTGTTTTTTGGGGGTGTATGAGGCTGGATCAGGCTTATGCCAGTTTGTTTCCACTTAAATCGTAGAAAATCGCAGAAAATAGCCAATCTACAACAAGCTCACAAGTCACAACACGTTATGAGCTTGCAGATGGACACTAGTAGGATAGTTTCTGACACGACACAGACAAAGTATTTAATATAAGGCTTCACACAAGTTCACAGCCATACCTACTGTATTCCATATTATATCATGACCACAGTGTCATCCATTTGCCATGATTTTAACTGCCTGTACCATAAGGAATCTATAAAATATTCAATCAAAATCAGGGTACAAGATGTTCCCCAACCAAGGGTTACTTAGCAAACGGGTGGAGTTGTTTCCACTGTGATATTTTGCAGTTTCTTAAACATTCTTCTTCTGTCACTTCCAGCCCGACGGGGATCGTCCCCTGCCCGGCCACGCCCACCACGTTCGGCCACATCCGAAACGGCCACGGCCAGGGCCAGCAGCGGAGACGAATCACCTCCATCCAGCCGCCCACGGGTCTCCAAGAATGGCTCCGGACATTTCAGGTGACTTTTCTAGCCTCAAGTTAACCTCAGCCTTCTTTGTCCAATCTGCTCCCCACCCCCCACTCCCTCCTCCTCCTCCCCACCCCCCAATCCCTCCTCCTCCCCACCCCCCACTCCCTCCTCCTCCTTCTCATCAGGCACGTGCAGAGAGTGTTAGAGAGGCAGGGGCTGAAATCCCATAAGAGGGCACTTTTGGCCCAAAATAGCTGATCTACAAGCTCTCAACGCGTCGCGCTGCGACGCGTTGAGAGCTTGTAGATCAGCTATTTTCGGGGCGCAACCCTGCAATCTACTGGAGATGCGTTTACGGCATGGATTTCGAAACAAATTAGTTCAGGAGACTTGGGGGGAAAAAAAACAATTCTCCTGAATGCTGCCTTCCGGTATGGCATGGAAAGGAGAGAAGGGCATTTGCATTTCTGGTCTGTAGAGGGCAGTTGTTTTACAGTCGGGTAAAAGGGCTGAAGCCCCATTTGATGTGTGCACGTCCCTCCTCCTCCTCATCGTCCTCCTCCCGTAGGACGTCTCCAGAGTCCTGTAAAGCGACAGCTCATCGAAAAGCAGATGTTCAAATCCAATCAATGTTCACTTAGTCTCCAAAGATAATTGCTGCCCTGTTGTTTTGGTCCCACCATCACATTACAATAGCCACCGTAGCGTGGAATTGGAAATGGTTCTACCTGTTAAGCCTAGTGTCTCCTATTCTGGGGAGAACATTCTGTGGAAGCAGCCGAACTACACAGGGCTCACGACGTGCCGCGTCGAATTGGGTAAGGCATTAGCCACAGCTCTGGATCTTCATCAAAAACGATTGGCAATTTTCAGCAAAGAGATTTGGTTTAGAGTGGGAAAAAAAGGAGAGGGCCCAAGTATCGGGCCCTGGGGGACACTGCTCAACAAGATATATAAGGGTTTAAGTGGTTGAAACGGGATGATTTCATTCTATATGTACTGTGCTGTATTAGCGTAGATGGGGACTATGCTGTGTGTCTTTATATCAAACTGGACATCTTGAAAGCTCTTGGTTAGAACGTGACATAGTGTGGAGAATTCTAACACTTTGCCTTAGCCTCACAGTGCATCTGTTAATATTGTATTGAATTCTCCCTAATTGGAAATGCACTTCCAAGTGTGCAACTATACAATCTCATAATTTGGGAGATTTTCAGTAAGTACTTACTGCATAATGCAGCTACTTGGCTGCATAATACCATACTTACAGGTTAAATTGTTGATGTTAATAGACTGGATTAGGCACTTGTAAAGTGCAACATTACCAAAACATCTATAAGTACTAGAGTTAAACATCTGCATCTGTTTTAACGTACCGTAGTTCACAAGTTCATAAATCCTTTAAAAAAACAACAGGAAAAAGCAACAGCTTTTTTTAATTAGATTTGGCTCTCACTGCCTGTAATACATTCTGTTGCACTCCGTGCTTTGTTTCTAGAGCATCTCTGCCCATCATAAATTAAATGTAATCCTTGAGCAAATAAATGGGAAGAAATTATGGCTTTGCTCTTTGACTACAAAGCCTTGTGCACAGCATAATGGCTTCTTAAATGTGACAAAATGTCAAGACGTAGTTTGCTCCCAGCTGGTTTTAAGTGGTTTAGCTCTCGACCCTTCTTTGCCCGCCTAGCCTCTCCTCTCATCTCTGACTTGGTGAAAGAATTCGGAGCTTTTTCTGATCGTGTAAAATGTCTTTCTGTTGATTAGGATCAGAGGCTCGGTCTGTAAAGGCACAAAGAGACCAGCTCAAAGGTTGTCTTTTTTCTAGCTCTATCGATTGTTGTTGATGCCACACAGTTTGTGACAAAGATTCCTTTCCTACAACTCTCTGAATCAGAGGATTTCCTTTGACATGGTGAAGTGACAAGCCAACTGTTAAAGCAGTACAGACAATTTACACCGACGCAGATAGTGAAGCAGGACATTAGACATTTAGACGTTAGGTTATCTATTAGACAGCAGGCAGATAACAGATATCATTCTCAACCTTTTTTCATTTTGAAAGTACCCCCAGTTTTGACATGCTTTAGGCCACGGACCCCCAGGTTTGTTCTCTCTGGGACGGTGGACCCCAATCTGAACTTTAAAATCCTCAGTGTCCATTTTGTTCCTAAACTGTCAATCATTCACCATGGGGGTGTGGGCCTGGCACCCTTTCAAACCCTGGGAATGTCCCCCGGGCCCCACTTTAAGAAACTCTGAGCTGGACAACAGTAAGGCAGTGGGTTCTGTACATGTTGGGCCCAGTGTGTGTGTGTAGGCAGCAGAAGCAGTGCTTCTTCAGTTCAGTCCATTGTTTCCAGAACCAACCTGAGGGGATTTGTATGTCCGCCAAGAAGAGCCCACCTCCTACTGGGCTAAGGGCTTCCTTCCATGTGTGTGACAACGAGAGATGGCACGCCATCTCCAGAGCATATTTGCCCGTCCACTAGCTTCCCTTTGATGTCGCTCATAAAGGGGTTGCCATAGTGAATCTTATTATTTATCCCGAGGAGGTCGCGAAACCAGTACCATGCAATGGCTGGGTCTGACGGTGAAAACTCATTCTGACAGGAGGGACCTTGTTTTCAACTCGTACCGGGCCACAGCTGCCTATGTTGTTGTTATTTTGTCTTTGTTACAGTTCAGAAGAGGCCATTCTGCACATTCCCCAGTCCAGTCTTAGCCTGTAGGCCCCCCTGTAGCATGTGAGCAGAAAAGCAGCTCTAAACATCAGCACGCCTGCAAAAACAGCGTTTGATGTTTGCCTTTAAGGACGAGGACATCCAACGGGTGTTGGCTGACGTTTGATCAAATGTGACTTAAGAAAGAAAATGTCTTAAAAGTGGCACAAATTCAAATAATCAGTGGAACCCTTTGGTGTAGGTTAGTGGTTGGTTGGGGGTTTGATCACAAAGGAATTAAGAGAGTAAAGTAGGAATATTTAATGTGCATATATTTAGTCGTACGGCGAATAACATAGCAATGTGATGCTTTGTGATCTTGTGGATCTGTTATTTTCACTATTTAAAAAATAATAAGTCACAAGTCATGGCAATTGGTAGAATTCAGTATTCCCGGCAGGGACATATTGTAGCTTGGAGTGATTTCAGTGTTCCGTCTGTCCAAAGCCAGCAATTAGTAAGTAAGTAGCCTTGGGAACCAAATCAATTGTCCCAGAGCAATGTGACCCACAGGTCAGGAGGCTATCTCCTGTTTCCGTAGCGCCAGGCGGCTTGTGCTGTACAAGCACAAAACCCCCTGGACGTGACCCTAGTGTGTCACAGGGACTTAACCCCCCATCCCAACCCTTGATGAGGCCGAGTGCCAAGCAGGGCCAAGCATTGAGGGCCATTTTTTTCTTTATTGTCTTTGGTGTGACTCGACCGGGGATTGAACCCTGACCCTCCCGGTCTCAGGGCGGACACTCTTATCTTATCGCTGAGCTGGTACACAACAATTATTTCTGAGAGAGCAAGGGGCTAGCTAGATCATCCAATCAGGTGCCACCGCTGCCCTAAGACTGATGCGTTTATGGTGGGAAGACTTTGTTGCTTTTGGCGACCACAGCTTCTGTGTTGCAGTGTTGATTTTGTCGACTAAAACTGTGGCGAAAAATGTTCGTCGACTACCTTTTTTTCAGTGATGAAAACTAAATCAAAACTAAATAAAAAAAAAATGCCATGATGACTAAAACTAAGAATAAATATACTGACATAAACTAAAAAAAACTAGACTAAAATGTTAGGGAGGGACTAGTGGTGAAGAGATCATTTTATGTTTGGTTCCACTCGCTCTTACAATAGCAGATCTACAAGCTCACAACACGTTGCGCTATTTTCAGTATGCAAGTGTAAAATCTGGCGTTAAATCGACAAAATCAACTGTAGATTTAGTATCATCGTATGATATTTAGTCGACTAAAACTAGACCAACACTAAAACATTGCAGGTGACTAAATATGAGTTTTATTCCAAAGACTATGACTAAAACTGAATTAAACGTTGCTGTCAAAATCATGTTGGACTTGATGATCTTGTGACCTTGTTAAATGTTAATGCATCCTCTCCTCTGCACACCTCTCCGTGGTGATAAGGTCCCCCCCTACTCTCCATTCTGTTGAGACTTGGTTTGAATAAAACATATGCATTGGTTGCAGCCAAATCAGAGGAAGGAATGCAAGGGGAGGAATATGGAAATGAATAATGTGGCGTTACTTGGCAGGGAAATTGATTTGTTTTGTTTATGGATGATGAAACGGGTAGTTTCCTAAACTACCAGGTCCAGGTCCTTATAACCACCTATTTTATAGTGTCTATTTTCGAAAAGAAATGTCGAAAAATCATATGAGATTCAGGAACATTTTAACCACCTATTTTATATTGTCTATTTTCGAAAGAAATGTTGAAAAATCACATGAGATTCAGGAACATTTTAACCACCTATTTTATATTGTCTATTTTCGAAAGAAATGTTGAAAAATCATATGAGATTCAGGAACATTTTAACCACCTATTTTATAGTGTCTATTTTTGAAAAGAAATGTTGAAAAATCATATGAGATTCAGGAACATTTTAACCACCTATTTTATATGGTCTATTTTCGAAAGAAATGTTGAAAAATCATATGAGATTTTGGAACATTTTTATTTGTTCCCCCCCCCAGGATTAACAACCATTTTGGGCGGGAACCCCTTTTGGTGTTTTAAACATTGTTATAATTTAGCTATTGAAAAATATCAGATCTACAAGCTCATAGCGCGCCACCAAGTGGCGCGCTATGAACTTGTAGGTCTGCTATTTTTAAAAAATCGTGAAAATATTTATTTCAGAAAACTGGAGGATTTAGAATATTTTTTTTTTTAAATGTTGAGGTCAGGCCTAAATGGGTTAAGTACTTTAGTAACATTAGCAAAAACAAATTAAAATTTTCAGCATGTGCATATTCTTATTTTTTGTTTTTCTTCTTTTTTTGATGGTGGCTTTCTGGTTTTTAACAAGGTTCTAATCTCTGGCTGCATCAACAATATACAGTATATATAATGTGAGAGTACAGGCATGGCAGTAACTACTGGCTGCTCCTCCACACAGCCTATTGGCTGCTCCTCCACACAGCCTATTGGCTGCTCCTCCACACAGCCTATTGGCTGCTCCTCCTCCACACAGCCTATTGGCTGCTCCTCCACACAGCCTATTGGCTGCTCCTCCACACAGCCTATTGGCTGCTCCTCCACACAGCAGCAGCAGGGACTTCTCTGGAAGCCCCTGATTACCTGGAGAGCCAACACCTCTGGCAAGAGCCTCGTTAACTGCCAAATTACAGGTGGCCCGCATGCGCCACATTTTCCATTCCTCCCCACTAAGCCTGTAATCGCTGTTGCATTTCGGTACACTTCCAAAACAAAACCGTTGGCTACGGTCCACAGGTTCCCTCCCCTTTTCCCCCTACGTGAATATTCAGCCCAGTAATTCAGCACGTAATTTCTTTCTATGGGGGCTTTGAGCCGCCTGGCTTCGACGCAGGCCAGGTCTTGATGTGTAAATGACCCTTTAATGTGTGTTGCTGCCAGAGAAAGGACAGGTGCCTCAGGGCAAAATGACTTGGGCGTGCGAGTGTAATGCACTCGACACACAAACACGTCGGCTTGTTTACAGACATAGTTTACACTCTGAGGCCCGCCGCAACGTTGGGATTAATCGCACTGCTGTTCAAAGGCACTCTGCTCACAGTATGCATATAGATAAACCTAAAACACTCTGCTCACAGTATGCATATAGATAAACCCTAAAACAGGCTTTACGACACCAAACGGCATGTTGCAGTGCCACTTAAACCGCCCACATGGAACTGTGATTTGATATACCTGCTGCCGTCTTGTTTTTGTATTTTTTATAATGCTGGATGTGTTTTCCACCTACACGAGAAGCATTTCTGCCCTCCGTAGTCACACCTACAGTATCCACATACAGAAAAGAAAAGGGAAAACAAAAATACATTGCTTATTGATTGACTATCTGACACTGATTGATTGATTATTGGATTGACATTACTGTTGATTACTGAAATACAATGTGATGGGTGGAGTTCACTTGGGTTTGTATCTTATGCCCTGGGTACCGGTATATCAGTATGAAGGGACTTACTTTAGAAAGGGAAGATGTTACGGATTCAGCATATCGATGTGATTGGTGATCAACTTGTATGACTGTCTGTGTGTACATAGCCCGGATGTGTGGGGTTTGATGTCATTCCTGCATTCAGTATAATACAGATCCTGAACACGACCACTGTGTCTGTCATCCTTATTCCCTTGAATAACATACATTCAAACAGCAGATGTTTTAATAATGCACCTTATGGAACTGTATATAGGACTTTGTACTGTATGCGATTTGGGTTTACCTTCCTGTTATTTTACCTGTTCTGTGTTACCTGTATGTGTGCTCCTTTCCTCTCTATTTAATTCTCTCTTAACCAAACAAACCCGTAAGGGTCCATTTGGTTCCATTTGTACACAGAGTTATAGCCCTGTAAAGGTCCATTTGGTTCCTAACTATGAATCATTTAGCTGTGGATCCCCTGGAACCCCCTCAAGGACCCTAAATTGAGAACCACTACCTTATTCTAACTCTTCCTGTAGCTGCCATGTTGAGAGCTCACACACTACACATACACACACCTGTCATTGTGTGATGTGGCAATAAAATGGACTGATACTGAAACTCACATGGGATCTTTTTCCTTCTCTTTCCTCCATCTTTTCCTCCCTCCCTCCCCCCCTGGCCTTCTCTCCTGCTGTGCGGTTGCAGAGCTGGAGCGGGCCAGAGAAGCTGCTGGCGCTGGACGAGCTGATTGACAGCTGCGAGCCCACACAAGTCAAGCACATGATGCAGGTGATCGAGCCGCAGTTTCAGCGAGACTTCATCTCCCTGCTGCCCAAAGAGGTGAGGCCCCTTTCCCTACCGTCGAGAGAATTCCAGAGTTGGCTCACGTGTTCCGAAAAGAGCGTTCCTTCGTGTCACGAAACGAAAACCCTCACGACTCCTTGCTCCCCCTGGCAGTTTGTGCATGTCGTAAATGATGATGAACTTCTGCTTGAGTCCTGTGGTTGACATAACCTGTAATCTGCACTAAAAGGAGTGGGTTTATCCACTTAAGCCCTGCTTTATTCTTCAGCAAATAGCTGATATTCTTTTGTTACTTTTTTTTGAAAATAAGGGGACATCACACCAGCCAGGGATGCCAAAACAGGAGCACCAGGTTTAATGTGTATACATATCCCTTGTGTCACCCATTGTGATGTGCTGGCCATAACATAGGACTCCATGTTGGTTGGTGTTGGTTCATATCGGTAATACCAAAGATTTAATATTCTAGTTCCATCTCCATCAGCACTTGGGTCAACTACGGTTGTGTGAAATGTGCTATAATATATATGAAGGTTGATTTGAATTGAATTTTGATTTGATCTCACAGAATCGGCTTTATGAGTGTGTTCGTCCCAGTACTGTACTGTATTACATCAACTTTTGTCCCGTTCCTTTCCCTCCTGGGGCTGTGCAGCACTCCAGAGAACCAAGCAGCCTCCGCAATCTAGTTCTGTTTTCGCTTTGTGTTTTGTTTTGTTTGCTCTGTGTCAAACCATAGCTGACAACATGAGACAAAATGTTGGCCCAGAGGTGTCAGAATGAAAACCATGAGGTTCCAAAAGTGCCGGCAGCACGCCGCTCAGTATAGCCCCTGTCAGGATGGTTGTTGACAACCTGTCTGTCTGTTTGGGTGGGTGGAGAAGGGTGGACGTGTGTGACCTAAAAAGAAGGTCATTTTTCTCTATTGTGTCAATTGTACCCCTCACTCCCAAACCAATCAGTGTGTGTGTATGTGTTAAGGTGAGCCTTAAGCTCTATACCCTTGAATTTAGTTTCCCCCTCTGTGCAAGCTTGACAGAATAGCAAAAACTGCATTCATTGTATTTTCTTTTCATAATTCCCTCTCATTGTCCCCGGCTGAGCTGCTGTGGCTGTAATTTTAACAGGACAGGCCTCAGGGCCATGGTAAAGATAGAGCTGAAACGGAGACGACCCAGAGACATGCAGCGCTGTCTTACGTAACTGATTCGAAAAGCAATCAGACCCTTTGGCCCATTAGCGAAAGTCTTTGAAATGTTCTGAGTCCCTGGAAAACTAAAGACCCCTCGCTCAGATGGGTTTTCAGGTGATTTGAAATGTGCCGGGGCGTTTGAGGTGGGACTTAGCGGGGAAGGGGGGGGGGGGGGGGGACGACGACGACGAGCGAGTCTTAAACGTAACTAAGAACCCGACTGGAAAAGCCGTGAAAACCCAGTAAATAATGCTGCCTCTTTTCTCTTTGTTTTCCATCCTTTTCCATCATTCAACAGCTGGCTTTGTACGTGCTGTCATTCCTGGAGCCCAAGGACCTGCTTCAGGCAGCCCAGACGTGTCGCTACTGGCGTATCCTAGCGGAAGACAACCTGCTGTGGAGGGAGAAGTGCAGAGAAGAAGGTGAGGCCACACCTGCAGAATGTTCTGGAACTCATTCGTGGAATTGGAGACCATTGTTGCTCCTATTCGTAGAATAGGAACGCGCTAGAACTATCTTGTCGTGCGTTACTGTTCTTAGAACAATAACATTCTAGAATTGTTTCTTACAAGTTATAAGAAACTTGTATTCTAAATATATAAACATTGTAGAATAATTTCTAGAATCAACTTTTTAACAACCCTATCTAGTCAATGTAATGCTTATATCTGTGATCTGTGATCGGTGCAGTATGGGTCCTATGGGATACATTGTTTGGAAGCTTCACCCTAGCTTGTAGTCTTAAAGACTCACTCTGCCCAACCCTCTCTCTCTCTCTCTCCCTCCATCTCCCCTCAGGCATCGATGAGCCTCTTCTTCTAAAGAAAAGGAAAATCGTCAAGCCCGGTTTCACTCACAGCCCCTGGAAGAGTGCCTACATCAGGCAGCACAGGATAGACACCAACTGGAGGAGAGGGGACCTCAAATCACCCAAGGTAGTTGCTTTTCTCCCACGTTCAAGTCTGTGTCATCATGCCCTCCAAGGTCACCCTCGTTCCACCTCGCCAGCCCGCCTGCTGCTAAGCTATTATAGAGCTGACATCACATGGCTTTGAATTAGTGACAGCCTGGCGGCCCGATGCGGGCTCTGAAGTGTTGAACTGATGGAAAGTTGAAAGTTGGACGCCGGGTCAGTTTCATGCCCAGTGTGGTTTGGAATTACAATTGTGCCAGAGGAGAAGATGGCCTCGTTTTCCATCTGTATTGAACTAAAGGACCCCATCTGTGAGCTGCCTGTTCGCGCACAATTCCACGAAGCGTGACCGGGGGTATGCTAGAATGCACCCCCTTAACCCATTCAGGCCTGACGTCGAAATTTAAAAAAAAAAGTTTTCTAAATCATGACAATTTTCGGAAAGAAAAAGGCACATTTTAACGATTTTTCAAAAATAGCAGACCTACAAGTTCATAGCGCGCCACTTGGTGGCGCGCTATGAGCTTGTAGATCTGCTATTTTTCAATAGCTAAATTATAACATAATGTTTAAAACACCAAAAGGGGTTCCCGCCCAAAATGGGTTAATGGTTAATGTGGTTAAACGCTAACGTGACATGGATGCGTTCCAGGTCTCAATGGATTAATGTGCCTTCACGGTTTGTTGCTGATTTTGCGACGGCCGCGGGCCCTTCTGGACTGCCAGCCGTGGCGGCGTGGCCGCTGTGCTCTTCACACTTGCATGCCTGTGCAGAGTGCACGGCCATTTGCTGAGTCAGCAGTCCTGTGACCCAGCATGTGAGCCAGCATACAGATCAGACGCTTCGCGCTGCCTTGTAGGGCTGGCTACCAAATTTCGGTTCCAAGTACTAGGAACCGCATCCCAGATTCAAGTATACACGGTAGGGCACTCATGAAAATAATTGAATTGCGGTTCTGCTTGTCGGTTCCTATGCGCTGATAACTATTCATTATTGCAAAAAAAGGACATGAGTGCCAGTAGCTACGTCACACATAAAAGCAACAGACAGTGGGGCCATGTTAAGAGGGAAGAGATCCCGAGTTTAATGTATGGCTAATGTAGCAACCACAAGGTCACTGAGCAGTGGCCTTGTGGTTTGAGTGTCCGCCCTGAGACTGGGAGGCCGGGTCATACCAAAGACTCTGAAAATGGGACCCAATGCCTCCCTGGGTTGGAATGGGGGTAAGTCCCTACGGCATACTAGCGTCATGTCCAGGGGGTATACTTGTGCATCAAGCTGCCTCACGCTACAGAAACAGGAGATAGGCTCCTGTCCTAAGGGGCTCTTGGCTCGGCAAGGCTTACTTAAAGTAGCATTGAGATATAATATGAAGAGGGACGTCACTTCAGTGTGTACTCTTTTCACCATAAATGCAGTTACTGGTCTGTGGCACTCTTCGAGTTTCTCTTTTTTATGAAGACGGGGGACAGGAACTACCTGTCGTTGGCTCTACTGGAGTTGTGTTAGCAAGATGCTAATGTTGTTTGCACACTTCGCTCTCTGAGACCGCAACACATCAAACTGTACACTCTGCAGATAGACACTGTGCCCACTGCTTTTTCTAGCCACCATCCAAGTGTTGAAAGGTACAGTCACTAGATGTCCTCTAGAGATTTAGTTGAGAGCTCAAATAACGGTCCGATTAATAAAATGATAAAAACGTCGCATGTGGCCGCATGTGTGTGAAAACGCACCACTATTTTTTGTCGTTTGCACGTGCGGAACTTGACTATTGGATTAAAGTTCTCATTTGCCACGCTCTCATCTGCCTTTGATGTTCAAAGCATCACAGCCTTATCATTGTTACACAATACGCAGAGATTCTTGATGTTTACTGTCTGTCTATCTGACTCTCTCTCTCTCTCTCTCTCTCTCCCTCCCCTCCTCTCCAGGTGCTGAAAGGTCACGATGACCACGTGATCACCTGCCTTCAGTTCTGTGGCAACCGTATCGTCAGTGGCTCCGATGACAACACACTCAAAGTGTGGTCGGCCGTCACAGGGAAGGTAAGAGTCACATTATGTCCCACTGGCACCACTAAGGCTTTATATCAGGGCCTCAGACGGCCCTGAAAGGGCCTTAAATTGTCTTAACCCATTCTGACCTGAGATCAGATTCTAAAAATGTCTTCTACATCCTGACAGTTTTCTGAAAAAGCTATGTTTCTATGTCAGTCGTTCTTCGATTTTTCAAAAATAGCAGACCTACAAGCTCGTAGCGCGCCACTCGGTGGCGCGCTATGAGCTTGTAGATCTGCTATTTTTCAATAGCTAAAGCATAGCATAATGCTAACACCAAAAGGGGTTCCCGCCCAGAATGGGTTAAATCGTGTGCTGTAAACCCCCAGGCCAAGTGGTCAGTACCATTACATTCAGCCTGAGAATTCTGCTTCCTTAAGTGGACTGAAATCCTAGTGCTTCAAAGCACCCTGTAACACTGACTCGCATTTATATTTTTATTTTATTTATTTTTTATTTCGGTGGTGAATTTGGTCTTACATTTCATTCTAAGTGGGGTTTTGAAATGTTAACTCGCTGGAACATGTTGTCAGCCCTGTCGCAGACGCTGCGAGGGCAGAGACAAAAGATGGGAAGCATTTGAAAACGACCGACTCACTAAAGCATCCGACAAGTTTAGAATGTTTGGCTTCTATTTTCAGCATACAGTCCTGAACTGTATGTGCTGTTCCTCCATGGCCAAGGTGCTGAAAAAAAGCTTAGTGTGTGTTTTTTTTCCCCCCACGCAGAATGGCGTGTCCTTCTGCACAGCAGGTTCTATAACTTTCTCTATGGAAGAGAGACACCTTGCAGAAGTACATCTATTGTATTCATGTACTCTGCCTGGCCATGTGTTAGATTTTGTTCCCGGATTGTATCTGTAAGCCCTATTTAACCCATTTAGGTTAGTTTTTGGAAAAACCTATGTTTCTGTATCAGTGGTGCTCAACCTATTTCATGTGAAGGAACCCCAAACTTAAATTGGCCACCGACCTCCATCTGAAAATATGTTGTTTCAGGGACCTCCAAGAAGCAAAGATCTGAGTTCAAAACGTTCGCTCTGGAAGAATATATATTCAAAGATTTGCGCCACATTTTCACGATTTTTCAAAAATGGCAGCTTAGAACCCAAAAGGGTTTCCCGTCCAGAATGGGTTAAAAAGCAGCAAAGATAGCAGGTATTATACTCACATACCCGCTAATGAAAAAGGCTTTGTGCTGAAACATTAATTCATACATTCGTTGATTGCTTGCTGTCCGTGCCTATAAATACGGCCGTATGTCTGTGGCGCTGGTAATTCTTTTGTTTGCGTGTTACTGTAAACCTTCTAATCTGTGGCTCAGAAGAGGACAGCGTTTACTGCTGATGTAGGGAGCTTCAGCAGAAAGATGAGTTTGAGCCAATTTTGCAGTGGCGTAATCTATAATCTCTCTTCCCAACTCAATACTGATCTGCAGCTACACAACTGCTTTCTGGGTCCGAGGACAGAATGCAGAGGCTGGGATATATAATGCAGAGAGACCAGACCATGCAGATGTAGCACACTTATCTGAGGGATCTGTACTCATCATTTACGGGCTCAGCTTATGTTCCCTGTCCTCCCCCCAAAAAAGAAATCTCCCCCAAGATCTCTCTACAGTGTCTGTAGACACAGTTTTCACAGACAGGTTGTGTATGGGACCGCAGGACAGAGAAATGAGAAGTGGAATACCATGAGCATGCTGTATGGAACGCTCCCATTGTTTTGCTTAGTATAAGCTCTATTTTTGTACTTTGGCTATTCAGAAATAGCCAATGTAGAAGCTCACAGCGCTCCGAGACACGTTGTGAGCTTAGCTTGTCACTTTACTTTTTTGTCTAACTCTTGAAAAATCTGTTTGGAACTTTGAAAGTTTTCCCCTATATACAGTACAGTAACAGACATGCGCAAAATCTAAAATGTGTATTATATATAACTAATATGCACAGCAAGTGATTCTGGAGTTTGGCTGGAGTTATGGGAGTGAGTTGTGCCTCGAGAAGAACTTGGGGAGAGCAAAGCAAATATCCTTCATCCCTACCGGGGGCTATAGGCTCCCTCCTTAGCTTTTGGTATTGATCGAGTGTTCCACAACTTTGCTACAGAGAGCTGGAGGGGGGGGCATTATGGCACTTAAGCTGGGCTTTGAGGTGGAACGATGAGAGATAACACACACGTTCAACCACAGATAACATGAGGATAACAAGCACTTTTTCCGTCATTTTCTCACTGCATTTTTCATTTTTCATTTTTATCCCTGCGCAAATAAATAGCCTAAAGCGAGGTAAACTCTTTTGGTATGCTCAGGCAATGATAGCCACAGCAAATGGCTCCCACCCAAGAGCAGAAGAACAAAAAATACTGGAAATAGATGCCTTTAAGTACTTGGGTGATGACTCAGAAGAACGTTGACGGATGAGCCGATGCTGGTAATCCTTGTACTTTTCTTTCCACTTCAAACAAAATGGCTGACTAGGCTTAATCACATGAACCCTAGCATCCCTATTCTGGGCACGTCACTAAAATAGGCGAACATTTGACAAAATATAAGCGAACACAAAAATAGCAGATGTGTAGATAGCCTATTAACATGCAACAACCACTTACCTAAGTGGTTAATATTATGTAATGTGCCTTTCCTGGTGGAGATTTCTCTGTGGTGCCTCGTCTGACAGAGAAGGGATGGGCTCTGGATACTGTCCTAAACGCGTTTAGCTTCTGTTCTGTTTCCAGCCATGACTTCAATTACCTATAAATACACCCGTCCCTGGTCCCTCCCTGCAATCCTCTTTCTCCTCAGGGGAGCATACATTACATAAGCATACATTTTGTGTGATATATTACATTTAGTTTACCAAGCAAGCTAGATATTCCAGCAGTTCAGCGTATTGGCAGCCCTAAATGCACGGTGGCAGCTGGGAGCCGGCATGCTGGCACTGTGACTCATCATCACATCTGTGTGTGTGTGTGTGTGTGTGTGTGTGTGTGTGTGTGTGTTCGTGCACGTGCCCGTGTGATTTGCACATCTGTCCTGACCCTCTGTCACCGGAGCCGTGACTCTTAGCGTAGCGACGTGTCACTCAATGAGATATGTGGCCGCGGCCCGCCGTGGAAGAGAGCCAATCGGGAGGGAGACAATCCGAGAGCGGGAGGGCCTATCAGATGACCTTGGGTAGATCTGGTCAGATCAGCAAACACGGTGACTGATACGCGTGTAATCATCGCTTGGCTGCATGCCAGCCGCGCTATCTGAGAGGCAGAGACACACTGCAGCAGTGAAAGGGAACAGTGGTCCCTGGCCTGGCCCTCCTCCATACCTACTGCAGTGCCTTCACACCACAGTGGTCCCTGGCCTGGCCCTCCTCCATACCTACTGCAGTGCCTTCACACCACAGTGGTCCCTGGCCTGGCCCTCCTCCATACCTACTGCAGTGCCTTCACACCACAGTGGTCCCTGGCCTGGCCCTCCTCCATACCTACTGCAGTGCCTTCACACCACAGTGGTCCCTGGCCTGGCCCTCCTCCATACCTACTGCAGTGCCTTCACACCACAGTGGTCCCTGGCCTGGCCCTCCTCCATACCTACTGCAGTGCCTTCACACCACAGTGGTCCCTGGCCTGGCCCTCCTCCATACCTACTGCAGTGCCTTCGCACCCACTAGCAATTTCATCTCTGGTCTCTCTCTCCTCTCTCCTCTCTCCTCTCTCCTCTCTCCTCTCTCTCTCTCTCTCTCTCACACACACACACACACACACCATTTAGTCCTATTCAGTCTTCTGAAATTGTTTAGTCTTAAGTCTAGTCTTAGACGACTAAATATCAAAAACCTTAGTCTTTTTAGTCTTAGTCAACAGAATTAACACTGATCCCCGCCGATCTACGAGTGTGGAGGGAATTAGAGCTGAGTGGGGAAAACAGAAAGGAGACAAAGAGAGCTATGCCCTGCGTGCGCGTGAGAGAGAGAGAGAGAATAGTTCCAGTGTATGAATGGAAGCAACCGTGATTTACTGGGAGCCTCTCTTAGACGATCCAACCAGCCTCCGAACACTTTAACCAGACCCCCATAAAGCAGCAACACAAGGTTTGTGTCACGGCGTCAGAGCCTCAGCCATGAATACTAAGTGTCTTAGTGGTGGAAAGTAACTAAGTAGGCTACATTTACTTTGAGTACTGTACTTAAGTACAATTTTGAGTTATTTGTACTTTACTCGAGTATTTCCAATTTCCAGTACTTTTACTTCTACTCCGCTACACTCCAGAGGAAAGTATTGTACTGTTACTCCACTACATTTATTTGAAAACTTTAGTTACTTGGATTATTATTACAAAATAATTTGAAAACAGCAGATCTACAAGCTCACAATGCGTCACGATGCGACCCATTGTGAGCTTGTAGATCTGCTAGTTTCAAAATATTTGTATACATTTGGGAAAGCTTGAAATGAGAGTACTATGCTACTTTTGGTACTTTGAAGTGCATTTTGATGCCAATACTTTTGTACTTTTACTCAAGTACATTTCTGGACTTTTACTTGTAACGGAGTAGTTCTACATTGCAGTATTGATACTTTTACTTAAGTAAAACATTTTGAGTAGATTTTCCACCACTGACTGGTCCGTCTGCGGAACCAGGACCGGCGGGTTGCCAGAGTCGTCGCCGGGCCTGCAGGGCGACGGGGCTAAATGCAGTGGGAGGAGAGTAGAGGACAAAATGGAGTCTTGCCAGGAAGGTTTTTTTATGTGGCAACGCTAATGTCGCTAATCAATAACGATCGGGTCTAAAGGGGCCAGCTCGTACCAACTGACAAGTATAAAGGCCGGGTAGCACCTACTGTACTCCCTCTGGTGCTCATACATACAGTTGGAGGCCATCGATATTGTCCTTTTCTTTTTGCTGAGGTTTTCGTGATCTGCGCAAAAGGACAGTTAACCCATTTTGGGCGGGAACCCCTTTTGGTGTTTTAAACATTGTTATAATTTAGCTATTGAAAAATAGCAGATCTACAAGCTCATAGCGCGCCACCGAGTGGCGCGCTACGAGCTTGTAGGTCTGCTATTTTTGAAAAATCGTGAAAATATTTATTTCAGAAAACTGGAGGATTTAGAAGGATTTTTTAAAATGTTGAGGTCAGGCCTAAATGGGTCAAATGATAAGGGACAATATCGGTGGCACCCAACTGTATAAGATTTAAAAAGCAAAACGACTGTAGTTTCCTACTTTAGAATCCCCGTCGATGATGTGTTGTCATAACACAGCCCTCTGTGACACAGAGTGGCTAGACTTATTTTGGGCCTTAGTGAGGACCAATTATGTGAAGATATGATTCTATATATAGGAGCTATTCTAGACTGTGCATCTGGTAAGAAGTTGTCCTCCCTCCTTTACAATGTAGATGACAGTAAAGCCCCGTGGTTCATTCTGCCTTTTCCAATGTTTGTTTTCCTTTCTGTGACTGTGTTTCTGCCCACTGTGTGTGTGTGTGTGTGTGTGACAATGAGCAGTCTGGAACACTTTGTGGAACATGTGTGCTCTCTTAAGAAGAAACAACCAAGGCACTCAAGTTCAAAGGACGTTTGGGAATCTTTAAGAAGAAACAACCAAGGCACTCAAGTTCAAAGAACGTTTTGGAATCTTTAATATAAGGGCTAGTTCATCTTTGAACCAATTTAAAAACAAGCCAACATGCTTTGGCCTTTATGGCCTCCTTCAGGGCATGCAGAAAGGAGGAAGCCACATACACACAAGCACAGTCTATAATATAACCAGCTACCATCATCAGCTCAATAACCATCATCTGAGGAAAAAGGGGATGGCCTAGACTGCTTTTATATTCCACTGACGTTAAGAATACAGCCCTCCGCTCTGGTTCTCTTGTTCCCTCGGAGACCAGGTGCACATCTCTGACAACGTCCATCCTCCATAAAGACTGACCCTGGCATGACAAAGACTGCACTAAATCAAACCGTGACCGTCCACCTTTCAGTTCAGCCCACTCGCTTTCTGTCACAGAGTCACGCAAACAAATGCACATCTAAATAATGTGACAACGATGAGGCTAACGGGATCATCATCATCACAGAATGGTCCCCCCCCCGTCCCCCCCCCATCCCTATTCTGTCCAAACACAATCTGTCTGGGGTTTGCAGCGTCTTTGCATAATCGCTTGGTGTTGTTTATGGCTCCGAGGACTAAATGTGCTGTTGTGTCAACAGAGGCACGTGCCTGGCTGTTTTCATGGTCTACTTGATGTAGACCGGGCCCTCTCTCATCTTCAATGATTATGATGTAGACCGGGCCCTCTCTCATCTTCAATGATTCCCAAAACAACCATCAACGAGTTGCAATTAAGTTCCATCATCTTGTCAAATCTCATTAGGTTCTTCTTGTGCACCGGACCACAACTCGGTCTCCCCCCCCCAAAAGGTTTAGCAAGACACTAGTCACCAACAGGAGAAATTGTTATTTTTCTATTTAGGCTGCCAAGTGTTTTGTATCCACACAAACACACACACACACACACACACACACACACACACACACACACATTATGTTTTTATACAGTGGAAGATTGAACTCTTGCTGTGAAGCAATCAGGATATTATTGCAAGCGAGCTGATTAGTCCTAAAGCGCCGCTCATCTCCCAAAAGAAACCGAGGCGGCTGCTGCGCCTTTGTGCAAGATAGCGGTTATTTGATCTCATTCAACGTTATTACATTAGAGATTGAAGTAGACACAGCAATGCTGGAAATGAAACAGACGGTATCTGGCGAGAGGATCTCACGTCGTTAAGGTTTATTTCTTTATGTTGCTGCTCTGCTCCGCCGTTCCCGCGGGCTCAAGGGTTTGGATGCTTTCCACAGCCCTCGCCGTCCCAAACACACCATTTATACTGTGTTGCTTGTAGATCCCCTATTCCCAGCCTGAAGCAGTGTTGATTTTAGTTTTAGTCATTTAGTTTTGGTCACATTTTAGTCACCTGGAATGTTGTAGTGTTAGTCTAGTTTGTGTCGACTAAATATCATGAGATTTTAGTCAACTAGGTCTACAGTTGATTTAGTCGACTGAAATGTATTTTGGTGGGCCTTGAATGCCGTCATAATGGCTGATTTTACACTTTCGTGTAAAATGACTTATACTGGATGTCTTGTCCACTAGTCCCTCCCTAAAAGTTTTGTCTGGTTTTTATTTGTTGACCAAATTGTCAATATATTTAGTCTTAGTTTTAGTCATCATAGCTTCGTTTTCATTTAGTTTCCTTTTAGTTTTCGTCTGTGAAAAATGGTAGTCGACGAACATTTTTCGTCCTAGTATTTGTCGATGAAATCAACACTGCTGCCTGTCTTGTCTGGTGATGAATACATTATTAGAAGGCCGGCTTCACCTGCCACACCTCGTGCTTCACCTGCCACACCTCGTGCTTCACCTGCCACACCTCGTGCTTCACCTGCCACACCTCGTGCTTTGCCTGTCCTCCAGTTTCAGCGAGAGTTGTCAGGCTTCAATCTGCAATGCATGATCGCATAATACTGTACATGCTCTCGCTTACACACGCAAGACGCACACACACACACACACAGACACGCATCTCATTGCTTCAAAGGCAGCTCGCCTGCTGCTTAACAGAGCGGCCCTTGTCCTTGGCGATGCCAGTCAACGGGCTGTCTCAGCTGTCAGGGAAGATTTAAGATGGCAGGCTGGCAGACTCCTGGCAACACACTGCTGGAAGGGCGTCCTCGTCGCCAGATGCTGTTATCTGCATGCACGGGCACCTCGAGACGCCAACCTTCACCTCGCAGGTTAATTGTATGGTAGGTGGCTCCTGAGGCGTCTGATTGTTTATTGAACTGGGCGCGAGCGAGCTGGGAATATTGAACAGCCAATAACGGAACCGGGAGATTCAAAGATGCGAAGAATGGGGAGGGGTGTCCGGCCGGGGAGATCTAAAGATGTGAATAATGGGGAGGGGTGTGGCTGCCCGGTGGCTCAGCCAGGTAGTGCAAGTGACCACATGCTCCCTATGAGTCACAAGTACCCAATTCCAAACTCACATCATTGCCTTACTGCAGGGGTGGGCAACTTTGACGATGGAGAGGGCCACTATATTTCCACACTCACTCCCTAGGGCCATATATTACTGTCGTAGAAAAAATAGCCGATCTACAAGCTCAAAACGCGTCGCTCTGCGACGCGTTTTGAGCTTGTAGATCCGAGCTTGTAGCTTGTTTTGAGCTTGTAGGGCCGCCTGTTGCCCACCCCTGCCTTACTGTGTAGGGCAAACATATCATCGAAACCGATAGTTCGAACCAATAACTGACTTAATCTTACTCATGTAGCTTAATCGATTAATCGACAGGTTTTTTTTCTCATAATTATAATCCACTAAATCAATTAGTCTGATTAACCACTTAATGTTTTATACGATGTACAATGGTAGCATGCGCAGCATGGTAGCAGCATGAGCTTGTAGATCAGATATTTTCATACGTTTATTTTTATACGTATATTAGTTCATTAATCATAATCGAAAATAATCTGCAAAAGTTTGATATAATGGTGATATTGATTTGAATTCATATCTCACAGAGTAGATTGTGTGCACATCTCAATGCCTATATTCAGGCCAGGTGCTGGATGTCAGGCATCAAGGCAAACATCAGGGAAGAGGAAGAACATCCGCACAGTTCGTAGAGCTCAGAGACTTACTTTATTTATTTTTTGTAATGTTTTTTTTTTCCGGCTTTCGCCTTTATTTTATATTTTTTTATGGAGGGACAGACAGTAGGCTGACAGGAAATGGGGAGAGAGATGGGGGGGAAGACATGCAGTAAAGGCCGTCGGGATCGGAAGTCGAACCCGCGGCACACTGCCAGACTGGATTGCCAGCCAAGGTGCCTGGACCACTGAGCCACGGCCCAGGCCCAAGGTGCCTGGACCACTGAGCCACGGCCCAGGCCCAAGGTGCCTGGACCACTGAGCCACGGCCCAGGCCCAAGGTGCCTGGACCACTGAGCCACGGCCCAGGCCGACTTACCAGCCAAGGTGCCTGGACCACTGAGCCACGGCCCAGGCCCAAGGTGCCTGGACCACTGAGCCACGGCCCAGGCCCAAGGTGCCTGGACCACTGAGCCACGGCCCAGGCCCAAGGTGCCTGGACCACTGAGCCACGGCCCAGGCCGACTTACCAGCCAAGGTGCCTGGACCACTGAGCCACGGCCCAGGCCCAAGGTGCCTGGACCACTGAGCCACGGCCCAGGCCCATTGGACCACTGAGCCATGGCCCAGGCCCATTGGACCACTGAGCCAAGGCCCAGGCCCATTGGACCACTGAGCCACGGCCCAGGCCCATTGGACCACTGAGCCACGGCCCAGGCCCATTGGACCACTGAGCCACGGCCCAGGCCCATTGGACCACTGAGCCACGGCCCAGGCCCATTGGACCACTGAGCCACGGCCCAGGCCCATTGGACCACTGAGCCACGGCCCAGGCCCATTGGACCACTGAGCCACGGCCCAGGCCCATTGGACCACTGAGCCACGGCCCAGGCCCATTGGACCACTGAGCCACGGCCCAGGCCCATTGGACCACTGAGCCACGGCCCAGGCCCATTGGACCACTGAGCCACGGCCCAGGCCCATTGGACCACTGAGCCATGGCCCAGGCCCATTGGACCACTGAGCCACGGCCCAGGCCCATTGGACCACTGAGCCACGGCCCAGGCCCATTGGACCACTGAGCCACGGCCCAGGCCCATTGGACCACTGAGCCACGGCCCAGGCCCATTGGACCACTGAGCCACGGCCCAGGCCCATTGGACCACTGAGCCACGGCCCAGGCCCATTGGACCACTGAGCCACGGCCCAGGCCCATTGGACCACTGAGCCACGGCCCAGGCCCATTGGACCACTGAGCCACGGCCCAGGCCCATTGGACCACTGAGCCACGGCCCAGGCCCATTGGACCACTGAGCCATGGCCCAGGCCCATTGGACCACTGAGCCACGGCCCAGGCCCATTGGACCACTGAGCCACGGCCCAGGCCCATTGGACCACTGAGCCACGGCCCAGGCCCATTGGACCACTGAGCCACGGCCCAGGCCCATTGGACCACTGAGCCACGGCCCAGGCCCATTGGACCACTGAGCCACGGCCCAGGCCCATTGGACCACTGAGCCACGGCCCAGGCCCATTGGACCACTGAGCCACGGCCCAGGCCCATTGGACCACTGAGCCACGGCCCAGGCCCATTGGACCACTGAGCCACGGCCCAGGCCCATTGGACCACTGAGCCACGGCCCAGGCCCATTGGACCACTGAGCCACGGCCCAGGCCCATTGGACCACTGAGCCACGGCCCAGGCCCATTGGACCACTGAGCCACGGCCCAGGCCCATTGGACCACTGAGCCACGGCCCAGGCCCATTGGACCACTGAGCCACGGCCCAGGCCCATTGGACCACTGAGCCACGGCCCAGGCCCATTGGACCACTGAGCCATGGCCCAGGCCCATTGGACCACTGAGCCATGGCCCAGGCCCATTGGACCACTGAGCCACGGCCCAGGCCCATTGGACCACTGAGCCACGGCCCAGGCCCATTGGACCACTGAGCCACGGCCCAGGCCCATTGGACCACTGAGCCATGGCCCAGGCCCATTGGACCACTGAGCCACGGCCCAGGCCCATTGGACCACTGAGCCACGGCCCAGGCCCATTGGACCACTGAGCCATGGCCCAGGCCCATTGGACCACTGAGCCATGGCCCAGGCCCATTGGACCACTGAGCCACGGCCCAGGCCCATTGGACCACTGAGCCATGGCCCAGGCCCATTGGACCACTGAGCCACGGCCCAGGCCCATTGGACCACTGAGCCACGGCCCAGGCCCATTGGACCACTGAGCCACGGCCCAGGCCCATTGGACCACTGAGCCACGGCCCAGGCCCATTGGACCACTGAGCCACGGCCCAGGCCCATTGGACCACTGAGCCATGGCCCAGGCCCATTGGACCACTGAGCCACGGCCCAGGCCGACTTACTTTATTTTAAGGCAACAAATTCCAACGTTTCGACCGACTAGGTCTTCATGATGATGAAAACCTAGTCGGTCAAAACGTTGCAATTTGTTGCCTTAAAATAAAGTAAGTCTCTGAGCTCTACAAACTGGTGTGCGGATGTTCTTCCTCTCCCATCCCTAGTGCCTTCCATGTCTCCCTTGGTTTTGATCTTGGGTTCCTGTCTTTGTACACCAGGGGTTTATTCCCAGATGCAGTAAATCCAGGTGGAGGTTGGCATAACACATTGTTATTACAATATTTTCAACTATGCAAAAACTCATTTTTTTTTATTGACTATTATCGTTACTTATCGTTACCATAACATCTGTCTGCTATCATAAATACAGGTGCGCTTTGAGATTTTGACTTTTGGTGTGCCTTGAGCACAAAAGGTTTGAAACCACTGCTCTACCCTCTTATCTAAGAAAAGCAAACATTGCCACACACAAAAAAAACCTTTACAAAAAGAAGTAAGAATTCGCTGATTGATTGGATGATAAATCCCAAGTATAGTGCTCGACTTGTGTTGGAGAGAGAATGGAGCGAGGGTTGTTTGTGTGTAATATATTCCTTATCTAGCAGAGATCTCTCCATGTTTGCGTTTCCATCGCTAATCCCTTTCTGTGCGTGGGCTGTCGGCAGCAGCACCGTGTTGGCAGTTACTACTACCATACACAGCATTGTCATGGTCCATCAACAGGCTGTGTTTGCGGTCAAACAGTAACTCCTTCACCCCCCACCCCCCCCCCCCCCCCCCCCCATACACATCATCAAATCACCTGCTCAAGGAATGCACAGGTCACACCGTTCGTAGGGAGGAAAAGGTCACACACACACACTTCCATCTCATTTGTCCCTCCGTCATGGACGGGTAACCCGCACAAGGGCTTGGAATGTCTTCCCTTCATCATAACTCTCCCTCTCTCTCTCCCCCTCATTCGACCTTGGGAAGAGAATTGTCGTGCATTGCCCTCGCCTCTCCTTTCCTCTTTAGCCGTTTCGGGAAGGCCTCGGTTCATTGCCAGTTCTCTCCACTTCAGAGAACGGGAATATCAAGAGATGTAGTGAGATGTTAAAATGAGCGGTAGCTTCGTGCATGCCTAATGTGGCGATGGAGGCGATCACAAGCCCCCGAAAGGCAAAAAGTAATGCTCTGCCTCCCGACTAAAGTAGCTATCCTGTAATGGGCCAATTATGCTGTGTGACTCTCTAACATAATAGCTAGTTGGGTTAGTTATTTACCAAGGACAAAGCATCAGCTTCAAACATCACCATTTCTGGCCTAAATAGGTGCTTGTTTTAGCTTGAGAGTTGAGAACATTAGCGAGAACAGTTTGGCCAACACTAAAGGCAATGGATTGAACTGTTTTTCCGAGTAGAGAGCCCAGTGGGTAATGTAGCATGTCTTTGTAAATGAGATCATCAACATGTAATGACAGTATATGCCGTTGCACCAAATTAGGACTCCAATATTGATGGATATATCAATATTTTAATGCTATGAGATTAGATATCATCTAGGATTTTGCGTATCCTAAAGTTGTGATACGGTATAAGTTAAGTGCTGTCTTTTCCTGGTTTTAAAGGCTGCATTACAGTATAATTATATAATTTCCAGACGTTATCTGACTGTTCTTGCTGTTGTAATATCCGTCTTTACCAACTTAGTTATTATATAGCCATTTACTGATGAATAGTCATCCTCACAATATCCATATCAAGGTATTTGGTCAAAATAGTATCATAATCACGCAGCCATTGTGATTACAAAATTAAAATCCCTGATGGCTTCATGACAAGAAAGCTCATTAGGAAAAGGAAGTGGCTTATAGTATTTGGTATTACAGGCGCACACAGGCAGATAAACGGACTATAAGCCGATCATTTCATCTACTCATTTCTCATCTTCCCAAACGGTGTCTGAGATTTCACATTGTCGCCGAGCTCCATCTCACTGCAGCAATCTATCCCAAGGAAGACAATGTGATTACATAAATGAAAGGCAGGACCGCGACCGAGCCAATGTGCGTGAACGCAGAATCTGCAGTGGATGCTCAAAACAGAATATATACACAATGAGGCACAACGAGAATGCAGACTTCAGGGGTATGAGTGATTTTACCCCAGTATAAGGAGCCAAACCTTACATGACCTGTCAATGCAATGGAAACCCACTCTGGCTCAAAGAACAACAGGGATTCACAGTTTTCTCAATATTCAATATTCCTTGATCTACTGTATGTAAGACCAGTTGGTTATATGATGCATTGTGCCTGGTGTATTGTGAACAAGAATACAACAGGGATTCACTATGATTCTGTTCAAGTTGAATAGCCATGAGTCAGTTAGCTTGGATCTTTTCCGGGTGAGTGTTGAACTACTATACTGACTTAACTTTACCTGCCGATACAGTATATCGCACCAACTGGCTTAGTTAGACCTGACCTATACTTGACTGTGCACTGAATACAACCAATCCACAACCTGGCTCTGAGCTTGTAGATCGCCTGTTTTCAGTGGCTTAGTTAGACCTGACCTATACTTGACTGACTGAATACAACCACTCCACAACCTGCCTCTGAGCTTTTAGATCGCCTGTGTTCAGTGGCTTAGTTAGACCTGACCTATACTTGACTGTGCACTGAATACAACCAATCCACAACCTGCCTCTGAGCTTGTAGATCGCCTGTGTTCAGTATGTGAGTCGCAGAGCGAGTCTCGTTCAGGGGAAAGTAAACCTTTTTCCGCTGGTGGTGAGTAGTGTGTGTGAGACGCTAAAATACAAGCTGTGTTTAAATGTTTAATCCCCCCTAGAAGCACAGACGATCTCCAACACCTTTCACCATGCTTAAATTAGTTTTTTCTCTGCACCAATTCGGAGAGATTATCAATGCTCCCGGTGGGTTTTAAATTCTAAACAGCTTGCCATACAAAGACAATGGCACTTTTTGACAGATGGTTTCAATAGGAGGCAGCTGAAGGTAACATTAATTGTGGGTATGTTTCATGGTAGAAGTTTCTAGCATGTGCTCAGAAATGCACAGCATGCACAGAAGTTTCTGTGCGGTCAACTTAAAGGGAAATAGAACCCTAGGCTAATTTTGCAGTTTGTTTTCCAATTCAGGTTAAACGGATATTCGGATAAACACTACAGCAGAAAAGAAAAACGTCAGTCTGCGTAATGCTGATAGTACACTGTGATCTAAACAACACAGCTGCAGCTAATCAAATTAATAATGGGTGTGTTAGTTTTAGGTGTGGCAATGTGCAATTATGGCAATGCTGGTGACTGCTGTCTATGCTTGCACATACACCCATGGCCCTGGAACCCACTCGATCTAAGGCCCATTATTCATTTGGTTAGCTGTTGCCGCATTGCTTACTAGCCTGCCATGTTTTTAATCTGCTGTAGGTTTGAACCTCAAACTATACAATCAGCCTGGAGTTAACACTCTTTAATGCTGGCACACGGACGCATCAACATGAAACATACCCCCATTCAGTTCTTGTCTTCACTCAGCTGCCGTTTATCAATCTGTGAATAATATCCATGTTGAGCTGTTTCTCTCTTTCTGTCAATGTCAAGTGGGGTCGTGAGTCACTGACAAAGTGGTTTCTAGTCTCGCTATGTCACATTCAGCGATTCCGATTGGTCTCGATAATGAAACGTTGTGCCGCTCTCCTTGCCTTGCTCTGTTTCACTGTCGGTCCTCTGCATGGGACGTCCGTCCTCTGCATGGGACGTCGGTCCTCTGCATGGGACGTCCGTCCTCTGCATGGGACGTCGGTCCTCTGCATGGGACGTCCGTCCTCTGCATGGGACGTCCGTCCTCTGCATGGGACGTCCGTCCTCTGCATGGGACGTCCGTCCTCTACATGGGACGTCCGTCCTCTGCATGGGACGTCCGTCCTCTGCATGGGACGTCCGTCCTCTGCATGGGACGTCCGTCCTCTGCATGGGATGTCGGAATCGGAAGCTTTTAGAAACATCGCCTACAAAATGCGACCACATGTGTACACTTGCTGAGTTATCTTGTAACCCTGAGGATGTTCACTGTGCGGTTTAACCCTGAGGATGTTCACTGTGCGGTGTGCCCTGTAATAAAGGCATGAACCGGGAAGAGTCCAGAGAGAGAGAGAGATAAACCCAGAGATAAACCAAGAAGCCTTTTAACACCACACAGAGGTCGACAGAAAGGTCACATGGCCCTGGACCCACGGGTTAATGAAGCGGTTGTCTTTATCACAGGAGGGGTGACGGAACAGAGCGGAGAGGGGAGAGGCCGGTACATCCCCCTCTATCCCCTCATGCAATAAAACCTCGGCTCCCCTCCAGTCCCCTTTTACCCTTCACTGCGCTACACCTTTATCTGGGATGGGGGAGGTTCTCCGTGTTGTACACCTCCAGGACAACACACTTTGACACGCGCGCATACACACAATCACTACATACACACAATCACTACATACACACAATCACTCCGGTACGCATACACACAATCACTCTGGTGCAGCCTAAAAAAAAACGTTAATTGAATACGCTGAGGATAATTAAATCGGGGTGGGGGGGCGAGCGGAGGCGCAAATTGCATTGATCAGTAAGATTTCCATAACTGTCGTAATCAATAGCTAATCTAGCGTCCCTAATGAGGAGGAATGGGCCTTCCCCCACCCCTCCACCTTCCCCCACCCCTCCACCTTCCCCCACCTTCCCCCACCCCTCCACCTTCCTCCACCAGCTCTGCGATGTGAACGAACAGGCCTTTTTTCCCCTACTGATAGCTAAAAGCAATTACATAAGCCAGGGAAAGGTCACACAGATATTTTCTCTAACTGTAGTGCCAGGGAACATATGGATCGAGTTTGAATTTTGTCCTCCTCGAAAGGTTACAGCAATTTCAGTGGACTTATTTCATTTTTGTATTTCCTTTTTGCTGAGGTGAAGAGGAGGTCATACTGGATAATCTGTCTCGCTAAATGATTATTTCTCGTTTCTCGACGTACACGTTGCTGCGTGTTGTCCGAAAGCTCTTCAGACTCTGAAATCGACGTGCATCAGCGCAAAATGAAAAAATATGCTCTTTTAGGAAGATGGGCCCATTCTGGACGGGAACTCCTTTTGGTGTTTTAAGCATTGTTATACTTTAGCTGTTGAAAAATAGCAGATCTACAAGCTCGTAGCGCGGCACTCGGTGCCGCGCTACGAGCTTGTAGGTCTGCTATTTTTGAAAAATCTTGAAAACGTGTCGCAAATCTTTGAATATATATTCTTTCACAGCGAACGTTATTAACTCATGTCTTTGATTCTGGGCCAATTACAGCGGCCAATTACATATATTTTTGGGGGTCCTTGACATGAAATAGTTTGAGAACCACTGATATAGAAACATAGGGTTTTTCAGAAAACTGTCAGGATTTAGAAGACATTTTGTAGAATCTAGTGTCATGTCCGAATGGGTTTTAAAAACGTGTCTGTTCTTTCAGTGTCTGCGGACGTTGGTGGGCCACACGGGGGGCGTGTGGTCGTCCCAGATGAGGGACAACATCATCATCAGTGGCTCCACCGACCGCACGCTCAAAGTCTGGAACGCCGAGACGGGAGAATGTATCCACACCCTGTACGGACATACCTCAACGGTGCGCTGTATGCACCTGCACGAGAAAAGGTACAGTACATTCTCTCCTCTGTGTTTTTAGTTTCTGGTCCCCCGGGGGGGGGAATTACTTCTATAGCGTCTATACCCAGCAGATGGCTGCTCAGGTGGCTCTGATGAGTGCATGGGAGAAGGGAGCTTTGGGCAGGGTGATTAACCGAAGCTGTATCGAAAGTTCGAAACTGACATTTAGAACCTCGAATTGACTTAATCTTGCTTGTGTAGGTTAGTCGAATAATTAATTACATAATCAATTGAATGTGTTTCTTTAATACATTTTCCCTTATTTTCCACTTAAGCCCTGTATTATCCGTTGTTGTACAACTGGGAGCTTGATTTGTTTTGCATCGTAATGGAGTCAAAAGTTTGAAATAATCGTGATAAGCCTAGGCCTAGTGGAGCTGTTGGGCGTTAAGTGCCTTGCTCAGGGACACTTCAACACACACGCTGGGGCAAACCCGGAAGGTCGAACCGACGTCCTTCCGATTCCCAGCAGACAGTCTTCTCTCCGCTCGGCTACGGCCGCCCAGCACCCTGTCTCACTCGACATTGAACGTGATGGACAGCCAGTGCATGCCATCCAATTACACATGCACGCGGTGCTAAAGCATTAGCATGCGCGTATGGGTCGGTGGAGGCCTCGTAAGGGCCAAAGATTGATGTGAATCGCCTCATAGCACGACTATAAGCTGTCAACGTTGATGTGTTTCCTTCAAATATCCCGCCCGGTTCGATTTGAGCCTTCAGTTGTGCCACAGAATGAGTTGTGAGAAGACAATGTTTCTGCAGAAGTGTGCATAGTGTTCTATTTGAGCATATAAATACAATATCACCAGCACATCTGCAGTGGTTGGAGCTGGTCTCTCAGTCACTACCAGGCGCTTCCTCAAGCGCCTATACATTTTGTGACAGCAGTAACAGTCTGTCTGGATTGCGTAACCTGATAACTCTCTGCGTTTCAGGCGTGGTCTGGTATCATCTGTAGAATCAGTAGTTTCGTTCTGATACTCATAATGAAAAGCCTCTTTCATTTTCCCTCCCTGTGAATGAGTAATTTCAGAATATCCATATGCAATTCCCATCAGTGCAGTTTTGATTTGAGAAGATTTCATTTTCTGACACTCCTTACAAGGGCCCGGGAGCTATATTGTATGTATAAATGTATGTTCTGTTGTAATAATTAATGTTGTAAATGGATTCATTGTTATCCAGTGGCTTTAGGGGCTGAGCGGTGCCCAACCAAATATATTAATTGGGCGATATGCACGTGGCTTTGACCATAGTCGGCTTTCCACTATGTGGAAAAGGCCTGGTAACACAAGCTTAGGGAGGACATCTACTAGTTGACAAGTAGGGCCACCTGAAGCGTATAAGCACAATATCTCGCCTCGCCTCGCCTGGTTGTCAGTTGGAGTTTGCCACCAAGCATCCCTATTGTGAGGAAAAACGTCAGCTGGAAATAGCCGATCTACAAGCTCACAATGTAAAGCATGAACAGAACTGAGGGACTCCGCTCAGGTTAAATTAGTGGGGGGGATGCTACATGTATTTTTAGTTGGAACCCTGCCTCCAGGTTTGACCGCAGAGATCACGACAAAAGAGCAGCCCTCTCCATCATAGTGACAGGACAATATCTCTTAAGCATCAAGCACACAGCCTCATTGAGTGAATGAAGGGCGCTCTTTAAGTGATCTTCTGTTCACTCCTTCACTCAGCACTTCCCCCCTCCCCCCCCACCCCCCCCTCCCCTCCTGACAAACGCTAGTGCTTGTTTGGGCCTCGGGGTCCCGCCGTGTATAAATACACGTTGGCGTGATTTCCACCGCCGTTGAGCCGGGAAACCATTTTGCAAATAATAAGAGCGTGCCCAACGCTTCTCCCCCCCCCCCCCCCCCCCCCCCCCCCATAAGAGCCTTTCTCCGGTGTTGTGACAGGGCCCCGGGTTACGGAGAAAAAAAAAGGCGGTATTGTGTTTTCCTAGAATGTTCAAGTCGGAACACGAGGAGAACGCTGCAGGGTCATTCAGTCACCGTCAAAACAGCGAGGACGCTGCAGGTGTTGCTACCTGCCCCTGATTATCCTTTCATTACAGCTGTCAGCGTACAGGAACGAACGCGGAGCAGGATATTAAATTTGCTCTTGCGAAATGGATGACTCGGGGGAGACATTCCTTTTCCCTGGGAAAGTGTGCACAACATAAAGTCTCGTCGAAGCCCTGCCTCTTCCTTGGCTTGAACTGTTAGCAATATGCTGCACTGAATACAGTTTCCCCCCCCCCCCCCCCCCCCCCCCCGTTAAATGTCACCTTATATTCCACTGCTCCGCTTAGCTGATGAGCACAGGTGAATATAAAAACTATTATGTGAATTAAATCAGGTTAATTGAACTGGGTGCATGTATGTATGTTGTTTGGTACAACGTACGAACAGTCATGAGTCCCACACCCTACCCAAAACCCAACCCTAAGCCACGGGTTAGTTTTAACCTGCCGCGCATATCAGGAGCCACAGGTTAGTTTTAACCGCGCCACAGGTTAGTTTTAATTGGGCGTTGTGTGCGTGGCTTAGACCATATAGTCAGAATGAAAAGCAGGCTTATAGTTTCCACTATGTGGAAAAGGTAGGGGAGTTGTCTCTTGGAGTCGGAGAGAGTGTACAAATGGGGCCATTGGTAGAAAGAAATCACACCCGTGTTGAAGTGAGGGGCGATCTTATCATCTAAGTTGTAACCGGCCGCGCATCTCGGGAGAGACGGTGTTGTCAAACGAATGCCTGTCGGACTGTTAGTATGTCTAACCAACGTATGCACCCCAATTGAACTCCAGTAAATGATTGGTTTGAGTATACTGTAATCCTATTGGTAAATGATTGGATACTGTAATCCTATTGGTAAATGATTGGTTTGAGTATACTGTAATCCTATTGGTAAATGATTGGATACTGTAATCCTATTGGTAAATGATTGGTTTGAGTATACTGTAATCCTATTGGTAAATGATTGGATACTGTAATCCTATTGGTAAATTATTGGTTTCAGTATACTGTAACCCTATTGGTAAATGATTGGCTTGAGTTTGACCCTAGTGCTCCATGTTGCAGAGGGGTGTGAGTTTGACCCTAGTGCTCCATGTTGCAGGGTGGTGAGTGGCTCTCGGGACGCTACGTTGCGGGTGTGGGACATCGAGACGGGCCAGTGTTTACACGTGCTGATGGGCCACGTGGCGGCCGTGCGCTGCGTCCAGTACGACGGCCGGCGGGTGGTCAGCGGAGCGTACGACTTCATGGTCAAGGTGTGGGACCCCGAGACGGAGACCTGCCTCCACACGCTGCAGGGACACACCAACAGAGTCTACTCACTACAGGTACGCACACGCACACGCACACACACACACACACACACACACACGCACACACATGCACGCACACGCTGCAGGGACACACCAACAGTCTACTCACTACAGGTACGCACACACACACACGCACACACACACGCACGCACACACACACACACACACACACACACACACACACACACACACACACACACATGCACCAGACCCTGCATACCTCTAAACCTTATTCATACCAAAATAGCCAATCTGCACAAACACCAAAACAAGATCATTCCTTTTAATTTATTCTATCTTCTAGCAAAGATGGAAGGTCTACAAGCGCACGATGCATCGATTCACGATGCGTTTTAACCTTGTAGATCTGATATTTTCGGCCAGCCCATCAAACGTCCATGTCTGTTTGTTTGTTTTTTGTTTAGTTTCATTTTTGCCGATCTGCACATACACCTCCCTAAAAACATTTTTGAGGGGAGCTAGCTCCTCCTATGTCAATTTACAATTTACAATTTAGGCATTTAGCAGACGCTCTTAATCCAGAGCGATTTACAATAAGCAAGAACAAAAAGCATGGGAATACATCACATATGTAAAAATGCATTTATCGCGAAACATGCGTAAGCTAAGAACGTGACTAGAACATATCTATATAATGACACTATACATATAAACTATAACTAGAACATATCTATATAATGACACTATACATATAAACTACACATATATGCTATACTATGCTGTACATATATACTATGAAGTGCTATGACTACATACAATGCACTTATTGTGCTGTCTACATGACATGCTATAAGTCTGTTTCAAATGCTATATAAGTCTAAGAAGTGCTGTCTAAGGGGGGTAGGGTAAGTGCTATGGGCCATGATGGAGTCTGAAAAGGTGGGTTTTCAGACTTTTGGATCAGTTGGAGAGGCTTCAGTGCACATGCCGGTAGGCCAGTAAGGAGAGAGTTACAATAGTCCAGAGTTTTCCAAAAGAAATGGATCAAATATCAGGTCTACATGCTTGTAGATGTCCTGTTTTCATGGAGCTTGTGTCTTGTCAAAGTGTAGTGCGTTAGCCCCCCATGTGGAAGATGCTGATCCTCTAACTGTGGCCATGCCAGCTCTGGTGTCAGTCTGCCTCCTTGACAAACGAGGCGGGCGGACTGCCCACTGTCCTTAAAAAGACCAAGGAAACATAATCTAAATGAGATTCAGTTCTGCTTTGATGGGGTTGTTGTTCTTGAGAACAACAGCTGGCTCTATTCAGCTGTTTTCCCAACAAACACAAAACACTCCTGTGTCTTTACAACAGTTCTTCTTTTTTTTGTTACTGTACGCATTGAACCGGCTGCCGTACGCATTGAACCGGCTGCCGTACGCATTGAACCGGCTGCCGCCTTCTCAGGCCTTTACGGGGCCAACTTGTGGCTTTCCCCTTCCCTTTTGTGTGGTCTTGTATTGTTTTGTGATGGTCTTTTGTCAGTGTTTCAGTGTTTCAGTGTTTCTCAGACTTTTTCATGTCAAGAACCCGCAAATGAATATGAATTTATCCCCCCCCCTATCTGAAAATATTTTGTGCCAGGAAGCCCCATACAATATTTGTATGTTGTTAGAATCTTGCACATTCTTGCACAAGAATAAATAATAAATTAAGAAGAAAAGAAAAGAGAAAAAAGCTCATAACGTGTCACATTGTAACAGGTTGTGGGCTTGTGGCTCGACTAGGTTGAAGTGGTGGAATTGATTTATTTTTTACTACTATTAGCACTTTTATTATTCAAGGTTGTGCTTTATTGTTACATCTTGTGTACAGGTACATAAGAGTAAAACTTATTTTTGTTTGGCTTCCTTCAGACAATGCAGCAGCAAAAATATAATATGACATCAAAACAGCAAAACACAGCAAACAAAATAGAATATAGAGTGCAAAAAAGAGCAAACAAGCTTGCACCCTCTGGAACCCCCTCAAGAACCCATGGGGGTCCCCGGGCCCCAGTTTTAGAACCCCTTGTCCTTTGTACATAGTTGTGTGTCGCTCGCTCGATGCCGTCTCCATCGAGGAAGAGCTTTGCTCGACTCGTCGGGATCACCCTGTTAAATAAAGAACGAATTAAAAAAGAAAAAAACACCCACGTCCCCCCGCAGGCTTGAGTTATAGTCCATTTGTCTATTTAATTTGGGTATGAAATAGCTGGGGCCTCACATCCACACTGTCCGGCATGTCATGAAAGTAAAATTATGTTCCGACCCCAGTGGCTTCAAATGGCTCTGCGTAAAGGACTCACTCTGTGTGTGTGTGTGTACCTTAAGGATGCTGTGTGAAGGTGGTTGCCTTGCCAACCCGGCTGGCTCAGGGCCAAAAACAACTCCATCCATAATAATTGTGCTAGTGTTTTTTTTCTTCTTCTTGTAGCTACGTTCTTGTTTATACAGAAACACTGCGACAGTTAAACAAACTCTTTATGAAACATACCACAGCGTCACGCAAAATCAATTCTATTTTTAGAAGAATCTTGAAAATGTGCCGCGAATCTTTGAATATATATATATTCTTTCAGAGCAAACGTTTTTAACTCAAATCTTTGCTTCTGGGAGGTCCCTGAAGCAACATATTTTCAGATGGGGGTCGGCGGCCAAATACATATCATTTTCGGGCTCCTTGACATGAAAATGTTTGAGAACCACTGACACAGAAACATGGGTTTTTCATAAAACTGTCATGATTTAGAAGATATTTGTAGAATCGTCCTCAGGTCTAAATGGGTTAAATTTGAATCCTGAAAGGTTTTGGACATAATGAGGTTTCCAGCCGACAGACAATTTATTTTAGTTTTATTCAATAGCAAAAAAATAGCAACAAATAACCAATCAACAACCTCACTTCACAACGTTATGCATTAAAATAATCGCTAAGCAGACCATCGATAGTTGCACATTAGTTATTTTTTTTATTTTTTTTAAGATATTTTTTTTGCGGCTTACGCCTTTTATTGGTTTTTGAAGGGACAGACAGTAGGCTGACAGGAAACGGGAGAGAGATGGGGGAAGACATGCAGTAAAGGCCGTGTCGGGCTCGGGAGTCGAACCCGCGGCACACTGCGACTGGATTACCAGTCGGGTGCCCAGACGGTTACGCCACCGCCTGGGCCACATTAGTTATTTCAAGTAACATTGAGGGGGGGAAAAAGTGTTGGAATCATGGTCCTCTGGTTGCGCGTGTCATCCTTGGTCGATAGTACAAAATAATGAACAATATTCCGTTTGTGTAGAGTCTGGCAGAACAGTCCATCTGAATAGCATAGAACAGAACAGAACAGAATAGAACAGAACAGTCCATCTGAATAGCACAGAACAGAATAGAACAGAACAGTCCATCTGAATAGCATAGAACAGAACAGAACAGAACAGAACAGAACAGAACAGAACAGAACAGAACAGAACAGAACAGAACAGAACAGAACAGAACAGTCCATCTGAATAGAACAGAACAGAACAGTCCATCTGAATAGAACAGAACAGAACAGTCCATCTGAACAGAACAGAACAGAACAGTCCATCTGAACAGAACAGAACAGAACAGAACAGTCCATCTGAACAGAACAGAACAGTCCATCTGAATAGAACAGAACAGAACAGTCCATCTGAACAGAACAGAACAGAACAGTCCATCTGAATAGAACAGAACAGAACAGTCCATCTGAATAGAACAGAACAGAACAGAACAGAACAGAACAGAACAGTCCATCTGAATAGCAAATGAAATCAAAGCACTGCGTATCGAACAGAGCAGTGCAGCTGCGCTCCAATAGAGAACACTGATTACGTTTGGGACGTTTCGCAACCGGCGGCTGTAATTATCAAGTATTTTATTTTAAAATACAGCGGGTGCTCTGAATGAAAGCAAAACGTTATTATTTGTTTTAACCGTCCCTCCCTCGTCTGTGGGAGGATGTCTGTTAGTTTGTATGCTACATGGTCCTGGGATCAGCTCCAGAATGTCATTAAACTGGAGCCCGTAATCCCTTTGGATGATTTTAAAAGTTGTTTTTTGCTTTGTTTTATTGTTTATTATTTGATGTTGTAAGCCTCGTCTGATTGCTTTCTTGGCCAGAGCTCCCTTGCAGATTTGAATAAAATCATTGGAAATTGATGTTAAATAAAAATAAATAAATAAAAGCTCCGTGAACCATGTCATTGAACCCCCTCAGACATTTTCTCCAACGGTTTGATGGAAGACTTGACTGACTGAGAGCATGAATAATTGTAATGCATTACAGTTTCCAGGCCAACGTTTGCCAAGCGGAGTTTCAGATTCTCTGTGGCGTTCAAACACTGTGAACAGTTGTCTGTAATGAAGGAGTGATAGTACAGAGCAGTGGCGTGCACAGATAGACACTAGGGGGTGCTAGAGCACCACCTGCCCTTTCCCTCTGGACAGCAATGTGCCCTTTTTGAAGAAAAAATAATAATAACTTTTTTTGTAAAGTGTACAGTATGTGGACCATGGTGACATTGATCAATTCTTGATACAAAAAACAAGCTTCTAATATATTATTTAGGCCCCAAAATCTATAAATCTCACACTAACGGCAACCGGCCGGTTCCACGCGCTGCACTTTAAGGTGCCCTTTTTTCACTTGAGCACCTGCCCCTCTAAATGTCTGTGCACGCCACTGGTACAGAGGATCTAATGC